>NW_003303755.1:533789-834053 GCF_000142945.1 Phytophthora infestans T30-4
TCTACTATAGGCCGGTACTTTATCTGAGCGAGGTGATACTCTGATTCGCGATATGACCTGAATCCCAAACGCGGCCGGCAAGTTGTCGGGTCTCCTCGCCCAGCGGTGGAGAGAAAGGATTAAACGAGGTATTCTAATGATCTTTTACATCTCATGCATCCCACGCAAAAACACTGATCGTCTCGGCACTTCCCTTGTTGCCCTGTACTAAGAATGCACTTCGCGGTACTCGTTGGATGTAGACTCAACTAGAGCAAGATGGAGGAACTCAGGATCATGAAGCCATGTCTACAAATCCTGGAGAATCCGCGTTCGAAAGTAGTGGAGATGAATTCGAACAAGTCAGCGGGGCGTCGACTCGGCGGACTAACCACACGACCCCGAATGTCGAAACAAGGTCGCAGATGGAGTCAGTCCAGACAGCTCAGAATGCCAACGACATTGATCCAGTGACGGTACAGACTGAGCGGAGACGACGAATCGCGAAGGCACAAGATGAAGAACTCAGGTGGGCCGATCTGAAGGCGTACCTGAGAGGTGAAGTGGAGAACCTTACACACCGGCGAGCTCAGAATGCCGCCAAAGTCGCAGAAGTCTTTGTACTCAGCGAAGACGGCCTGTTGTACCGCCGAGATGAAGCCCGCCGACTAGGCGAACTCGGCGAACCGAACCTCTCATTGAGATTGGTGATACCGTCAACCATGGTCGACGAAATACTTCATAACTGCCACAACTCGATCGAAGGAGGGCATCAAGGCATCGTCAGAACTTATCACCGAGTCAAAGCCGACTACTACTGGATTGGTCTGTACGCCGACGTGGTGAAACATGTTAGAGCCTGCGAAGACTGCAATACCAGTAAGAGCAAGCCACAGTTGAGAGGTTATTCGCCGGGAAATGTGGTGTCAGACCATCCATTCCAAGTCGTGTCAATGGATTTCGTTATTCCCCTTCCTCGAACTCAGCGGGGCAATACTGCACTGCTGCTGTTCCAGGACCACTTCACGGGGTTCGTTATCGCTAAGGCTATGAATGACACCGGAGCACTCGAAGTGGCCAAGGTATTTGAGGAATGCGTCTTCAGGCAGTTCGGGGCTCCGTCTCTGATACGGCACGACCGAGATCCAAGGTTTATGAGTGAAGTTTTCCAAAAGTTCTCCGAGATGATGCAGTCGAGATCAAGAGCTACGCTGAGTTACCGACCACAAGCCAACGGTCAACAAGAGAGGTCAGTCAAGACAATGGTTCAGACTATACGGGTCTACGTGGAAGACCCACTTCAAGCCGACTGGGATGACATCGCCGAGAAGATGGTACATGCTATAAACAACTCAAGAGATTCGACTCGGCGAGAAACCCCTTTCTATCTGGTGCATGGTTGGGACGCCAAGTCTACACTCAAGGCTATGACGAGTTCGATACGACGTGGACAGGGACGCCCAGTCAACTCGGCGGACGCAGTCGAGTGGCGCCGAGAAGCGAACAGACAACGAGAAGTGGCACTTCGATTAGCAGCTGAGTTCCAAGTGCGAGAGAAAGCACGACGAGCTCGAGAGCACAACGAAGCGTTGAGCAAGAAGGAGAAAAGATCCATTCCCAACACAGCAGATGACGAAGATGAAGTTGCAGAACCAGGCGATGAATCCACCAAATCCTTGTTCAAAGAAGGAGATCAAGTCTGGTTGTTTATGGAGCGAGTCAAGTCGGGCCTGACCAAGAAGTTAGCCCACCGATGGCATGGACCATTCAGGGTGAAGAAGAAGGTGGAAGAATTCGCCTATGAATTGGAGTTACCCGACAAGAGTGGATATAGGTTCTACCCAGTGGTCCATGTATCACGTCTGAAGGCAGTCACCGAACTCGGCGGAAGACCAAAGACGAGGCTGATCGCCGACCTCGAAGAGACTCAGCGATTTGACTTTGATGAAGAATTACTGCCTGAAGACAGCTGGGAACCAGACACAAGTACAAACCAGTATGAAGTCGAAGCAATTCTCGACGACGAGCTACCATTATCCACAAGTACGTCACGATCACAACGGAAGTTTAAAGTTAAGTGGGTCGGCTACGATGAGCCTACTTGGGAACCACTGTCGAATTTGTCATGCGGAGGTCTCCTGTTTGACTATCTACGACAGAAGAAGCGCGAAAACCGTCTGCAAATGGTGCAAGTTGCAGATGAGGATTAACAGCTATTGCACCAAAAGTTACACCAACTCGGCGGACGACACAGGCCGAGTTGAGATGGAATGCTACTGTGTCGAAACTACATATACTGAATAATTACGAAATGAAGTCCTGAACGATACCTACGGGACGCCCAGTCAAAGGAAGAAAACTAAAAAGTCGGCGATCCGGATTCCAAGTGAGTTGAACCCGACGGAGACAACTGGGAAGAGCTCAGCGAACTCGACGATTGGGGACGTGGCGTCGGAGCAGACGTCACCCCTTGGGAACTTGCGGAAGGAGATGCAACATTCGCAGCAGTGGCAAGAAGTATCATCGCCGAGCTAGCCAACGAAGCTGATGCCGAATCAGGTGCCTCAGGACCCGACGCGGCGGAAGTGGGCTGAGGATCCGTTCCACTGGGGAGTGGGGTGCCGAACAGAGACATACTCGGAGACGCGCCTCGGAGATTGGGAGAACCCAACCCATCGTCCGCCGAGTCGTCATCAGACGCACGCTCGCCATCTGAGCCGAGCTCACCGGTCGAAGACCCTTGACTAGCTGAGGGAACCACACCAGGACCAATAACGGAACTCGCCACTGGAGCATCTCGGCGAGGATGGACAATCAACTCCAACCGCCGAGTTTCACCAGCGGGAATGTTGAGAACCTCAGGAAAGCGAGACTCCAAGACACGACACAGCCGGGCGTTGAGGAGAAGGTCGGACGGATCAAGCCCAGGAACTTGCAAGCCACCGCCAGCAGCAGCAGCCATGTGAGGATCGTGCATCGGAATAATACCATTCCGACGGATGAGCCGCTTCTGGCGCAAGATCACCGCTCGCTGCTCAGCGATCACCGACTGAGCGTGCCGCAAGGGTTGAGTACCGGTGGAACTGTACAACCGCACCGACTCCTGCAGCTGTTCGAAGTGTTTGGAAGCGATGCCCTGAAGAGTGACGAACGCCGCATCCCTCTCAGAAATGGATCGAAGAAGGACGTCGATCTCGGCGTCCCGATCCAAGACTTGCTGATGGTGGAGCTGGGCCTGACTCAACGCAGCGTCGACCTTGCTCTGCTCAGCTGCGATGGCCCGAGCAAGTTTCGCCTCACTCAGAGCTACAGCCTTCCGCAGCGACGCGAGGAGATTAGCCGATTGCTTGGCAGCAGCCTCCAATCGAGACACTTGCTGTTGGAGCCGACGAGAGCTGAGTTGACAAGTCGACATTGCTGAGAGCAAGCGAGTCCAGTCGCCGAGTCAATGCGCGGGTTCTCCTTCTTGAACAGCTTGGGTTGTCAGCTTGGAGATCGCCGATGATCTTTGGGGTAATCAAGAGCGGGCGTAATTGCCTTTCAGCATATCCAACAGTTCCCCCGCGGAAGCAGCATGCAAAATCGCTCGCCGCTGTACAGGATCGGAGGGTTCCACGGAAACGAGTGAATCCGTAAGCCATGAGCCTCGCCAAGAAGGTCAATTCTTCTCGGCGATCATGCCCTTGCTCGTTAATTCTGGCCATGAGGGAGTCAAGACTCACTGGAGCAGCCGAGCTTGGCTGATTGGTGGCGCCCGAAGTGGTGTCGCCTGGCAAGCTCGGTGGACCAGGAAGGCGCACGCGAGAAGACCCCGCCGACTCCGCGTCAGACTCATGGGAAGTTGTCAGGTCGACCAGCCCAGCTTCATGCCGGTCGCTGACCCCACGAGTACCGACGGGTCGAGGAATCGACTCAGCTGGCACGCCTTCACCTCGACGAGGAGTTGGAGAAGAAGGATGGTTCCACGGGTTGTGCTAGAACAACATGCGAAGAGTAAGGAGCTGCCAAGTGAGTGACAGCGGAAGCAACGAACGTACCAAAGAAGGTGGTGGGGAGCCGCGAGACGTCATCAGCCGAGTACGGACCAACGGTGGCAGAACAAAATGAAGGATTAAGACACTCACCAGCTCGGCTCGTATCATAACCGGGGCAGTTGTGGTGTAGGGGATTTCCCGATTCGACCATACGCCGACCTACTTTAGGTCAAGAATCGGCTCGGTCTGATAACCCAGAGCTTAGGAGCCAAGGATCACGGTAAGTACTCGGCGATCTGTCCGGATATGCTATCCGGATAGCCGCTGAGCTCAACGGCCGCCTGAAGAGTCGGTAGAGATCCGAAACGACTACATTTCACTAGATATTTGTATGAGAAGCATAGGATTAAATAGGAGGAGCCGAAAAGGCTCCCAGAAGATAACAGAGCAGAATTTTCCTAGTCCAAGACACGTGTACACTTTTCCGGTAAGTCCCTGCATAGGGCTGGATTATGCCTGCCGTCAATACTCGAGAGGCATAGCTTGTAGGGTATTGACTGGTAGCGCCAAGAGATTAGGTCGGTCCGGGTAGGACAAAGTCTCGCTACGCGCGAAAGAAAGTCCCGCATACTCAGCGGGCCGGTACGTCGGATAGCCCGGGTGCCGTAACACTTCTAGCTGAGCAGCCTCTGCGCTCGGTGACCTGTAAAAGCGCTCGCGCGCCGTCGTCCATCCTTTGGTGGAGGGCACAGGGTTGTGAACGAGCTCAGCCGAACCAAACTCGGCGGAGCCTCGGAAGTGATCTGACTTGGTTAGTCGGAACCGAGTGGAAGCGAGCCACTCGTCTGTCCCGGAAGGGCCGGACCGCGAGGGAACCACCCTCTGCGCAGGCCATACAACCGCCGACCTAACTCGGCGATTCGTTGTGGTTTGTGTAAGGAATCCACATCTGACGATATTTGTGTGTTCTACTACACCACAAGTACCAGCCTGCTTGTGGCTGTACTCTTTATAGAGGGAAATTTGAATCGCCTACTCCACAGTAGTCGCTTGCACCCGGAATAGCTGGGTGCGAACAGGAACTACCTTCAGGCCGTCCATGAAGACTGTTGTCTTGATGTCTTCAGGCAGCGGATTCCCTGCCAGAGATGCCACCAACGTGCGCATCTCTTGCACGTACTCCTGCAGTTCACATTTACCTTGCTTACACGCGAGAAAGCGTGAGCGCTGGCGGAACTCGTTGTTCGCCGGTAGGAACACGGCTCGAAGCTGTTCACACAGCTAAGCCCAGGATGCAAAGCATCCAGGAAATGTCGTCTCCCTGGTGTATGCCCAGTGTTTGGCACGTCCACCAAGGTTGGCCAGGGCAAAAGCCACCCGAAGTGGCTCGTCCGAGATGAGACCCGCTTCATGGCGATCTCCACCTCACGGACCCAGAAGTGAAGGTTCTCACCTTCCATCCCCTCAAACGCGGGGACCTTCAGCCATACCAGCTTAGGCCTGGTTGCCTGGGGAGCGGCCATCGAGGCCTCCAAACTTCTGCGGACGTGAGCGATGAGACCACGCTCGTAGGTCTCAAACGCAGCCACGCGCTCGCGTTGCTCGGCAGGCGTTGCCGCCGCCAAGCTGCGAAGGACATCTTGTCCAAAGATGCCTCCTATCTTCCGAGCAGACTCGTACTGTGAGGCGTTCAAGCGAGGAAATCGCTTCGGTCCATCGTGGCTCAAATGTTGAGCGTACAGAAGATTCAGGTAGTTCAATCTACCCTACTCTTCTTCGTACACGATATACGCACGTAACAATAAAGCTAGAAACCTGTTGAATCATTTGGTTCGGGGTCTCGCCAAAAAAGCCTTCGACGTCTGAGCGTGTGGTCATTTAAAGGCGGTAGGGATGGGGGTACCTATGGTTGCTGGACCCGATGTATACCGCAGGCAAATAAGATTTGGTTTAAACGAGTATTTAGACATGCGCATCTTACATCAGCTCCAACTGCAAGCGATGCTGACGCAGCTTGAAATCGCTAAGTTGACTGTGTTGCCAGAAGCTGGAACGGCGTCTAACGCCGCTATGAGTGCAGGGAGAGGAACAGCATAGTGTGATTTCGCGCTGATCAAAACACATTGAGCCTTCATTAGTTATAAGAAGAAACTGAAGCTGCGACAGAGTCCCATAGGTAAGATAGTTCTGGTGTGCATCTACCTACAAAATGTCACTGCTGCTACAACGAGGGAAACAAAATCAGCAAGTTCTTCTATTTATAACCACCAACATTTCTAAAGTATTTAGATTTTGATAGCTAAACCTATTTTTAAAATAACTAGCTGAAAATGCTTCATGGCCATCTTGGCAAGCTTAAAAAAAAATCTGTCTTTTTCGCGCTCGCTCAGCGGATCGGGCCTCTCGGCCTTTTCTGTTCGCCTTCACCTCAATCTCCTTAAGCTCTAACATTTCATCCTCCTTATTGGCTTTCTTCTACGTGTCGTGTCCGTCCTGCATTCTCCATGGCAGGATGAGGTGCTATCAGTGCTGCGGCGTCATCGACCCCCGTTTACGTTTCGCGGCTTCATTCTTAGCGATCGCAGCTCGAACGTGAACGTCGATAAGAGTAATTAGCTTATTGAGAAAAAGGGTTTCTTCGTCTCCTCTTCCTAAACAGCCGAAGCAGCCAAAGCAACAGCGTTTTGCTTCGTTCTTGCCGCTCAGCTTGTCTCGAGAAATGCTACCGTCGCGGACAAGCTGGGCGGTAAGTTTGCCCCGCTTTACTGGCTTCAGGGTAGGTTTAATGAGGCTTACGCAGGAGCGGAGGTCCTACGAAGGGCCCTTAATCGAAGGGCATTATTGCAGAAAGGCACAACAAAAGACATCTTGAAAGGGACAGGTTGTGGTCGTCGTGGTAAAATCGAAAGTCTTTTTAAAAAACGTCTACAAAAGATGTAAGCTTAGTACCGATAGTACTCATGAAACCAGGAAGTATTGTCCAATCTAAGTAGTACTCATTTTCGTATTCTTCTTCAGGTAGTACTTTCATTATAATAACAGATTACTCATTTTGCATTTAAACTACTATTCAGAAATGCTACTGAAGAATTGACCACCAGAAAAGCCCTTCTTTCGCTGCGATCTTCGTCAATACAGCTCGAAGTATGTGGCGCTCCGTCGCCAAGCAGATGCCCGTGCTGAATCGTGCGATAGCGCGCAGCTCGCAGGTCGTGGCGATGCCCGTCACCTGTCGTGTGTGTACCGCAGCCCCGCTTGCGTCCGTCGTCCAACAGTGTGCGTCCGCATCGCTGCAGACCCGCACACTATCGTCCAAGGCCAGCGATGACTACGCGCTGAACCTGGCCAAAGTTATAGCCCCGGAGGCCACGCTTGAGGAGTTTAAGCAGCTGTATCGTACGCCTGGCGCCAAGCATACGACGGTCATCAAGATCGGCGGCGATGTGATCATCCACGAGCTCGAGACGCTCATCGAGTCGCTTCGATTCATGAAAGACACTGGTCTCTTCCCCATTCTCGTGCACGGCGCTGGCCCACAAATGAACACTGAGCTGGACAAACAAGGCGTAGAGCCTCAATACGTAGGCGGCAACCGCGTCACGGACCAGAAGACACTCGACATCGCTAAGAAAATCTTCATCGACACCAACGCCACGCTCGTGGCCGCTCTTAACAAGGCCGGACTGCCGGCCAAAGGTATCACCAGCGGCGTCATCCAGGCCGACTTCAAGGACAAGGAAGTCTACGGCTTCGTGGGCGAGGTGAACACCATCCACGGTGACCCCGTACAGGCTGTCATTGATGCCGGTGAGATTCCCGTGCTGTCGTGTCTGGGCGAGAGCGCCGACGGTCAGACACTCAACATCAACGCTGATGTGGCTGCTCGCCAGCTGGCCCTGAACCTCCAGCCACTCAAGACCATCTTTGTGAATGCTAAGGGCGGCTGGATCGAAGACGACGGTACTAAGCTGAAGACGATCAACATGACCAAGGACTACGAACGCATGGCCGCCCGCGACTACACTGGCCGTCAAGGTACACTGCTCAAGCTGAACGAGATCAATACTTTGCTGCACGGTCTGCCGTCGACTTCATCGGTGGTTCTCACGTCGGCGTCGGAGCTTATGCGCGAAATCATCAGCAAGAAGAGCGCCGGTACGACGTGCATCAAGGGCGAGAAACCTGCTGATACTAGCGCGAAATCCGCTGCCAAGGTGTCGGCTATTCCGCGTGGCCCTAACGGCAAGTACCGTGTGGGTCTGCTCGGCGCTCGTGGATATGTTGGTCGTGAGTTGATTCGCGTGATTGGCCGCCATCCCGAGCTGGAATTGGTGTGTGCTAGCTCTCGTGCGTTGGAAGGCGAGAAGGTGCTGGATGTCGCTGCGGCTCCTCCTCTTAACCCGCACACCAAGCTTCCGGCCAAGCCGGTTGAGGACGTGATGCTGAACATCGATCCTGAGCTCAAGTTCTGCGAACTCGGACTGGACAGCATCCCATCATCCCCGTTTGGAGAGAGTGTCGATGTGTGGGTGCTGGCTCTACCCAACGGCTACTGCGAGGACTACGCCACGGCTCTGGATGCGCTCCGTCGTAAGGACAAGATCATCATCGACTTGAGTGCTGACCAGCGCTTCAACGCCGAGTGGACTTACGGTTTGCCGGAGGCTCCGGGTGGTCGCACGCGACTCCAAGGCGCCACGCACATTGCGAACCCGGGCTGCTACGCCACTGGTGCGCAGGTCGGATTGATGCCGCTGCTTGGTGGCAAACCGGAGGTGAGCGGCAAATTGGTCGACGAGAGCGTTCCTCCCCACGTGTTCGGTATTTCTGGCTACAGCGGCGCTGGCACAAACCCTTCTGCGGCCAATGACCTGAACAAGCTCCAGGACAACATCATTGCCTACAAGTCCGTGAAGCACATTCACGAGAACGAAGTCAGTCACCAGCTAGGCACGCCCGTTCGGTTCATGCCGCACGTGGCACCGTACTTCCAGGGCATCCACCTCACGGTGTCTGCTCAGCTTGCTGACAACGGACTTATTACCTCGGCCAAGCAGGCTGAGGAGCTCTACCACGAGTTTTTCGCGAGTGAGGCTTTGGTCAAGGTCAAGTCCGACATCCCGTTCGTCATGGACAACGCGTACCACCCGCACGTGGCTGTGGGCGGCTTCCAGCTGGACCCGGACACGGGTCGTCTTGTGGTGATTGCCACCATCGATAATCTCCTCAAGGGTGCAGCTACGCAAGCGGTGCAGAACATTAACGTTGCCCTGGGTATCGACGAGTACTCGGGCATCGACCTTGAGTAGACATTTTGACCTATCCTTTCGAACTCTGCGAAATTCTACGTAGTAATACTACCAGGAAAAAAAGACAATGAAACAAGCCACGTTCTTTTGCTTTTACTGTTTTACTACATACTTTTCGCTGAAAATACTCGCGATACTTTCATGTTTTTGCAGCTTCTACAATACAATTACTTATGGGCAGAGCTCCTGCGAGAGAGGACTGGTCCAGCGCCTATAACACACCGCATGACGCAAATCATTGGCTTAACACTTAGCGACACCAAGAGCAGATCCTTGGGTAAAATTTTCGATGTGATCGAGGTGGCGATGGCGACTTAGTACTGGAGGATGGGATCACCAACGCGGTCGATGATGGGAACCGTGCACTTAAGGTCGAACACCTTGCTCAATACTACTTTAAACACTTTCTGCACGTTGATGGAGTGCGAGGCCGACGTAAAGATCAGCGGCGCCTTCATGGCCTTAGCAAATTTGCGAGCCTTGCAGATCGAAAGTAATCATAACGCAGTCAGTATCACTAGGAAGATCAAATATTTGATCAGTACGCACCTGTTTTGTGATATCTTCCTGTTCTTCCGCGGCAAAGTTGGCAAAATGGTCGTACTTCATTCCCACTAGGAACGGGAACGCATTCTGGTTAAACAAATTGTAAGTAAGTCATAAGGTTTAAACATTCACACAAGCCTCCAACAATGTCGCACCTTGTTGATAGAGCGCACTTGACGATACCACTCCTTGATACTCGTAAGTGTGGCCTTCCGGGACAGGTCAAACATAAAGAGAATGGCGACCGCGTCGTTGCACACAAGCGGTAGCATGCTGATGAACTCGCGGTGGCCACCCAAGTCCCAGATACTGAACGTGATCTCCGTGTTGCGTAACGCGATGGTCTTCTCCATGAAGTTGACGCCCAGTGTGTGGATGTAGTCCTCATCGAACTTGCCTTCAACGTACTTGACCATGAGACTCGTTTTGCCTACCTGCGCATCCCCAACCATGCCCACCTTGACGACCACGTTATTGCGCCCAGGCCCACTGCCTCCAGACGAAGCTGCGCCCGAGGGACCAACGCCTCGTGATGGCCGCTCCACCCGGCTCGCGGCGCTTCGTACGTCTTCATGTTGCTTTTCCTCCATCTCGGTGCTCGCGTTTTGCTCTATCCTCTGCGGATAAGCAACTGACGCGATGTCACTAAAGGATGGTGTCACTAAAAAAGTTGGAACTGACGTTAGTCGGACATAAAATGGCGTTCCGTACACAATCAGCTTCAATTTCTTGTCTATGATTCATAGATAATAATAGCAGCCTGAATGTTTTCATTTTAAAGAGATTCATAGACTATGAATCTCTTTAAAATGAAAACATTCAGGCTGCTATTATTAATTTTTATCGGTAATTCAAACTGAAAAGCTTGTTCATCATCTACAGTAAGTGATCCATCAGCTGAAATTTTTCATTAAAAATTGCATCTAAAAATGTGATCCTGCTCACCGATAATACACCTTGTACCACGAGTATTCTTTCCCTACTTCGTGCCATCGTTATTTTCCTTGGACACTGCAGCTGCAGCTTTTTCCGTTACTTGTTGACGATTTCGATATCTTCACTCGTGGTTCCTCAATGGTGGTGTCTCCAAGTGTTGCTGCCATCGACTTTACCTCTCTCTCGACATCCGAATCCGATTGCAATTGCCCCTTCACCTTCATCCTCTGTGCCTCTCCGAACGGAGTCTGCTGCCAAAGCACCTCAAACTCCTCCGGACTGCCACTTGAACAGATCAATTCGTGCTGACCCTTGCCCTCCTTGCTCTGGCGATTCCACGTCGTGCGCATCTTCATGCCGTCGACTTCTCGCTCGTGCACGGCAAAACGGCTTTTCAATCGGCCGGTTAAGTCTTCGTAGCGACGGCGCGTAGTCGTGATTCGACGGCCCTGTTCGTCCACCACCGGCGAGTTGCTGCGAATAGGACGAGAAGGTGTGACCCTCAACGTTTTCCTTGGCTGTGATCTTATGCTCAGTAGCGGGGTCGGGGTTGCTGGCTAAGCTTCTTGCTCTTGATTCATCGTTTTTCATTACCTGTCGCTTCGCTTTCAGTCTCTCTCGGCTTTTTGGAAGTATTGACCTAGTTTGCAGTCTCACTTTGGTCTTCATCGTCGACATCCATGTCCATTCTGGAGTCGGTGTCCGAGTTTGCGTTGACAACCCTCTTCGAGGTAACGTCGTGCGTCAATTCCGGCTCATAGCCACCTTCCGGAGCAACCTTGGGAACAAGCTCCAGCTGAAACGCGGATGAGCTGTACTTGCAAATTAATTAATGGTCGTGCGAGAAGATCTTTTGCGCCATTGCTGTACAATCGATCTCTGTTGTCGATTGAGGCACTTCAACGTGTCCCATACAAATCCCCATATATTCATTTCGATCTGTTTCTAGAAAAGGAGATTTCCTACAGTTCATGTCGTTGACAGGTTCTAGAAAAGAATAAAAATTGTGAGGAAGTGACAAGTGCAGATTGAAGCGCATACTATTAGTAAAGCGTGAGTCTGGCTGCTTTGGACATCGAACATGCGTCAGAGAGTAGTTTTTATCTTGACTTGCATAATTGATCACGTTGGCGCCACCCTACCACTTTCAAAGTCACAGCGCCGCAGGTTGCCTTCAAATATAAAGCTGCTTCCAGTGCTTTCCCTTATTGATTCCTTGACAGCGTCGCAACGCTGCTTACATGGTGATATTCGTCACTCTCGAAGTTGGAGTCTAAAACCGAGTACAGCTCTCCCGCTCACGGGACTTTGATCAATATTATAGAGGTTTTATAATTGACTGCATAAAATAGGGTCACAGATGGAAAATACCTTATCAGCTTGAAAGGGTATAACGAGGTAGGGGGTGCGGCTAACTGGGGGGGGCACTAATATCTACATGTACATGTACATGTAGATATGTACATGTACATGTTTTAAAGTACTACGTAGTAGTCTGAAGCACAAGATCCAAAACTAACGTTCATGTTTCTATCTTTTCTTCTTGTTCTTTCGTCTAGCTGACGATGTTGTCGAGGTGTTGTCCTTCGCTGCTGGCTTCGATTCGATCTCAATCGTTCCACCCTGCAGCAAGTAAAATCAACGCATTAAATGGGAAGAGCAACAGCAGCGACAGGAAAAACGCACAATAATATCCTCGCGGTGCGCACTCTGCTCGACCTTGTTCTGCGTATCCAGGTAGAACATAAGATCGCGCACTTGGCCCTCTAAATCACCAATGCGCAGCGCTGTCTCCTGTTCAACTCGCTCGTTTTGCTCTTCTAGCAGCCGCACTCGTTCCTTCCACTGCTTCTGATTTTCGATTAATGACTTGTTGAGCTCTCTGCATTACACGAGAAACCCACAAGGGGTCAGTTGGGAAGCTCCATGATGGTACAATATCACTCGCCAAGTCGCTCACCTGACAAACGTTAACTCATCCTCCAGCTTCTTGGTCTTTTCCGCAAGAGCTGCGTTTGTTCTCTTTAGATGTTTGCGCTCATGCTCGTGAGCATTCAGCAACTGCCGGCTCTCTCCCTCTTCCACACGTGCAAGCAAGCGTTCGTAATAGAGACGTTGCTCCTCTAATTGACTAGCACAAGCAATGCAATCAAAGTGTCAACCCCCCTCAAGACATTCACCAAACCCAGCAGACACAAGGTACCTCTTCAGGAGAAAGTTGTACTCGACTGCGAGTTTCTCAAGTTTACGGTGCTCGCCTTCTTCTTCCTCGGCGGACGTTGTAGGTGGAGTTTGTGAGCGCTCTCCACTGAGATTATTTGGGCTCGGAAACTCGACAAACTTGCCGTCTTGCTTGTTCAAAATCAGACGATGCACATATCCGTCACCGGCATAGTCCCATACGCGCTGCGTCTCCAACTCCAGTGAATACGTATGCAACGTCTCTTGATAATGCTGTTTTGCGTGTTCGCCCGAGTAGCGGCCACAGCCCACATGGCCGCAAATCAGACAAATCCAAAGGTGATCGGCCGTGCCACACACTTCACACGATGAGCCAATATCTCCGTGACTATATCGACACACGGGGCAACTCGATCCTTCCCACCGAAAGAGGCAGTCGCAATGAAACGAGTGATTGCATAGAGTCGTTAAAATTCCCGATGCTGACGCGTCCAGTCTATCCAAACAGACTGCACACGTCGGAATCTCCGTCATGCCTGCAGGTGGAGGCGGGAACAACTTTCTCATCTGTGCGTTGCTAGCTCTTCTCTCTGAACGCGGGCTCGGCGGAGCATCATCTTCTCCATCTGCACGTTTCTCCTCCAACGCATCATAATCAGGATCGTTTTCCCCTATTACTGGATCAAACTCGATGCTTCTCACAAACACAATTTTGCAACGTTCCTGTTCGATCGAGTTAAAGTACTTGCCGTTATGGGCCTGGTCACACGCAAGAAACAGGAATACCGGTACACGACCTTGTGACTCACAGTTAACAGCGACGGTAGTACAGAGAAGTTGTTGTCCATACCTGAAAAAATTGATCCGCTCTTTCTTGCGAATTGAACTGCATCAGCACCATGCAGTTGCTGCGTTCTGGGTCCTTAAGGATGCGCACAAGTGCAATGTCCTCCCGGAAACTAGCCAGGAACTCGAGAATCTCTACGGGTGACATGTGCGACGGCACTGTAACCACGCATACCAATGTGCTTCGCTCTTTGGGCAGTTGCTGGGTGGATGAAGACGACGAGTAGGGTTTGTCCGCCCGATAGAAACGCAGCTTGCCCGTGGTCACGCGCACTTGCGGGTTGCCGGCGAGGAAGGATGCATCTTGTAAATCCTGCGCGTTTACAAGCGGCGTCTCTTCAGCCTTGGCCTCCTCTTCCTGGGCCAAGTCGGCAGCCTCCACGCGTATCTGAAACATGTCAACGACGAAGTGAACGAATATGATTTTGGTAATTTGTGATACCGGTAAGGACCAAATTCCAGCAATACTGGAGCTGTACCGGTAGTTTTGGATTTTTGCACCTATCGTTTACCGGTAAGTAGTGGTAATTTCGACCTGTCCCACACTGAAACACTTCACTTTGCAAACGGTCGAACCAAAAGCATTGAGAAAGGCTACAGTACAAGGAGAAGAACACCAACGCCAACGGTAATCCAAGCGTCATGTTCAATCAGCCGTACGTATCGGTATACCTCATGCATCTGTCGCCTCCCAGCTAATTGAACGTCTCTTTCTACGAGCAGGTACACGAGCGAGGCGGTTCCCGTCCACAGCGCTCCGGAAGTAGATCCCATCAAACCGTAAGCATTTAGAGTAATGTCATATGTGCACTAGGATGTCATATGTCTTAATGTTTCGATGTCTCTAGGGATCAGAAGAATGTCGAAGCCAAGGTTGGCTGCCAGGATTGGCCGTTTGCGCTGCTATTCGTGCTAAATGTGGGAGTTATCATCGCGCTAATGGTCCTGTGGGGCGCCAAGACAGTGACGGACCCGGAAAACAACTCAAGTGAGCTGATGTCGGGCGACGACACTCAGGTTATGGTGGGCATTGCCGTGGGAATGGCCGTCGTGTCGATGGTACTGGCACTGCTGATGGTCAAGCTCATCGTCGCTTATGCACGCGTCATGATCCTGTTCGTACTGTGGTTCAATGTCGGCATCTCGTTCGCTCTGGCAGCCTATGGATTTGTCATCGGCAACATCTTCATCGCCATTATCGGCCTCATTATTGCGCTACTAAATCTCTGCTATGCGCGTGCTGTGCAGCATCGTATCCCGTTCGCAGTCGCCAACTTGCGTGTAGCTGAGGGGGCTATTTCCAAGCACACATCGACGTACATCGTGTCCGTCGTGTTTACTATTATACAGATTGGCTGGGTTGTGATTTGGGCCATGGCCGTGCTTGGGGTTGCGAACAAAATTGCTGACGATAACCCGAGCTCCACGAGCAACAACACTAATACGTCCACCAGATCTACCTACAAGCAATCGGGGGGATCGTATGTCGCGTACTTCTTTTTGCTGCTGTCGTTCTACTGGGGGCTGCAGGTTTTCAAGAACGTTGCTCACACGACTGTCGCGGGTACTGTGGCGACGTTTTGGTACCAGTCCGAGTCAATGGGCGCCACGGCTGCGTCGCTGAAGCGAGCCACAACCACGTCGTTCGGGTCTATCTGCTTCGGCTCCCTCATTGTGGCTTTTCTGCAAGCTCTCCGTGCGGTACGTTCTACGAAGTACTTAAGTTTTCCTCACGTTCATGTACTGACAGGGTTTGTTTTCTTTACAGTTGGCAGAAAGCGGTCGTCAGGATGGAAGCGCATTGGCCTGCTTTGCTGAGTGCATTCTGGGCTGCCTGCAGTCTCTAATGGAGTACTTCAACCGCTGGGCGTACGTTTACGTTGGCATCTATGGCTACAAATTCACCCAGGCTGGCAAGGCTGTGTTCGAACTGTTCAAACAGCGTGGCTTCGATGCTATCATTAACGACGATCTCATCGGTAACGTTCTCGGCTTCGCAGCTCTCGGTGTTGGTACGTTTTTCTAGAGTGATTTTTGCGGGCAAATAGGTGACGAAAGAGTGCTAACTGGTGGTTTCTTTTCCAGGCCTTATTTGCGCCGGTGTTGGTGCGCTGATTGCGGAAACAACCGACGTGGTCTCTTTCCAAAACAGCACGGCGACCCTAGCCATCCTTGGCCTCGTAGTCGGCATTGGTGTTGCCGTCACGCCTCTCGCAGTCATCGACAGCTCAGTCGCCACAATCTTCGTGTGTTTTGCCGAGGACCCGGCCGCTTTCCAACACTCGCACCCGGACCTGTACGCGCCGCTGGTGCAGGAGTGGCACAACCTTTACCCAGAGATTATGGTGCAAGCCGGATATTGGTATGTTTAGTGTCAACCAGAGAGACCAGGAGGCCACTGCAAGAAAATTCATATACAGTAGCATTTCGATGCAACGTCTCTTCTCCTAAGAGTGTTTGTCGTTTCAATTAAAAAAGTATCTTTGGCACAAAAATAGGACATTCTGAACCACAATGGTAACTTCAGCTCAACATTGTTCTATAAACGCCACTTCAACGTCGCGCACCACTCATTTATTCGTCTGCACGTCGGCAATGTGGCGAAGCCTGGGCTTCAGTTTCTTGTTGCTCGTACCTTTAGCCATGGCCTCCTCCATGACGTCGCTGCTTTTCCGTGCAGCCTCGACGAGCCTCGTAGCGCGGCGCATCACGGACGCCGTCGAAGACCAAGAAGCAAGTGGTGCAAATGCGGACACGGTAGACGTGGACTCAGAGGAATCAAACATCATGATTGTGATTCATTATGTCGCTATTGTGCTGCTTATTATTATGTCGGCCATCTCGTCGGGGCTCACGCTGGGGCTCATGTCACTGGACAAAGTGAGTCTGGATGTGATCGTCCGTGCTGGCGAGCGTCCAGGAGCTACGAAGGACGAGATGAAGAAGGCCAGGGCAGCGAGACGCATTCTGCCAGTCCGAGCGGACAGTAACCTACTGCTTACGACGTTGGTGCTCACTACTGTAGCGGTGAACAGTCTGCTGTCGATTCTAATGGCGGATTTAACCAGTGGCCTCGTGGGTTTCTTCGCCTCGACCATTCTCATCCTCATTTGCGGCGAGATTGTCCCGCAATCACTCTGCTCGAGACACGCACTGGCAATAGGATCGATGTTTGTGCCGGTCGTGAGAGTGTTGAGGATCATGCTGTACATTTTCGCCAAACCGGTGAGCTACGTGCTGGACCGCACGGTCGGGGAGGATGTGGGCACGGTTTTCACCAAACGAGAGCTCCAAAAACTCGTGGAAATTCACGTGAGACAGAAGATCATGCACCCCGAAGAGGGGTATATTGTACGCGGTGCAATGCGTTACAAGACAAAAGTCGTCAGCGATATTATGATCCCGGCCGAGAAACTCTTTTCGCTTCCGATATCCTTTACCACGCTGACTTGTTTTAAGAGCTGCGCATTGTTTGTTTTTCCTGGTGTTTTGATTCCTTGACTGTACGATGATGACGGTTTTATTCATTGTGCACGCCAGTACAATACTCAACTTAGAGACGCTCAAGATGATCTACAACAACGGATACAGTCGAATTCCTGTGTGGAACAAAGACCGGAACGACGTAGTTGGAATCGTCTTCACCAAGGACCTGATCTACGTGGATCCGAACGAAGATGTACCCCTCATGGCATTCGCACGTATTTGCAGTCGCAGCACACCGCATCTGGCTCGATGCACAGCTCGGTGAGATACTCAGCGTCTTCAAAATGGGCAGCACCCACATGGCGCTAGTTTATGACGTCAATAATGTCGGACCTGTACGTCTGGCAGTAGATCGTCGTCATGTGAAGTATCTATTCTAATTTTTGATGTGATCGCCAGGGCGATCCGTTCTACGAGCTGAGAGGATTAGTGACACTTGAAGACATCGTAGAGGAAATCCTGCAGTCCAAAATTATCGACGAGACCGACTCAGTCGAGGCGAGGAAAGAGCGTCAAAACTGCACGGATCAAATCGGGTACTCTGACGGCGGTGAGTTTGTAGCCCGCGCCGTCGTCTTGCTTGCACCTGACAGCTCTCGCCGTGACCCGCTCTGACTTCGTCACCTTCTCCGCTCAGTCTATTCAGATGAAACCCCGCTCCTTGTAGAGAGCAAGACAACTTTCGGCACAGCTCTTGAAGCGTCAGAGTTACGCATCCAATACTAATAGAGCAGTATCAGCACGCTACAAAAGACCAAGAGTGCTGTGCTGGAATCAAGCGTGACAAACTAACTTCTTTTGCAGTGAGGTGCATAATTAATTGGTAGTTGAACATGCATTTCAGATCTTGAGCTTACACCAACGGACGCGTCCTTTGAAAGATTCGATATTAGTGTCGTTGCGATGACTGCAGCAAGACGGGTGGCACCTGCAAGACTGACGCTGTATGTATGCTTTATTGCACTCACTAACGCTGCTAGCACAATTACGACAAAGCTACAGTGTAATGCTACAGTGACAGAGCAAGAGGCAATTGCGCGATGGTCGTTGCTATCGGAGCTGACATTTTCTCGAGATTGTAAGTTTGTCCTGATTTGGTTACCTAAGGTCGTGGGGACTGACGGTAGTCTGTAGCGCATGCAGCGGCGGCTTTTGCTGACAATATTTGGATTGTTGGCGGTGTGTCGGCGTCTTACTACACGAAGCGGCTGGAGTACACGACCACACGGTCGGATGTGATCTACTCCTCGGATGGGGTTGAATGGACTGAGGTGCTAGAGGAAGCTCCGTTTCGACGACGCTATGGACATTCCTTGATCACATTCACCGATTCCAAAGACAAGCTTGAGCGGCTGATACTACTCGGAGGATTTTCACCGGAGCCAGCGACCGATATCTGGGTGACTACGGATGGAGGTAGGTAAGTCTAGAAGTGTTCTCAGGGTAGAACGTATTGTTCGATAAGTGTGTTTTGTATTTAGTTTCGTGGACGGAAGCGGCGGCAACAGTTCCTTGGTCAGGCAGAGGCTTCCACTGCTCGGTAGTATTCAACGGCAAACTTTGGGTGCTTGGTGGCAGTCCGATGAACAATGAGGTTTGGTCCACGTCCTCAGTACTTTCAGGGCCTTGGAAACAGCAAAGTAATGTACCCTGGTCGCCACGCGCAGCTCATGCATGTGCAGTCCACGAGGTCATGACTAACGTGACAGAGGGTGACTCATCTCGAGAAGAGTTCCTGTTCCTTATGGGAGGGTGGCGTGACACCAGTTTGAATGATATTTGGCGAATGGATTCCGCCGGAAATTGGAAATTGCTTTCTGAGGCAGCACCATGGGACGCTCGAGCTTGGTTTTCACTCGTGTCATTTGACTCTAGGACGAATGGTGATGTCCAGCTTGGTCCAAGACTCTGGGTGCTTGGTGGAGGGATCATTGGTCGGGGGATCGAGAAAATGCATCCTTTCTCGGATGTCTGGTACACGCGCGATGGTGTGAAGTGGGTAGCAGCCAGCTCGAATTCTTCAGGCATTTCGACCGCCGAATGGAGTATGGTGACTCAAAGCAACACGCAAGTATGTATGGGCAAATGGGGACACTCAGTTGTACCCTTCCGACGCAGAGTCACTCGCGCCTACTATTGCCACGAGTCATGCACGAATGAAGACGGCACGATCAGCCTTGCCAACCAGCTCATTCCAGTATGTAATCCGAGCACAACTGTGCCGGAAATTCCAGCCCAGCACACAGTGCTTGTCAACAACTCCATGCTCACGAAGACAATCTATCCTGACGGATGTGGTCTTTGCAAAACAGACCCAAACGCTCGGTACCAGAACAGTACGAGTGTGCCGACACTTCTTCTCTTAGCTGGAAATGTGGGAGTCCAGAAAGTGAACGATGTTTTTCAAAGCAGCGACGGAAGTGCGTACAATGCCTCCAAGACAACGTCGAATAGCGGAATAATACAATGAGCTGTCATGACTGAGCAGTTTTGGATTGCTTGTTTTGTAGTGTTGTGCGAGCGTGAAGGCAAAATCTGCTCCGGTGAAGGTGTGTGCGTGCAAGGCGGCAATTGCTTATGCAACAGTGGGAAAACCGGGAGTAACTGCGACAGCGAGCTGGGCTACACCATCATCGACTCGAGTACGCGGTGCCAATTTCGCGGTATAACTTTCTTCATACCAATTGACGCTCCTTTGTTTATATTCGTTCGTAGAGAGTTGTTTCCCGGAGTCAGCTTCAGTTGTAGTCGCCGGTGGTAAGACCAAGCGTTTGGGTGACGTAAAGATCGGAGACTCTGTGCTATCAATCGATGAGGACGGAACGCCCGTGTACTCCACCGTCTACTACATTCCACACGGAAGCGATCGGAGGGGCGAGACGGAGTTCATCAGTGTAAAACACGAAGGCATGGATGATGAGCAGGTCAGTTTTGTACCTAGAAGTACGTGCTGGATCAGACCTTGGTCATGCGGTGCAGCGCGGTGACTGCCTCTACCTGGCGACCAGGATCGGATCGCTTGTCATTGTTGAAATCTGTGACGTGTGACTAACATCTGTGACGTGTGTAATCTGCATATTTTATCCAGGACTTTGTTGAAGTGCTCCAGCTTACCCCGGAACACCTCGTCTACTACCTTCCTAGGAAAGTTCAAGAGAGCAAAACTTTCGGTTTTGGACTCAATTCGCACGTGCTGATAGCGAGCTTAGCACAGAAACCAGCGAGCGAGCTTCGGATGAACGACCTGCTCTTGACGTTCCCATCGCCCTCTCGATCATTTTTGCGTGAGAGCAACACCGAAACCGTATCAAGGCCGGCCAGAAACTGGAGCTGGTCCGATGGCAAGACCGAGTGTCAAGAAACGCCCCCAGCTGGGCTCAGCTTGGTCAGAGTAACTGGATTGACTCGCGTCAAGCATCGTGGAGCCAAGACGGTGTACACGATGACGGGCAATGTGTTTGTGGCGGGCGTGCTCTGTAGCAACTTCGGCGACTACTACCCAATGCTGCCTGGTCAACAATGGCGGGATTCGGTAGCCTTCAAGCTGTTCGCCCTGCACCGCTCGGTGTTTAGGTTGCTCCCTTATCCTAGCACGGCCGAGCTCCTACGCGCGCTCATGGACCAGCTGGTGCTACCGGTCTTGACATGGCTTCGACCGCTGCTCCTCTCCAAGCAAAGCTCAGGAGTACCAGTAACGTCACCACAGCGTTAATCGAGCCCAAAATCGCCCCACCGAGCTTAGACCTTTACAAAGATCAAAGCTGAAGATCGATTTTTTTCTGCTTATGTTTACTGAAAGCCTTAGAAAAATTTCCGCAAGAAACAACAGCGCAACAGCAAAGCGTGAGAGTTTCGAATTCCGAGACAAGTTTTCGTTGCTTCCTCCTGGCGTGGATAACCTCGCATCTTTTGCTGTACGAAATGACACCAAGATCACCGAGAAGAACGGCGGCCGCTGTACGGAGCGTGAATGTATTCGGAAGCGTTATCTCGTACATGTACATTTGTATTGCCTCAAGTCAAAGCTCAGGACAAGTTGCCTTCAAAGTTTATTAATACCAGAGCATTTCCCACTGGGAAATTCCCAGTCTCTGTTGCGGTGCTGTAGAAGCAGTTGGCGTCGGCGCTCCACGGTTGGGGGAAACTGCGCGACACCTGCGGCTGAGGCAAAAACCTGCTCAAAAATGAGCACTGCTCACAACTGTCGAGCGTTACGTGGCAGCTCCCGCTTTGGTCTTTTATCGCCGCCCTGGGACCAGCTGGGAGTTCCGCGCACAGGCTCCTCGGCCATAGCGCCTCCCTCGAAAAAAGAAGACGAATAAGCAGAGAATCGGCGGAAAATGGCCGAGGCGTTCCAACGCTGGCCATGCGTGCGGACGTTGGCAATCGCAAGGGTTGAAGTGAGCCGCTCGTTCGCCGGCTCGAGCAGGTTGTGGATTTTCACTATGTTCCTATGCGCCGGTTGTCAAGCGTATCCATTCCGTCCTCGCCCCACAGCGTCTTATTACAAACATGCGGGGTGTGAGCTTGCGGCAAGCTATGACCAAGAGAGGCCGCCAAGCCGGACTGCCACTACATGTAGTTTCTGAAGCAATTGTCCAACTGCACAAGTTAAATGAAGACTTTATTGGAAACAAGTGTAATGTGTCGAAAAGACGGCGCTTCAACGGTTCCCAAAGCGTGTAATACGTCCAGTCTGGCCTAGCGCGCGTTCGCGGCAAACGGCTGGAAAGGCAAAGTCTCCGTACTCGCCACAACTTGTGGCGAGTACTTGTGGCACAAGCGACGAGACCTGCTGGCCGGCAAGTCGCTACGGCCCGTTGTGCAGCGGCGCTGGTCTAAAATACTCTCACTGTGCAATTTGCCAGCAACGTCTCATTTGCAACTTTTGTAACGCTACCACCGGAAGCCAATTTACAACAATCATGCTCGGCAAGCGTTGCGCATCGGAAATGGAGGCCTGCCTCACTGAGTACTACCGCCAGGAATGCCTGCGTGCCTTGTACGCTAAGCAGGAGCGCCCACGTGACTGTGCTTGGGTGAGCAAGGATATGATGGCCAAAGCTCCACGTCGTGCGCGCAAGGGAGTCTCGTTCGCCATGGCTCCAGAGATCATCGGCAGCGCCGACCCCACCGTGGACCGAAGCCCCATTGACGTGTCCCCGATCTCCAAGCTCGAGCTCGTCGTGCTTCTCTCGCAGCGTACGTTCCCCGTTCAGGCATAACCGATCAACCCGTAACTGGACGACTACAGTAGACTACATTTCGTAGTACACACCAGACAACTGACGGAACGCAAGCAAGTGCACGCACTGTACCGTTCCGTGCTGGACACTCCCAACCGCTTTCACTCCTCATGCTTGGGTGGACCTAGAAGACCGAGATCGGCGCCGTCCAACAGCGGCTCGAGCCTCAACATGTAGCTTATAGAACCACGAGTTATGGTACAACTGACTCAATATTTAAGTTTGCGAATGAATTGCCGACACTTCCAACACCACAAACGTTCTGCTTTTTGCATTTCCATCAGTATAACACACCAGCAATAATCTCGGCCAGCAAGCCTACACAAGGGGTCAGTTCGATGCGGTTCATAACTGGATCTGCGCTCACATATCGAGCGGCATGAGACGATCGACCTCTCGCCTTGACACGCCTTGCTCCAGTAATTGCATCCGCGCTTTCACACGAGCGACGAGAGCTTTATCGCGAGCCATTTGCAGCTCCAGCTGACGCAATGTGAGTTCGACTCGAGCTTTCTCCAATTCGATCTCGTCAATCGATCGCAACAATGGGCGCTTTTTGATCGGCCCCGGGGGCATACTCCTTCTCTCGTTCTGTCGACGTCGTGCCTGTCCTATCGCTTCTTCCTCCTCTTCCAGCATCACTGACATGGATTCCATGGCCCTACTCTTACTCTTCCTCAGTGGTCGCGTCGCAGGCGGCGTCGGAGGTGTCGGTGGGCTCATGGCACCACCCACAGCCTCATTGTCAAAGTTCCAGACCATCGTCTCAGCCATCCCGCGCCGCTCACGAAGTGAATACCGGTACTTCTTCTTTTCTGGCGAAGGAGACGGCGATTGAAACCGCGCAGGCGAAGGACTAGCGGCTCGAGCAGGAGCAGCAACAGGAGGTGGAGCTGGTGCAGCCGCAATGGGCTCAGGAACCAAGGGGATTGACACTGTTTTCCGCTTGGTACTGAGTCTCGGCCTCTTCTTTGGAGGTAAATCCACCACCTTGTCAATGTCTTTCATAATTGGTTGCAATAGTGCAAAGTGGCGGCAGTGGCGCTCCAGCACGCGTCGCAAGTTGCGCTCCGCCGGCGTCCCTTCAGCCGCCTGCAGCTCGCGTTTGGTACTGGCTAATCGCTCGGCTGCTTCGCGATACGAGTTCTCCAGTTCTGTCATTTTGACTTGCACCTGACTAGCCGTGCGATGTACCAAGCCTTCGGTATGCAGCTGCTGCACGATCTCGTCCGCCAATGGGCGGTGGCTCTCCTTCGCTCTAGTGCAGCTCCGCCAGCGATCATAATTACCTGGCGCTCCCAGCCAGTCAAGCAATACGCCCATAGACGATTTACCGCCAGTGCCCACATGATCCGATGTCCACTTGGTCTGCTGCTGTGACGCCTGTCGCGCCCGAAAGAAGCTCGGCTTCACGTGCATCTCACAATTCTTGGTGGCTGCGTAAAGCCACTCGCCCCTGCTTTCAGCCAATCCGCAAGTTGAAGTGATTATGAACGTGCTGATTGGTCAAAAACAGTTGTTTTCTTTTGACCATCACTCTGTAAGTTTTTTGGCGCGGTCAGTTTGAATCATGGCGCGAGACATCTGCAGCTCACCGTTGTCGTCTGCGGACGAGGCGGCCTCCGGTGGCTTCCCAGAGCTGTCTCCGTCGCCTGTAGAGTCGCGTGGCAAGGTCCGAAAGACTGGGGGAAAACGGAGGCCCAAGGCTAAGAGGACGGTCTTGCAGAGTAAGAAGCTGAAGCCTACGCAGGAGTGGAAGAGCTCCAAGGAGCTGGTACACGACGTACCCCAGGATTTTGTCGAGTACCTGGACGATCAATTGAGCGCCATGCAACAGGCCAGATTCGAGACAGAATTTGGCGGCGGACAGGGCTACATCGTGAAGCTGCCCGCTTCAACCTGGAAGACGAAGCGCAAACGCGACGAACTGGAGAGCTGGGTCCGAGCTTTAGGCTTCACATCCGGCGCTACGTTGAAGCGTAATGCGCTGCGTATTGCCAGCCTTAAAGCAGATGTGATTTTGAGTGAATTGAAGCAGAGAAGGCCTTCGATTGAGTGCGTGACAGAAGACGGTTGGGATGAAACTGTACTAATATATGTGTGTTACTATGTTAATAGTGATGATGACAAGGTGGACGATGCAGACGTGGAGCCTGAGCCAATTAGCGACAGTGTAAGTGGTGATGACGGGAAAGAGCAGGATGGAAATTACGACATGGATCCAGCGCTTATTCGGCTGAAAAAGTACTTTAAAAAGTTGGAGTCGCATAAATTGGAGGTCGTGTCGTTCTCAGAGAACCACCGACTGCTATCGTCCACGCAGCACATGGCGATCGCTGATGCCATGGAGGACGTGCTGGCACAGCCTTCGATCCGTAGAAATCGTCGTCTGGCGCGGCGCCTGACGAAGCTGGGGAGAGTCTCGGACCACCGACTGTCTTCTATTGGTCTGGCACCTGCGTCTTTCCTGCCGTCAGTGGAAGACGATTGGATGGGGGATCGAGAGAGGAATATATCGTTGACACCAGTCAAGCGACGTATTTCGCATGGAGACATCTCGTCGACACAGAAGAAAAATGTGCTGGGACAAAGTGTGCTGCACCTTGTGCTTCATTCTGGATTGGTTGACGTGAAGACGTCAAAGGAAGTGCTGCGAAAGGTTTCTACGATGTGGGAGAAGATTGCTGTCATGTAAGGTTTGCACCAGGTTTTACTTGTTGCACGTCTGTGGACTTACGTGTATCTGCGTGTTTCACGCATGCAGGGCGTTTGCTTGGACCATCACTGACTACTCCAAGTACACAGCATACATGTAGCAAGTACTCTGTTGCTTGCTCAATACTAACGTTGTTCCCCAATTTTCTCTATTCAGAAAAGCCAACGTGTACTCAACGACACAACTCTACAGTCGTCACCCGCGTGGCCATTATCTATCGGACGGTGCTCACAAAGAAGTATTCAAAGTCTTCTCGTCGGAGCAAAAGCGACTCGAAGCTGTCAGCGTGATGGATATCGGTGACATCAGCAATCAGGTATGTCCACTCGTCAGGGATGTCGCGTGTTTGCTCGATGACTAAAAAGCTAATTGCTTGTAGGATGTTGTCCGCTTAGAGGTGGGACATTCGGTTCTCTTGTCGGACGCGTGCGAGCACGGCATTTGTCCGAATTTTCTCCAGGTTTACGATGTTTTTCTGGCACACGAACGACCTCGTCCTGCTCGCTGGGGTAGCAAAACGCACCGCAAACCTGTGGAGCTGTTGACGAACGCCGATTCCGATCTTGAAGGAGCTGAGAGTCAGCAACAAGAAGCACCATCCAGTGATGAGCATGAACAACTATTCCAGTACATGCGGATGGAGTTCTGCGACGGCGGCGATCTTGAAGACTTTATCAGTCTGCAGGAGAACAAGGCGCTTCCACTGAAGTCTGTTGCGGTGCCGTTTTTCTTCCAAATGGTGTTTAGCTTGTACTGTGCGCGCGAAAAGTTTAACCTGCGCCATTATGATGTCAAGGTTCGTCAGGGACTGCTTGTTACTGCGTGACTGATATTCTTCAGCTCTAATGTCGTCGTGATTCTTTGCGTGCTTGTTGTGTTTATGTCAGCTTCTCAACTTCTTCCTGAAGGACATTCGTCGTGCCAAGCTCGGCGATGCCTCAGGACGTGATGTTGTCCTGCACTACATTATGGAAGACTCTTGCTTTGTGCTCCAAATGCCTGCATCGTTCTCGTACTGGGTGAAGCTAGCTGATTATGGTGCAGCTGATTCCAGTCCGGAGAATCTGGGGAAACCCGTCACGATCGACCAGTTCGCTACGCTGGAGAACTCACCCATCGAATTCCTATTGGAAGGGGATGCAGCCGAGCAGTCCTACGCTGCAGACACATTTTCGTTGGGCCTATGCCTCTTGCATTTGTTTACGGGAAGGTAAGCGTGACTCAGTTTCGATTTTGTTTGACGCATTCTGACAAATTCTGAATTAACTCGTAGCGCTCCATACGAAGAAACCCTGGAAGCAGTGAAGTGCCCCGCAGAACTACTGAAAGATCTGAAGGCTCTATGGATGGTATGTACTGTGTGGCAGTGTAATATTGTGTTTGCTTGGTCTGATGGTTTTGCATTTTTTACTCCGGGAATGCATGTAGAGCCGACAAAAGAACTCGAAGTTTTCTGTGATTAAGAGTGTGGCGCGTGGTGACGATGAAAACACACTTTGTCACACGTTATATCGATTTCTCGTACTTTTTGGTTTACCAGAGAGAAACCCGAGCGAAAGTAAAGGAGTCGACAAGGTGTGGAAGCTACTGGTAAAACACTTACGACCAGAGGAGTCCCACTCAGCGACCAAGCGTCCCCAACGGAAGTGCAAGCTGGCAGTCGGTGCGAATAAAGCTCGATTGAAAACCGCCAAGGAACAGTTCTACCATGATCAGGCATTGTACTCGATCGCAAGCGGCTCCAACGATATCATGTATCGATGCCGTGAAGGGTTGATGACAATTCCGGGAGCGATGGACCTGCTGAAACAAATGGTTGACTTTAACCCATCAAAGCGCCCCACGCTCAAGCAAGTGATGTACCATCCCATGTTTTCAAGTCTCCGCTCGCCTTCAGAGAAAACACAAGCACCCGCAGATTTTGTGATTAGCTACTACAGGAGCCAGACCCAAGGTGGTCGAACTGTTTTGGACGTGTAGATCTCAGGAAAGTCGAGCTTGATGCCTTTTATACTGTAGCAACGCGAACGATTGAGTCCGATTCATTTACATGCTCTATTTTATCTTAACAAGATGTTTAATTACAGCTTCAAAACACTTTCAAAGTCTTCAGAAAACCTTAAGTTTCTACCAGAAACATTTTGCGTCTTCGTGTACTCAGCCGCCAGTCCATCAATGAATATCTCTTGATAAACCACCATCTACCTGCTCCATCCTCTCATAAGCCCTTCAACGCGATGCACTGTTATCTTGACTGGACGCTGGGCAGTGCAGATTTCACGAATCAAATCCTTCGGCTTCAGATATTTCTGTCCGTTCACAGCAACCACACGAGATCCGACCAAGACGCCGTGTCTCCTTGCAATGCAGTCCTCATCGACGTTTTGCACGACGCAGCTGAACTCGTTCGCAGCCAATGAGCAGCCGAGTTCTTCCTTGTCTTGCAGCGTCACATTAATCTCCACGGTCCTAGGTTCCGGGACGGATGAAATCACGGCTTTCGGACCCTCCGACGCCATTTGAGCGCGGAAAACAAAGTGGAACGAGATTGGTCGCGGCAACGTTCGAAGCATGCTCACAACTTCGTCAAATTTAAGGTTCTTCGTGTCGTTCAGACCGATCAATAAGCTGCCAACTATCACGTTGGCTCGTTCGGCGGTACCGCCCGGAATGATCCGAGATACCTCGGCATAGCCACTGTTGGCCTTGGCTAACGTGAAACCTAACGGTTCGCCAGGAGATCCAATCTTTCGCTCGTATTTTCGCCATTCCACAATACTCTACATGTAGAAATAACAAAGCAGATATGCAGATAGAACGCGAGATGTTTAACACAATTGTCTCCCGTTGAACCAGATCACGACTTACCGAAGCGCTGACAGTGCAGGACTTGGAGTGCGAATTCAATTCAGTAAGCGACACCATTGAACAGCAGGTCGTGCACTTGACACTGTTGCAATCGGCAGGGTCACTCATGGGTTGCATCGCCATTGCCGTTGTCGGGGACGACACAGGATTTTCCTTAACACTTGAAACTGGGCTTATTTCTCTCGTAGCAACTTCAGCAAGTATCGATAAAAACGACGTCGCAGTGAACGCACACTGCACCGACGGATCCTTCGCAGCCGCCAGAGCCACGCGACTCTTGTAGGCTTTGGCCACGCTTGACGAATACTTTTTCTCCATCGAAAGATCAGAAACTCCGGTGCCAGCACATACAGCGATCCACTTAGCGTTTCCACCCAGTTCAAGCGCTCGCACCTCACTCTCTGACCAGGCATCCATAACTAGCGACTTTACGAAGCTTGTCTGCACCCCCAGCGAGCGGTGCTTGCCAGCGCAAGTTAGACAAAGTAGCACGCCGAACGAGACGCCGGCCCACTGCGGACAGACGGCCTTGCAATCCACGCAGCGCTGTCAACAGAATAGTTATCACTAACGGTTAGCTGAAAAACTGCCTGGTGCTATCGTTATTGCGGCCACAGCGTGAGAGCGTACGTCGTTGCCTGGCAGCAAGCGGATCGCCACCTCTGTCGCTGGAGATAGGCGCACCATAGTTATTGGCTCAGGCATCACGCCTCGTTTGGATGCTGCAAATGCCGAGCTGCTGTCTCTGGACAAGGCGGCAGGTTTGCAGCTAGAAGATGGTTGGGGCGATAGCGAATCTCTGGCCATTACCATGGCGGAGGAGATCGGAGAATAACGTTGCTATTCTTGTCGCCGTTTGCTGTCCGCGATTGGACGGCGCAAACTCAGAGCATTATATTGTGATCTGGTATAAATGAAGTGTGAATATATACGGTGGAAGTCACAATGAGCTGAATTGTAGATGGAAGCAGTATTCACTAGTAAGTAACGGTCAGAATGCACACGTATTATCAGGACAAACCAAATAGCGAAGCTAAACGAAAGCTTGTTCACATCAAGTACTGTCTCTACCCGTTTGTGCTTGGATTTTAGCTTTGATCCGCCTAGATTTGAATCTTAAACGTGCAACATACCAGAACGTTTAAGTTGCGGTCACAGCTTCCCGCGCTTTTTTTCCGTAGCCATTTCATAAACAGCTGATCCATTGGCTGAGGCTACTCGACCGACGAGAATCATTCCACAAGTTGCCACAGGCAAGCAGCGCCTCGTCCTCTCTTCCACTCGACCTAACCGACTTGACGTCATGGATTTCCCGGCGCTAGCGGCCGCTCTAATGAGCAATGACAACGCGACGCGCAAGCAGGCCGAGGCTTCGTACGAGGCCTTTAAGGCTGAGCAGCCGCAGACCCTTGTGGCCAGCCTGGTGCAGCTGCTGCGCACGGCTCCCGAGCCGGAAGCACGCGCCTTTGCCCCTGTGCTGCTGCGTCCGCTGGTGGAGGTGAAAGCTGGCGTCTACACCAAGCTTGACGCCGCTGCGCAGGCCACATTGAAGGCTCAGTTGCTGGAGGCTGTGGCCAGCGAGCCCGTTGCACATATCCGCCGCAAGCTTGGCCACTTGATCGCCGAGCTGGCCGCCATCTCGGAGACGTTTGAGCAATCGTGGCCCGAGCTTCTCAGCGCTGTCTCGGCGCTCACCACACACGCTGATGCGCTGCTGCGCGTGACGGCCTTCGATTTGCTGGCCAAATTGGCCGAGTACGTCGGCGACCTGCTGGCCCCTCACAAGGAGAGCTTCCTCACACTCTTCACGAACTCACTGAACGACGCCAATGGAGAAGTGCAGATCGCCAGCCTCAAAGCCGCTTCGGCCTTCCTTCTCACACTCGAGGACAAGCAGGAATTGTCGGCCTTTGCAATTATCATCGCTCCCATGTTGCGCATCATTGAAGTCCTAGTTAACGCCGGCGACGAAGTTGCCTTCCGCGAGGTGTTGTCGGCTCTTGTCCAGATCGCCGAGGTGCATCCCAAGTTCTTCCGCAACTCGCTGGACGATGTTGCCCGCGCTATGATCTTCGTTTGTTCGTCACAGGAGCTCGACTCAGAGACCCGTGAGCTCGCTTTGGAGTTCCTCATCTCGCTATGTGAGAACGCTGGCGGTATGGTGCGCAAGTCGCAGTTTATCGTGACGAACGTGGTGCCTCTGGTTATCCAGCTCATGTGTGAAGTCGAGGAGGACGAGTCGTGGGTGCAGAAGTTCGACGACCCCGAGTCTTTCACTGAGTCTAACGATGCTGACAACTCGGTCAGTAACGCTGGTGCGGCTGCCATCGACCGCCTGAGCACTTCTCTGGGCGGCAACGCCGTGCTGCCTGTGGCCATCCCGGTCATCAAGGGCTTCCTAGGCGATGCCGACTGGCGTAAGCGTCGTGCCGGTCTGTATGCTACCTGTTTGCTGGGCGAGGGCGCCAAGTCACTCATGACGCGTGAACTGGACAACGTTGTGGGTATGGTACTGCCCTTCCTGAACGACCAGCACCCGCGTGTACAGTACTCTGCGCTGCACAGTATTGGCCAGTTGGCCGAGGACTTCGGTGAGGTGGAGAAGGGCAAGAACTTCCAGGCCAAGTTCCACGCCGTCGTGATGCCTGCGCTTACAGCGTTGATTCAGAACGAACAAGGTGTGCTGCGTACTCGCGCTCTGGCGGCCAGTGTGGTCATCAACTTCTGCAACACCAACGTGTGCAAGGCCAAGTACGTGGCCCCGTACAGCCAAGCTCTGCTTGAAGCACTCTTCAACGCTATGCGTTCGTGTCCGCGTCAGGTGCAGGAACAGGCAATCACTGCTGTGGCCAGTGTGGCCAAGGTGATTGGAGACGAGTTCCTCCGCTTCTACGACATTTTCATCCCGCTGGCCAAGGAGGTGCTGACGAACGCCCATGGTAAGGAATACTCTCTGCTGCGTGGTAAGTCGATGGAGTCGATTGCGCTTATCGGCCAGGCTGTGGGCAAGGAGCGTTTCGTGAACGACGCCAAGGAGATCATGGAGATTCTGGTGCGCGTCCAGTCGAGCGAAGAACTCGAGGGCCCGGAGGTGCAGTACGTGGCCCAGTCGTGTGTGCGTATCGGCAGCATCCTGAAGGAAGACTTCGTGCCTTATCTGCCTCACGTGATCCCGTCGCTCATCAAACAGGCTCAGATCCAGCCTGACATTCAGCTGTCGGATGTTGTTGACGGTGATGTCGAGGAGGATGGCGAGACTGCTGATGGCAAGGAAACGATGACACTGGAGATCCGCGGGGTGGGCAAGAAGCGTCTGGAGATCAACACGAGTGCTCTGGAGGACAAGACCAACGCTTGCAACATGCTGTACCAGTCAGCTCTTGACTTGGAAGGCTGGTTCTACCCGTACGTGGCTGAGGTGGCCCAGGTGATGATCCCGTTGATTGATTTCACATACGTCGAGGACATTCGCATCGTGAGCAGCTTGACGATGGCCAAGCTGCTGAACTGTGCGGTGGATGGCACGCTGAATCATGGCCATGGGGCGACTGCACCGCAGTTCCCGCAGCAGCTTTTCGAGAAGTTTTTTGAGCCGATGCTCAAGGGTTTGCAGGAGGAAGAGGACTTGGAGTGCCTTGGCGCTTTCGCTGAGGCCATGTCGGCCGTCCTGGAAGTGTGCAAGGAGAGTCAGGACAAGGGATTCCAGGTTGGCATCCCGCTGGAACATGTTCCGCGTGTGGTGGAGATCTTCAAGACCGTGGCGTCCAACAGTGCTCAGCGTCTGATGATTCAGCACCAGGAGAACCAGCAGGATGAGGACTACGACGCTGAAGCTGCTCTGCAACAGACCGAGAACGACGAGCTGGAAGAGGGCGTCTTCCGCTCGATGGTCGACTCGATCGGCTGGATCATCAAGACTCAGAAGGAGGCTTTCTTTCCGGTGTTCCAGGCCCACCTGCTGGCGTTTGTGACGCCACTGCTGGAGCAGAAGACCGTGCCGATGCTGCGTGGTCAGGCTATCTGCATGATCGACGACATCATCGAGCACTGTGGGGCTGCTGCCCAGGAGCTGGTGCCGCTGTTCCTGAACCACCTTGTACAGGGCCTTGAGGACCAGAGCCCGTCAGTCATCCAGGCGTCCGCTTACGGCATCGGTGTCAGTGCTGAGAAGTGCGGAGCTGCTTTCGATCCGTTCTGTCAGAACGCCCTAGAGAAGCTGGTGCACCTGATCAACGTCTCGGCCAACGTGGACGACGACGAAGTTGGCGCTGCCCGTGACAATGCTATCAGTGCTGTGGCCAAGATCTGCCTGGCTCGTGAGGGTGCCGTGGATGCGGCGAAGTTGTGGTCCATGTGGCTCAGCTGGCTGCCGCTTCGTACGGATGTGCTCGAGGCTCGCGAAGTACACGCTCGTCTCATTGCACTGGTGAACAGTGGCAACGCTCATGTGCTCGGCGCCGACTACGCTAACCTTCCCCAGATTCTGAAGGTGTTCGCTTCTGCTCTCCGTAAGTTTGTGGTTGTGTCTGCTGACGCAGAGGAATGTGTGACTTATTAACTGTTTTTGCTGCTGTGTAGTGTTCGACCTGGCGGAGGCAGACGAGGTCGCTGACGATGAGGACATGGCGACCATCTCGGAGGAGTCTAAGCCTCAGCTCCGTGAGCTGCTGGCCAAGTTGCAGTCTCAACTGCCTGGTCCGGTGGTGCAGGGTGCTTGGGCGAAGCTCAGTGGCGACGAGCAACAAGCTCTGTCTCAGCTGTAAATGATTGATATTGATTGACGACGTAGGACATGCATTTAGAGATAGGGTAGTAAGTAGTTTTGTCATCTGTAACCTGCTAATGACTAGAATCGATAAGTAGGAGATGCGACAGTTTTGATAAATCTGCGTTTTTCGAAGTTGAAGTTGCCTTACTCGTTGGCAAACACCTAGTTCTCCGTCCTCTCTTGTGGGTTAAAGGTTGTCTGTCGAGTGAGAAGTACCCACTGCAGCTCTTGGTGTATAGTATCGCTCGGTTGGAAGCTGGAGAGGGTCTACGTCAATTACTGGACTTTTGCCTACACACATCCACAGCTTATCTCTTGAGCAAAAACTTGAGTGCCAGCCCTGCGACGACTACAGCTCCGACGATGCCCACACCTACTACGCCGTCTTCTGCACGACACAACTTTCGTCAGTCCCAGACATGGGAGTAGCAGCCTCATCACACACCTCTTGCCACGACTTCCTTGATTCTTTTGTGAAGCAACTGTGCTTTCATGTGTGACGGCTCCATGCGAAGTAAGCGCTCGCAGTAGCTGCGACTGGCACGGTACTCCCCCAACCCGCACAACGTTAGCGCGATCCAGTACAAACTCTCCTTGGGAGAATAGTTTTGCTCCAGCAAATCTGAAAAAAAAAATTGGGTGAGCCTTCAACTCCACTTTTGCCACTGATATGCAGTATCCTTCACCTTCCAGTAATCCGATTGCGCGGTACTTGTCGTCGCGTTTGCGGCTTTTCGCCAGTGCGATTGCATAGCGTAGTTTGACCTTCGCCCGCAATGGCAGCACAATAAATGATAGCGTAAGCAACATGGCAAATATCGCACAAGCGGACTCAATCGGCACCACCTGAGGCGACGGCTGCTCCTTCTCCTGCTCCTCCAAATATTCCTCGCGCGCCGCCGCCAGTTCCTCGGGGGAGAACCACTCCGCGTCGGTCTTGGCGCCTTTCATGGTCATGGCGCGCGCTTGCGCGTTGCCTGTCTCCCTCCGCTGCCCAAGCGGGTCTAGGATGTAATGCTGCGCTTCTTTGCAATTTCTTCAATAATAAAACAGTGTACCGTACACAACTCGCAAAACTTGGCAAGTTGAAGTTGAAGACAACGAAATAAATCTTCGTCGAATAGAGCAGTACTGTAGTTGGCCCTACTGTAGAGCGCTAGCTATAATGCTGCAGTTCTGGGGAGTTTTCGAGACCGGAACAGGCGACGGAGGCGTCTTTGGCGAAGTATAGTCCTTTCGACACGCTTTGCGGACGTCGAGGAAAAGCTGTGAGTGGATAGACAACGGTGAGCAGCCACCTTTGTCATCTAAGGAATAATGTCGCCGTACCTGAGCGTTTAAAAGATTGATGAAAAGAATTCCACCAAAGGCCATGGCGAAATGGGACTGCTTACGAGATGCAAACGCAGTTAGAACCGTTGTTGGTACTGACGAGTGCGCTATGTACTTGCATCTCACCTGTTGCGCGAAAAGTTCTCGAGCTCGATACGTTAGCGTAGCGACGGCCACGTGGGGTAGCAATCGAGCTACACCGAACGACGTCCACTGCGCACGCCAGACCCATTGGAGGAGCGTAGACTGCCACACCGAGTAATTACTCATGACCAGCAGCTTCCGAGCGTGCATAAACACAGATTGCAGCTCACAAGCCAACGCGAGCGACAGTAGCGGCACACCCACAGTCTTTGTGAGAGCGGAGATGTAGCAGATGAGCACTACTACGTGGTGCACAATGATCCCCGGAGACTTGACGTACAACCGATTCAGTACATAGTCCCACAAGTCGTAGGCAAAGTAGCCTGGACCAGCAACACATCAAGAAGCACAATGTTAGTAATTCATTTAATACCTTGAAACTCGAAAGAGTCGATAGTCTCGTACCAGTTGAGACAGAAGTAGCAAGGAATTCTCCCCACGTTACAGTATTGACGTAGTCGTCATGCAGCGAGTGAGAGCTGAGCAGCGCCGATATTGCTAGGAGAGACGAGAGCGCTGAGTGCAGCATTGACACCAATGTGTTGCAAAATAGCAGCTGGCCGAACGTTGACAGAGTAGGAAAAGCCTTCACCCTAGCCGACGCCAGAGGCACTATCGCCACCCGAACGACTGTGAAAACCTGGTAAGAAAATGATAGCGATGGCCTTAGCTGAGGAAAGTCACAGTGAACAACCGACGGAAATCGCCTCGGTACCAATGAGGAGGCCACGACGATCCAAAGTCGCGGGTCAGTGTACAGCTAGCGAAATGTGTCAACAAAAGAAAACCGTCAGTCCGGATTAGTCTCAACAGAACCACACAAGGGTCTCACCATGGCCGCGCACATGCTGACCCACGTAATAACGAGCGCTTCAGTGAACATGGCTGCTTCAAAAGCCTTATCTTGTCAAAATGGCTGAGAATGCAAGAAGTACATGTAGCGTTCTTTGGTGTTCCTGCATGGCGCTCGCCTATCAATATGAATAACAGCCAATCACAGGTCATTTAAATACTTTAATGCAGAGGAGACATTGTTGTATCGTATCCGATCTACTGACAAGTGCACGATCTGCTTTGTGCTTCGAGTTGATCTAAATGTACATCTATAATAGGTGAGCTTCTTCAATCAGATCTCGTGAAACAACGCATGCTGTTTGTAGCTGTACACTTGAGTTTATGTCAATAAAAAACGTTTTTCTTGTAAAAAAAAATGCTACAGGCTGGAGGCGGGAAAACGAAAAAAAACGATGCTGCCGTCAATCCACCGACGCAGTTATACTTGGGGCTCTCGTCGCCAGCCAGCGATGACGTCGAAGCCAGGATATTTGCTTGTGTCGTCACGCCACTTCACTCTCAATTTTGTGCACTTGGGGTCGTCTGATAAATTATGATGCTGGACGAGGACGGAGCTGGCTGGTGACGTGGCTCAGATGCCGCCCTCTCTATTCGTCCTCGCGGCAAATACGCTGGAAGATGGATAAGCGCGAGAACTTGGACGCCGCAGACTCCGTGCTGCTCGCCGAGCGGGGCGACATGGCGTTCAACGCATCGCCACTGGAGCTGCTCGTACAGCTACTGCGGAAACCGAAGTTGCCGAGGTCGCTGCTCTGGAACGAATAGTCAAGGAACGGGTCGCGGCTCAGGTACGAGTCGAACTCTGGCTTAGGAGGCGACAAGCCAGACAGAGGCGCCAGTGACATCTGCTGGTTAAAGCCGCCGAACGGAACGGACAGGTCAATAGGCTCCAGTACGTTGCCGTACGGGTTCACCAATAAGTCCTTGGACTGTGTCTCCTGGTCGTCCGACTCGCTGGCAGTACTGGACAGGTCGCTGCAGCCGTAGTCGACGAACCGCTGGTCCTCGTCGCCCGGGTGCCTGGTGTGGATGAAGCGACAGCGCGAGCCGTACATGCACTTGCCCGTGGACAGGAAGGCCTTGCAGCGCGTCGTCTTGTATTTGGGGTGACGCAGCACGCCGCGTAGCTCCTCTTCACCGTGCGCGAACTGGCACTTGGAGCCGTACCGGCAGCTCCCGTTCTCCGTGAAGTGCTTGCACAGCTCGGTCTTGTAAAGGTTGTTGCGCGCCGTCTGCGGCAGGCGTCCGCAGTCCACGATATCGCCGTTGGCCAGCACGTGCATGCGGTTGGGGCTGCCGTAGCTCGGGGTCTCCATGGGTCCCATTTCGGTCATCCGCATCTTGGGTTGAGGCTTGTGTGGTGAATACGGTCTATTGAGTTGTGGTGTTTGCCGAGCGGTGGAGTGGCAAGATGCACTGGGGATACGGAGAGCAGTGAGTAACCGGAGAACGCGTTCGGAGGAGCGAGAGGTGGCCGGTATCCAGACACAGAGAGGGCAAACCCAAGCTAAATTGCGTTGTGACGTGCCCCGCCCAATGCGTGGAGCGGTCGATCGAGTGCTCGATCCGCGAGTGGACAGTGAACGAATTTCTCACCGGAGCTGAACCTTGGGGTAGAAGCGACCGTCGCCATCCGTGCTTTGTATCAGGATCGACGACGGACTACAAAAGGCGTGACACCAACCCTGCCCCTTCTGCCTTATCTCGGAACTTTTTGGCCCACTCTAATTTGTGGTCTTCTTACAAACAACAAGACAAACGAGTTCAGAAAGATCAAAATCCGTAGAGCATAAACTGGAGTTTGGCGACCTTATTCCGGGTTTTGCCTTCTGCTGTTGTTCGCGGTGAGGACGCGGCAGGGCTGGGCAAACTTCCTCGTAGCAATAGCCCTTTGAATGATTTACGTACCGGTACTGCCTCGTGCTAGTAACTCTGATATTGTATGCTTCGAGCTTCCTATTTGGCTCTCTTCTCCTTGCTGCGTGCTCTTCGGGATAGGCATACGCGGGCGACAGCCTCGCGTCTTGTGCTCACTATGCGGCGCACAGGGATGGGGCTCACAGCGCACAAACGCTCCACCACGACCATCATCGCGCAGCAGAGCCATCCTCCATCTGGCTCGGCTTACTGGTTGCAGTTCGATCGCCAAGCGGAGAGCTTCCTCTTCCCGTCGATCGATCTGCCACAACGCGGCGCAGAAGGGGAGCAGCAACCTGCCGTGTTGAGTGCGCTAGGCAAGGAAGGGCCGAGTCTACATCAACTCAGGCCGCCAGCATCGACGGCGACCGAAAGATGTCAAGCACCATCCGTGCAGCAAGTTCCAATCGATCATCAAGAGCTTATCGACGCTGGATGGAGTGTCGATTGCCAGCATGTCCTCGAACAGATGGCGAGTCATACATGGCCGTTGAGTTCCGCCGTCCGCGGCTGGAATGGTGGAGCTGTCGGTGCAGACAGCATGCTCAATTTTGTGCGAACATGGCTTTCGCTGTCGATATCTTTCTTCGCCCCAGCAGTGGAGGCTTGTCTGCACCGAGCCGGACGCTCGACGTATTGCACCGAAACCCACGAGTGGATGACCAGGAATTTTAGACGTGCTGGCTCCCGCTGCCTAACTGTCGAGGCTGTCGCTAAGTTGACATTCTTGCCTCGGTCCTGTTACGCAGCGCTTCAAGCTCCACGACCTTAGTCGCGCTGGCGACGAATGTCAGCCTGACTGTCTGGACTTCCTTCAGCACCAATATTACAGATTTTGCTCGCGTCAAACGCCACTCTAGTCAGACCGCCGTGACGAGGCAGCGAGCGTAGCAGGAGCGACCACATACACCCATGCAACATAATTAACACTTCTTAATATCATCGCTGCGAATCGCAGTGCGATCGCATCCGGATAGCACTTTACCGTTGGCAGTCAACGCTGCTGCACTCATGCAGCAAAATCCGCTACATTTACGCTGGAGCTCGCAGCGTAAAAGAGCGCTATTCCCTCTAGCGTTTGGAACATCCGCCGATCGCACGCCAGCTTGGCAATGAGAGGACAGGGGATTGGCTCCGGCTGCTTCATGATGGCTCAGTGAGCCATGCGGTGAGCCGCTCACCGTATGGCGCAGCGAATCTTCAATTATTATACATGTACTAGTACAGCGCTTGATATCGTTTTCAGAATCATCGCACTATCGCAACGTTTGACATCTCTCAGAGATTCTCTGCAAGCAAAGCTGCCAACGGAGACCGAGTCAACATGCCAGCATCTCTTGTGCACCACGACAACGCAGGACTCGCCTTCGTCGTGACGACTCCTCAGTCACAACCGCACAATTTAAGATGGACGCCACATTGTGTCGCTTTGGCAAAACCAGGACGACAGAGCACTGCAACATCGTGTTCTTGCCAAGATCTGCCCCCTCGGCCCCAAGGTGGCGGATTGCTACATGTACATACGCACACGTACAGTATTAGGGCTGGTTCCTGCCCGGATTTCTGGGGACTAGGAACACTTCCCTCTGTTTTTATTTCATTTTTTAACCTCTATTGCGCTCGTTACGGTTCGGCATCTGCAGTCTCCGCAGATTTCTCCACGAGGTCCCAGTAGTGAACGACGTTCTTGGCCTCCATGACTTTGCGCGCGGTGACGGATGTCCGGCACTCCTGAAAGCGGAAATTGTTGAACGCCTTGCGAGCCACCACTCCTTGCCAGACCAATAGACAGCCATTGCCACGCTTAGTCGCGTCTTCGTCTTCGCTGTCGGACTCGTGTTCTGCCTCGCGAGCTCCGTTCCAGTCGATGCGCCGTATCATAAGCTTCGTGTACTGCTTAATGGCCTTCTTGCCTCCTTCCACCACCACCATGTTGATGTTGCTATCCTTGCAGATAAGTACGCCGCCAGTGAGATGGTACTGCTGAGCGTTGACATCGACCTTGAAACGATGTTGCGGGTTCGAGAGATCCGGCACCCTGTTTCAGTAGTAAAAGTGGAAGCGCGTTAGTCGGCCTGTCATGGAGTATCGCAACATGGAGAGCACAAAGCACGTACTTAAAGAGCGCCACATGGATGTCTCCAGCGGCATCCTCCTTGATCTTGCGGAGTTTCTTCTCGCGTCGCTCTTCGGGTGTGAGTTTGCGCGCCAGGTTGCGCATCTCGTGGTTCTTCTCGCGCTGCGCTATCTGTTCACGAACCTTGCGCTCGATGGCCGATGGATCTGCCACAGCCTGCTCGGACAACACACGCATCATATTCGACAGCTTCACCTTCGGCTCGGGAGGTGGCAATAAGCCTAGTGCGATCTTATCCTGTTTTTCCTTCTCGCGGTCTGCACGATTCTGACGTCGAATCTTCTTGCGTTCCTGTAGTGGTCACAAATAAGTAACAATATCAGTTGCTGGTCGGTTCAACAGACCAACAAACGAGCGACACGTACCACAGCAGTCAGCATGAGTGGCACCGCTACGGGTTTGTTATCGTGTCTGATAATCAAATTGAGCCGCGCTGGATGCTCAACAACGTGAGCAGTGCCACAATACTTGAGCTTCATGTCTGCATAGGACACGGTCACATCTGGATTCTCCTTGCGAGCTCTAGCCTTAATAAATCCAAACTTGTCCACAACAGCACGCTTGTCCTTGGGGAGGTACTCTACATCCCACCACTCGACTTCTGGGGTAGACATCTCTGGTCTAAGCGGGACGTCCATGCTGTCAATCTCCATGCTGCTAGACGTCTCGCCATCCTCCGGGGTCGGCTCGGTTGACTCGGTTGATTCTTCGACTGGCACAATTGACTCCTTCTGGTATCCTCGAGGATTACGGCCCGACGTGAACCCAGCCATCATCTTCTTAGCATCACGCGCGCGCACCTGCTCTGCCTGCTTCACGTAAGTGCCTTGTGCAACGAAGTTAAACGTTTTACGAGCACGTCTGATACAGACACAGCAACAAACAGTGATATGTCAGTACTGCTTTATGTCCAACATTTCTTTTGCCCCCCCCCGTACGTTTCTCGCTTGGTAACCTTGAGTCGGGGATCCACTGCCTCCAATTTGTCGTTCTCTTCCACTGTACGATGAGATAAATACGGGTTCTGGTTCTTCTTGACAGCGTCGCCACCCCTGGCACTTCCCTGATTGGCCCTGAGAGTCGCCACGCTTGGCTTCTTGACGACCACATTTCCTGCTGCATCGATCTCCCGTCCCTGTTCATCCAGCAGCAGCGGTGCCGGCATGAATGTCCCACTGTCGCCTGCATGAGCGCTCTGAGCTGCAACAGACGCAGCGGTCGCCGTAGAGGCCCCGGGCTTTCGCAACAGCTCCTTAATGTGGCTCATTTGACTCTGCACCGACTTGTAGATCTGATCTGTCCGTCGCCGTTTCTCCTGCTCGATACGGCTGAGCTCTTCCGGGTCTAAGTTCGCCACTGTGGCACCCAATATGGCTGCTGGTGTGGCTGCTGATCCGGGGATGGCTCGCGATATCTTTGCCGCTGCAGCGCGTGCCAGAGCCGCGGGATCAAGTGCAGGCGCTACGCCAGATCCCACCGCAGGTCTTTTGGATGCTGGTGCGTCTGAGTTCGCTGGGGCATCGCTGAATCTGCTCTTCCGCTTGCGCCGAGGCGCCTCGCCATGCTGCTCCATGGCCATGCTCGAGAATTGAGTGGAGGTGTCGTATTTAATCGAGTAGCAGCGCTACATGAATTACTAAAGGCTATTCTATCTAGCAGAATCGGCGAGAAAAAAAGCCAGCGTGAGTGTGCCGTTTGGCAGGTCGTTGGCCTCATACTTGTGGGGGTTGACCATGTGTTCCTGTGCTGTTTCGATGGTTCGGATAATGCTGTTGGAAAGGGTTGTTTTGTTCACCCAACGGTACAAATCCATTTTTGCAATACATGTCTCAACGCAAGAGCTGGTCAGACTTCATAAGTATCTGGCTCCTGTTAAATTTGGTTGCTGTGTTTGTATCTAAAATAGGCGTGCATCCATTGTCAGAGGATAAAATGGACCTTGCCAGATTCACATACGTACCTAAGACTCTTAGGCTAAGAGTCACAAGAGAAAAGAAACCGCGCACGGCAAGCAAAATTCGAGCCGAATCCCCGCTGTCACGAGCGACACGACGCAGCAGATAGCTATCCACACCAGCATGACGTCCAAGACGTCGAAGAAGAAGCCGAGTCTGGCTGAGGTGATGGACGAACTGCAGAGCCGCTTCCTGGTGAACCTGCCCGCGTCGGAGTTGGCCTCTAGCGAGCGCCTCTTCTTCCAGATCGAGCAGTGCTTCTGGTTCTATGAGGACTTTTACGCGGACCAATACGCGCATCTGCAGCATGTCAAGCTCAACGATTTCGCTCGGCAGATGTTCGCACACTGTCCGCTGCTGCGGCCACTCGCGCACCGCTGCGACGAGCTGTTCCAGGACTTCAAGACGTATCAGCGCCAGGTGCCCGTCGTAGGCTGCATCTTGCTCAACTCAGCACGCACCAAACTTGTACTGGTACGTAATTGGAAGGGCACGAGCTGGACATTTCCGCGTGGCAAAGTGAACGAAGGGGAATCCGATATGGACTGCGCACGGCGAGAAGTGATGGAGGAATGCGGCTACGACGTTGGCGACAATCTCGCGCCAAAGCAGTACCTGGAGCTCGTGGCTAACGATCAACGTATGCGCATGTATATGTGCCCAGACGTGCCGGAGGACTACGCGTTTGCACCTCAGACGCGCAAGGAGATCAGTACCATCAAGTGGTTCGCATTCGACGCACTGCCCAAGAAGACGTGGAGTGTCATGCCTTTTATGTCAAGATTGAAGCGCTGGGTCAAGGGACACAAGATGGCCAAGAAGAAAACCAGTAATTCCTCTCCAAACAGCACTGGACGTGCCGCTTCTGCTCCGCGGAATCGCCCGCTGACGCTGATCACGAACGGTGCTGCACAACACATCACAGAGAACGGTAAGAAGAAGAACCGACAGGATGAGCGATCAATCTCGACTCCCCACAACGACAGACCAGCTACTACCGGATCGAAGAAGGCCAATCGCGGCCACTTCGGCACGGAGTTCGACACAGCCACGTCCTATGATGGCTTGAATGACGAGACGTTCGGCAACGCGAAGAAGGGCTTTAGCGTGGAAGAGATGTTCAGTGTGAACGAGCGTCTGACGGGACAGAAGTTCGAGTATGATGGCAACCCACACGACTTTGGAAAGCTGACAACGCGACCAACTGCTACGCGAGCGACAGCTTCACTATTTAATCCGAAGGTCCCGACGCCGGTGCAGATCCTCAGGCGACCTTCGTCAGCGCCGTTGAAGCGCGTGGAAGAGGAGGCATGTCCGTCGCCCAGTCCACCACGTCAGTCCACGGGATCGACACCGTTCGGGTCCTTCCAGTTCGACGCCGTGGATATCATGGCCGTCGTGAACGTAACTTGAGAGTGGCGTCGACAACCAGATCGAAGGAGTGAACAACAGCCACATTGGTGGAGTGTCAGCTGAGAACTTATGGCATCTTGCTCCCGTTTGGCAGGCGCACGAATGCCCTACGACTCACTGGCTGCCCCTACTGCATTCAGAAGGATCGGGTCCTATCGATCAGGCGCCATTTCATGTTTTTGCATATTGTTTTCTAGCTTTGTACCATAGGAAAGCTGCAGGTCGCCCCAGTGCTCGTGGAGGAGAGAAGAGCATAACGGGAGACCCGTAGCAAGGTGTTTTTAAACACCGCCCATTGTAAAAAGAGATTCATCCTGGCGAGGCAGCAGCACATCAGCAGCATCAGCATGACATTGTTTTGAGGGCCACAGACGTGAGAGGGAACGACAAGAGGAGAACAGTTCAGCAAAGGCCATACGTGGCTTTAGTTATTGGCCGGTTTGCGTTGCGTGACAGAAGGGCTGAGTCCACGTCTAATACTGTAGCTACCGGTTTCCATCAAATCACCTCACTCGCGGCACATTTATTCACCAGGAGCGGTGGTGTATGAGATCCAGCAGACGAGAATGAGTTGCAAGCACGACACACTACAATACGCAAACACATCCATGAAAACACATGCACAGCAACGTTTACAGGCAAGCAAGTAAGAGCTCACCCAAAAAGCAGATAGTTCCGGAAGAGGCGGTTCTCAGAAGTGGGTTCCGCTACGCTTCCTTTCATGCAGTTAAGCTACGACGCACGACAGCAGCGTTAGACTGCGGGCAGAAGACATCAAATTATACTTAAAGTATAACTCACCGTGAAATAGGACACAGCCACACCAGTGTACAGTAGCGACACGTAGTAAGCGATTGAGCCGAGCAACTGGAAGACGACCGCATTGATTACCAACGGGATATACTTGTAGCCCGAAAATGATACCAAGTCGAGGAACGAGATGGAGCTGTTGAGCACGTAGAGGCAGGCGGCCAGAACTCCGATCTCGATCAACTGCATCACAAGACAGTAGCTCGCATCCTTGGTGATCACATCGGGGCTGAACCTGTTATTTTCACGCGTGAGTGCTGCTGTTTCGCTAAAGAGAAAGCTATTGTAACGTACTGATTCGATGTGCCCTTAGAGTAGCCCACAAGCAAAACATAGGTGAGAAATCCCATCAGCGGGATGTAGAGATCGGGTGCGTTGCTGTCACGAGTAGGAGGAGCGTATTGCATCTGAAAAAAAACGTGGTTAGAAGTACGCAGTTGCACTTTTCAAAAGCCACTCAAAGACGCACCAGCTTGGACCCGTCTTGCTCGCCATTGCCAATGCGGCGCCAGTTCTTGTGCCGGAACGGGAGCAGCAAGATCTACAGTAGTTTTAGCACGTGCGTCAGAACCAAAGCAAGCTTACCGAACAGCACAATAAACCCGTTCGTACGTTGAGACGACTCTTAACGTAAGAGTTGTTGACAGTGAAGTAGTACTTCAAGCTGCCCCAGACGCCATACGCTCCGGGTAGATACATCTCCGACTGCTTTTGCAAGAAATCTTGGGCACTGTTCATCGCCAGCCCTGCCATCGGGTTACTACAGCCAGCACCATAAACAGTCAGCATACACCTTTTTTCCACAAAAAAACATGCAGCAAAAATATGTAAACCTGGAGAACTGGTTGATAAAGTCCGCTTGTTGCGTCTGCTGAGGCTGTTGCATATGTGGCCGCGGGTTGCTGTTCGGCGGGGTCTGCTGCGGGGCGTTTTGCGCATAATCTCCGAAGTTGTTGCCCTGTGCCGGATGACGGTGTTGAAAGCCTGCGGGAGTCGACTGGAACTGCTGCTGTGCAGGAGGGACCGAATTCATTCCTGGTTGGTGGAACTGCACAATGTTGGTAAGCTTCAGTACCCGAATTATTCGATTCATTATGTCTGCAATTCACTCACGTCTTGAGTGAAGGCCGGAGAAGCCTGCTGGTTAAAGAATCCGTCCGACGTCGGAGCTTGCGCTGGAGAAGCTGAGGGCTTCTGGTAAAACTGGTGCGCAGGTCCGCGCTGTGGCGTGCGCTGCTGGCCCATGGCCGGCTGCGACGGGAATTGAGGAGCCGCACTGAAGCCTGGCGTCGCGTTAAGCTGCGCCGGTCGCTGGCGGTTGTTAGGGTTCTGGAATGAACCTGCAGATTATACAGACACAAGTGCATATAGTGAGCATGGGGATGCTTGCAGGGAGAAGCAGATAGCAGCAGCGTACCGGGTTGAGCCATGACAATCTTGCCTGAACTTCGTCGCCGTGTTTGGTATTACTGTGCGATCGACGTGGCAAAAAAGTATAGTGGTGTGGTGCACAAAGGGCCCGCTAATAGGAGTGTATTTCATTGTTGGTTATTTGATCAGAAACAACTTGAGTTGGTCACTGAAAAGCAGTGGAGCTGAGGAAAATGGCATTCCTCGCCGACGCCGACGACGCATTCGAGGCAGTATTGAGCTTCGTGGATGACTTTTCCACCGAGGAACATCTCCCGTACGACGCTGTAGCTGAAAGTATAGATCTCGAGGAGCAGCTGCGCGACGACGAGCTCGAAAAGCCGACGATTCAGGATACGCAGCTTCAAATCGGAGAAGCTAGTATGAACCCCGATGCTACTCCAGGCTTACGTCGTTCTTCACGATTATCGCAGCGAAGAAGTGGAAGCCGGACTTTGAGCACAGATACTTGTCCACCAAGCCCAAGGCGTCATTTGTCGAGCAATACAAAGATGAAGACGTTGCGCACAACTGGCATGCATGCAGACCACAACCATGCTCGCAATGAACGCAAAATTGAAGTTGCCTACCTGCGTGATAAAGTGGAGCAGCTGGAGACAGAGCTGCAAAGTGCCCGAAACGAATCATACAAGCTGGGAACTCTAAGCGCAACGAACGAAAATGACCATCGCACGTCGGAACAAAATGCTACTCTTACAAACGAAAATCAGCTATTTACTACGCTGAGTTCATGGGAGAAGATTGCCGCTCATCGGCGAAATGAACGAGAAGAGGCAGAGCGGGAGAACGTTCGGCTGAAGCTTGTTCTGGCAAGCCAGATTAAGGTGGCCAAAGATTTGGAGAGCATACTGCTCAAGCGAGCCCAACAACAGGTTTGTTATGACGAATCTATGAACTTTTTTTTTTCATCCGATTAGGTGGCCTACTTTTGTAAATGATGGCAATGCAGGTTGCCGAGTGCTCCGCTTCGATTAAGAGACGAGCTGACGTGGCTTGCCCTTCCGGCCACACCTTGGACTTCCGAGCTGATGCGGCTGACATCCAGGGACTGCTGCAATATCTTGACGATGCATATCGCCAAGTTGATACAGTCCTGGCTGCCAATGGTCTTGCTTGGAAGGAAATGACGCTGCACGACGTACAGATGCGTGAAGGCGTGAATGGGATGTACCTTGAAGTGTTCTCCAACAAGGTCTTGCCCTTTGGTCTGCATGCCACCGCGGAGGCGACATGGAACTATTTTAAGGGCTCAAAGAAGCATCGAGGCACTCTGTATGCGAAAGAAGCTCAGGTAAAGTTCATTTACAAAGATACCAACGTCGATATGTTAACGAAGTGGTGTCCTTAGTTTTTCTAATGCTGCTTCAATCATTTGCAGGATCTTGATACGCCGTACACGATCATCGAACACTTCTCGAAAGAGCTCGTCGCTGGCAATTCGAGCACGGATGTCCGTATCAAGCAAATCGTACGGCGGTACGTTGAAGCTCATCGCGAAATTGTGGTATGGGTGGCTTCAATTACACCCGTTAACGTCACACAGAAACCTTTCGGAAGGTTTACTTCGCGTCATCGGAGCTACGCTGTCATCAAGCGCGCCAAGGCTTCCACTGTGCAACACGAGTTATCGTTACTGCAACTCGTGTCACACGGGATGCTCGATACCCAAACCGGAACCATTTACGATCCCAAATACGTTCGAGCGCTCACTGACTTCCTGCTGAACGATGCAGCGCGTAATATCAAGGCTGACCAGCAGCTCATCGAAAACGTCCTCATGGACCAAATGCTGCATCCGTGACATATTTTTTGTCCTTAATACTCACTTTAAAAAAACGTCATAGAAATACCAACATTTTTGGGGGAAGGGCTCTTAGTGCCCGGCACTATTACACATCATGTGTAACACATGTACCTGTATCAGGTTTTGCGGTATTACCGGTAGTACTTTTGACTATGTATAATAAAACACTCGTTTACCCGTACCTCACAAAAGAAATGCTTAACAGATAAATTGCCAAAACACAAAAATGAAGCGTTTTGTTTCATTTAAAAACTATTTATTAACACCAAGAAGGCAGTTTGAAACGATGATTTTCATAAGGTCTCGAGGGCAATGCTTCTAATAATAGGAATCAGACTGGCATCTGGAACTCATTTCTGTTTTTGCAAGACACTATGAAGCGGTTTCTGCTACAGGATGCATCTCACGCTGGTTGGGTTAAAGCTCAAGAAGCACGTACTCAAATTAACACAGCCAGCGCCCAGATCAGACTTCAGAGCATATCCAGAGTTGTCAACAAAATCTCGCTCGAGTATTGACCTCAAAATTGCACAAGAAAAGGTGAATCAGCTGCAAATACGCAGGGTGTGTCAAGACATTGCTCTTTCGACCATCGACATGACATTGGCGCAACTTTTTTCCCGTTGACGACAAAGATATCTCTCGCATTCGGTCTAAAGCCCTTCACTATAAAACACTGACCTGGAAGGAGCGATCGGTAGTTATCTTTTACTACCTCCACCCTCTGCTTGGGAACAAGGATGCAGAGGTGACGTGCAGGGTATTTGGAGTTTGACATGCAACCTTCACCAATTGGGTAACGAAGCACTCATATTACCCAAAGTGGGTTCCATTTGTTGAGTTTATGACAGTGACCGTTCTCAATTCAATTCCAGTCGAATTTCGAGCAATTTTTGATGAGTCACAGCTCGACGTGGAGTCAGGTGTCTCAATACCAGCTCAATTCAGGACACCAACAACTAAATGCTATGTCACTGCAACCTCTCACCCTCAGCTGTCGCGTCAGAAAGTGGTGAAAATTGCCAAAAAGAGCGAGGGAGTGAAGTATTTAACAACTTCAGTCAGGACAGTAAGTGTTGGACGCAGTCTGAAGTACCCTACAGAGACAAACTTTCTTCTGGATAAAGTTAAGAAAGGTTGGGAATCCGGTAATCCAATGTCTCGCAACGAGATTTATCTGCGACTCATACAACAGTTTGGAAATGATGGCATTTTGGGACCGCCTAGCGAGTTTTGCAGTGTGATGAAGCTTAACGGCGGAGGAATATCGCCTGCGCTAGCGCAGTGGGTTCGTAGGCGCCTCGAAGGTGCCAACTGGAGCATTCGCAAAGAGAGTGTGTCTCAAAAGGTGCCAACTGATTGGGTTTCAATTGCTCTTGTAGCCTCACAGAAGATTCGCACCAAGCTGGACGGGTGTACAGTTTTAATCAATGCCGACGAGGTGTTTATCAAGTTCTTCCCTAGAGACACAGAGTTTGTGGTACCTACTGGAACGCAACGAGTTGGATCTAATGTGGCTTCAGATGCCAAAAAGGGATGCACAGTGATGGTTTCTGCAGAAATGTACTCCTCGAAGGTCCTTCCTCCCTTTATTGTGATGACCGCGACTCACAATGGCACCCTTGCTAGACGTTTTGCTACGCGGCGTGATGAAGGAGGTGATGCAAGCGTTCATTTTCAACCTTCACACTGGATGGACACGCCAACCGCAAAAAAGTACGCGGACTTTTGGTGTAGGATAATGCGTCCTAAGACACGTCCTAAAGTGTCCTATTTGTCCTAAATTTTACAGGGAGATTTTGGAGATGTGTCCTAAAAAGCGACTAATCCTTCGCTACAGAATATTATAATTTGTGTCCTCCATATTGTCCTAAAACTCAAATATTAACTTTCTTCTGGACCTTCTACTTAAAATTACATAAGCGTTACTTAATACACACATTAGCGTTACTTACTGTCCTAAGGCACACTACCAACCATTTATCAATCTCCACCACGGCAGCTAAGCACCATGGACCATCGCGGCTACTCCTTCTGCATCAAGCGCTCGTGTCCTGAAACAAGCACGGTTCACTACGTCTGCAAGCGGTTCCGCAAAGGATGCAAGGCTAAGATAACTGTCCGATCAGGTGCAGTTGTAGCAGACGGGGTTCTACATACGTGCGACGAGGCGGTGCCACAAGTCATTGATGTGCGCAGCGAAATGCGCCTAGAGCTACAGCGACGCAGCGTCAGCAACATGGCTACCCCTCCACCAGTTGTCTGGCAAGAGGTGTACGACGGGATCAAGCGCCGCCATGCTGCCGACGACGCCACGCTCACTATCATTCCATGCGCACCTGCCGTCTCTATAGTGAAGCAGACACGCAAGGAGTGTACGGGCGGTGATGTGTACGAGGCCATACTTTCTCAATCAGTACGCTGTGTAAGCGACAAGGACCCCAGGTCCTTTCTACAGTTTAGTGTGGCGTACCCCACACAGACGACCACCGGAATCCATCGCATGATCGGTTTTGGGCACCCTGATTTGGGTCTGATACTGCGGTATCCGAAGATTACCCTTTTCATAGACGGCACCTTTTCGGTGGTACCCAAACCTTTCAACCAATGCTTGATTGTGATGGCGTTTGAGCCTGCCGTCAATCTCTACGTACCTATTTGCTACGTTTTGGCTCAAGGTAAGTCGCAAGATATGTACAGCGTATCGAGGATATCAAACACCTCCGCCAGAAAGCCCCTCAGCATGCCCCACCAGCGACACTGGAGATTCCTGAAGACTACAAAAGGTTTGAGTAGATGCAGATAGAACCTACTAATACAATATTCCCATGTGTAATTGCTCTTGTGAATTATAGATGAATAATTGAATTATATTGATAAGACAGTAGAAAACTAGTAACGTTGTCCTAATAGGACAGTGCATGTTGGGTTTGATGTTGTCCTAATAGGACAGTAGTCTGAGTTGCTGTGTGTCCTAATAGGACATAATAAGTGTCGAGTTGTTGAGTGTCCTATTAGGACACACGGAGCCTGGCTTGTTTCGTCCTAAAGCACATTGTGGTGTCCTAAATATTGGATCGTTTATGAACCGATTGCTAGTTTTTTATCCCAGGTTTTAGGACAATAGGACACTTTAGGACACCTAGTAGGACGCATTCTCTCCTACCCGGACTTTTTGGTTAGTCTATACCCGGGTCAAAAAATTGGTCTCGCTTCAGCTCACATTTGTCAGGAAATGATTGACTACTTGAGAAAGGTATCATGTATGAATTTATTCCCGCTGGATTAACTTCTATCATGCAAATCTGCGATCTCTAAGCTGCTATTAAGAAAAACTTTATGCGATGGAAGGTGTCACAAACCATCCCACCCGGTGGTAAGTACAAAGTTTGTAACGGGGTACGTAGCCCTAAGTGTACCCTGGTTACATGAAGTGTGACACTTCACACTTCAGGAGTATGACACGTCATACTCCGAGATATTTGGTACAAGGTACCAAGGTCGTTCAAAGCCAACCATTGGTTAAATGACATTGCATTTCTATAGGTAACTAACAGTTTGTATTAAACCCAAACTTAATCTACCTATAAATATACTCAGTTTACAATCTACCTTATTTGGGTCACTTCGCTCTCTTTAATAAAAGAGGGGACCTGTGAACTGCCGTTCACTGAGAGTTTGTATACTCTCGGAAGATACCTTCCTCTTGCGCAAGGTGCTGTGTGACCCCGTCACACTTGGTAGCACTTGTAGTCAATCCACGCCATCGCGGGTAGACTACCTGAACCTCCGAAGTTCGTTGCCATGCATAGGAACGACTTCTCCCATTTGAACGACTCTCAGTTCGAGTCGGTTCGGAAGATGGCAGGCATCTTCGGGATGGAGGCCCTGCAGAGCCTGGTGGTGTCAACACCGGCTGAGCAGCTCAAGCGCGTCAATGCATTCGACGCGTACGAGCAGGGCCTCATCGCGCATGTGCGGGAGAACCTGCAGGCTCCGGCGGCGGAAGCAAATCCGCCTCACCCGAAGCCAATACGGCTGAAGGTAAAGCCGTATGAAGGGAAGGAAGGCGAGAACCTTCACTTCTGGGTCCGAGAAGTATAGCTCGCGATGGACGCGGCTCTGATCTCGACCGAGCAACTGCGCGTTGCTTTTGCACTCTCCAACCTTAGCGGTCGTGCTAAGAGTTGGGTGTACACTCGGGAAGCAACATCCCCTGGATGTTTCACATCCTGGGGCTTCAGCTGTGCGGAACAGCTCCCGAGACCGCGTTTCCTCCCGGGCGAAACTACGAGTACCCACCAGCGTTTCGCGCTTCCTCGCGTGTAAAACAAGGAAGGGCGCGATCTGCACGAGTATGTGCAAGAGAATACGGGAGCTCACGGCGTCCCTAGTGGGAAACCCACTCAATGAACACATCAAGATGACTGTGTTTCATGGACGGCCTTCGAGTGGGCCCCGCACGCACTCAGCTGTTCCGGGTGCAGGCAAGCACCCTTGAAGAGGCGATTTCAAGTGGCTCTTCAAGAAGAGTACAGCCATCGCCAGGCGCGTACGCCGGCCTCAGCGTGGCCTGGGAGCTCCTTGTCGGCTCCCGGTCGAACAAGCCCCAACGGACCAGTTCCCATGGAACTCGGGTCCGCCGAACAGCGTGACATCCGCTGCTTCGGCTGTGGGAAGATGGGCCACTTCAAGCGCGACTGTCCCGCGGAAAGACTCCGCAGACGGTCCTTCCCCAAGCCCGTCCTCAAGGGTCGCTGGCAGAAGCCAGGATCCTGGGGACAGGGGAACGCAGGGAATTAGTAGGGGCGGGGCGCCCTACTGGGGAAGAACTAAGTCTTCGTGATGGGTGCGCGGGTGGCGCGTACCACGGGGACTTAGCCCCTGAGAGTCTTCGCACTCTCGAATCGGCGAAGAGCAGCGGCGGGTTGCTCGTAGTACACGGATGTGTACGGGCATACGATCATCCCTTTAGAATCTTGATTGACTCTGGGGCGTCGAAGAATTTCGCACGCCGCCAGACGGCTGCTCGTAACAGCAACAAGTTGTCCGAAGCTTTGAGAGAAAGCAAGGGCAACGGGACGGTGTCAGTGCGACTGGCCGACGGGAAGGTCGTCACTGTCCCCAACGTCCAAGTGGACAAGTTTGAAAACTTTGACAGCCTCGAACAGTTCACTGTTCTCGATATGGATCCATGTGATATGATCCTGGGCATGCCCTGGCTTGAGAAGCACGAGCCCTGGATAGACTGGCGAGGCAAGGCAATCGGTGCCAGCCGCCCTGCGCAGTCCGACAGAGCATTGGTGAGTCATATTCCCACCTCTGTCAGGACCCGGGGCGCCCGCGAGGGCTGCCAGGGTACCAAAGCATCCGGCAGATGCTTGGGAGTCGTCGACGTATATGACGACTCCCCGGATGTTTTGATGGTGGCCGCGCCCAGAAGAGGCGTCGGCCAAGTGGGTAACTTAGGTCCACAGGCGGGTAACTTAGTTCCGCAGACAGCTGCAGCTGTCATGAACACTGAGAACAGCGTGTTCGGAGTGGGTAACAGAGTTCCACTCACGGTCGCCCAGACCTTAACTGAAGAGGAAGACGTCGGATACGCTTCCTGTGTGGGTAACACAGTGCCACACGCGGTCGCCCAGACCCTAACTGAAGAGGAAGGCGTTGAACACGCTTCCTGTGTGGGTAACACAGTGCCACACGCGGTCGCCCAGACCTTAACTGAAGAGGAAGGCGTTGAACACGCTTTCTGTGTGGGTACAACAGTATCACACAAGGCCACGAGTGCCTCGGATGTCGTAGCGACGACATCCCTAGACGTGGGCAGCAAAGCTCCCCGTCACAGACGCCGTCGGCAAAGACACCGCCGCCGCCTCAAGTCGGATCCGAACTTCGTTCCGATCGACGTCGCTTCAAGAGACTCGGAGTCCAGGGCCCGGGCTCCTCCGACAAGGCCGGTGGAAGAGTGTTATCACATCTTCGATGGCGAGACAGGTTTACCCGTCAAGGCATCTGGTGTCCACTTGGAACCGTTGCCAGAGGTTGCGGAGATACTGAACCTCGAGGAAATGACGGCTGAGTCTTTCCTGGCCAACCTCAAGGCTGGAGAGATTGCTGAGATGGTACTCATGAGACCTGAGACCACTCAGGAGGAGCTGAACTCCTCCTCTGTCTTGGACGAGAACGTCCTGGAAGACATGAACAAGCAGCGTCAGGCGCGCTTGGGTTCTGAGATTCTCAAGAACCCCAAGGATCCGGTGTATCCTTTGGTGACGGAGTATGCGGACGTGGTGAACAAACACCCACCGACCCAACTCCCACCGGATCGAGACGTACGGCACGAGATTGATCTCGTGCCCGGCACAAAGTATTGTGTCACGAGGCAATGGCCTCTCCCGCGCGAACAGTGCGAGGTCATTGATGCCTTCTTCGCCGCGAAAGCGAAGGCAGGCATGGTGCGGGAATCGAAATCCCCGCACTCGACGCCGACTTTCTGCGTTCGGAAGCCGAACGGAAAGTGGCGTCTGGTTCACGCTTATAACAAGCTGAACAACGCAACGGTGCCGGCCCAAACACCGATCCCACGAAAGGATGTGTTGTTGAACAACATGGCCGGGAGCGTACTGTACAGTGCGCTGGATTTGGTAGACGGATACTACCAAATCCTGATGCGAGAGAGTGACATCCCGCTCACCGCGGTAAGCACTCCAAGCGGCATGCTTTGGGAGTGGCTCGTCATGCCGCAGGGCTTGTCTAACGCCCCGGCGACGTTCAATCGCCTGGTGACGCAATTGTTCCGCCCTTTGCGTACCTTCGTACAGACGTACTTTGACGACATATTCGTCCATAGCCGTGCCGAGGGAGGCAAGACGGCCATGGAGGTGCATCTAGGACACCTCCGTCGAGTGTTGGACGTGATGCGAGCGAACAAGCTCTACGCCAACATCGACAAGTGCGTTTTCGCGTCACCAGAGATTAAAGTTCTCGGTTGCTTCGTCAGCAACGTGGGCGTTCGGTCTGACCCAGACAAGGTCAAGGCCATAGCAGCATGGCCGGCCCCCCTGATCCCAGAAGGATCTTCGAAAGTGGTTGGGCTTGGCCAACTACCTTCACAAGTACAGCGCTGGGTACGCGGGCTTCGCTAAGCCCTTGTCGAGCCTCCTTCAGAAGGACGTCGACTGGCGCTGGGAACAAAAGCACCAGGATGCTTTTGACAGCATCAAGGCCAGTCTCCAAGAGGCCCCTGTCCTGGCTCTGCCGGACGAGACGAAGCCGTTTCGCGTCGTCTGCGATGCCTCCGACTACGCCATCGGGTGTGCATTGCTGCAGGACGACACGGCTGGACAGGAACGAGTCATCTCGTTCCAGTCCCGGCAGCTCAAAGCCGCCGAGCGGAACTACCCTGTCCATGACAAGGAGCTCCTGGCAATGAAATATGCCCTTGTGAAGTTCCGTGTTCACCTTCTGGGCTCTAGGCCCTTTGTGATCTACACAGACCACGCGTCCTTGAGGACGGCGACTAACTCGCCTCACCTCTCCCAAAGGATGGCGAGGTGGCTGTCCTTCTTCGCGGAATACAACTTCCGCGTCGAATACAAGCCGGGCAAGCTCAACGTGCTTGCGGACGCCCTCTCTCGGCGTCCCGACTATGAGTTGGCCCACATCACGCGGGTGACAACGGATCTATATGATCGGATACGCATGGCGTATCGGGACGATGAGGCTGTCGCGCCTATCGTCAAGTTCCTTAAGGCCGGAACGAGCGCGAAGTCCGACTGGCTCTCGTCGCGACAGCGCTCACGGCTCCACCGATATGAGTTGAAGGAGGGCCTCCTCTATTATCGGGTGGAGCCCACTGATCCTCCACGGGTGGTCGTACCCAACGACGAGGATCTGAAGTTCGACATCCTCGCGGAGGCGCATGACGCGCCCTCCAGCGGCCACTTGGGCCGCGAGAAGACCTTTCTGTCGGTCTCTCAGTCCTTCTGGTGGACCCACATGTACAAGTGGGTCGCCCGATACGTCAAGACATGCGAAACATGTCAGCGGGTCAAACCCGCAGGGCACTCTTCGGCTCCACTACAGAGCCTGCCCGTACCGGCTGATTGTTGGAAGTCGATGAGTCTTGACTTCATCTTTGGGATTCCCGCCGACGGACACGGCAACACCGGAATTTTGGTGTTCGTGTGTTGGCTGAGCAAGATGGTACATCTTGCTCCAGTTCCCGTCACTGTTACGGGCGAACAAACCGCAAGGTTGTTCGTCGATGGCGTGTTCCGCTATCACGGTCTCCCGGAGACGATTGTCTCGGACCGAGACCCGCGGTTCACTGCTGCGTTTTGGAAAACGCTGTTCCCTTTACTGGGAACTCGTCTGCAGATGTCCACTGCGGATCATCCGCAGACAGACGGCCAAACAGAGCGCGTCAATCGAGTGCTCGAGGACATTGTGTGCGCGGCAGCGCCACGTACGTGGTCGTCGCAGCTTCCAGTTGTTGAGTTTGCGCTCAACAACGCGGTGCACGCGTCCACGGGTTCACGCCGTTCTACTTGAACGGCTTCCGCCACCCCATAGTGCCTCTCACTCTTCGAGGAGACACTGACTCCTCTATTCTAAGTGGGGGAGAGGCTCGGAAAGCCCTTTCCTCCCAGGTCTCGGATGTGAGGCCAGTTTCGCTGCGGAAACAGGTGGAATCCTTTATGGATACCAAGCTGAACATTGTCAGCAGGGTCCGCGATGCCATGGCAGCGGCCCAAGATAAACAAAAGGAGTACTCAGACAAACAAGGAAGAGGAAACTTAAGTATATTTGAGGTTGGTGACTTAGTGTTGCTAGACACGAGGAACCTACCTCTAGACACTGTTAGCTCTGTCGGCAGCAACAAACTGAAGCACCGCTTCATCGGACCTTTTGCAGTCCTGGCCAGACATGGTGCGTCGTACACCATCGAACTTTCAAAGTCAATGACGACGCACCCGACGTTCTATGTCGGACGTCTTAAGCGGTAATTTGACCCGCAGGGGGTTGCTGATTTGCAGATCCCCCTTGACCCAGCTCCTCGAAGCGAGGGCCGGTCACAGTCGTCGACGAGGGCGTCGGAGCAGGCACCCAAGTCTCGGTCGGGACGGCAAGGCTGCGGTCAAGACCGTACGCTGGAGGGGCTTCATACGAACGGACCCCGGCGCCATACGCCGAGTACGCTGAGTACGCCGGGTACGCACCATACGCGTACGTCTGGGAGTGGGCCGCAGGCGGCTCCGGACGTGGCAACAAAGCCTCGATCCGTCGGATCATGCGAAAGGCCTCGTCCAGATCGGACGAAGAGGCCCGGCGATCCACCCGCAGGTGCAGGCTCGCGACCTCTCGCTCCACCAGGTCCAGGCGGCCCGCAAGACGAGCGAGCTCGCCCTGATTCCCGGCCTGGGCGGCAGCATTACCGCCAGTCCCAAGGCCAAGTGCAATCTCAAGCACGAGGACACGTTGACGGAGGCGGTCAACCTCAGGGTCCTGTGTCGGACCCGCAGTCGGAGCACTCGGACGAGAGTGGCTCTCGGGAGGCGCCGAGTACTCGTACTCGTACGAGGGCACCTCCGCCCCTGCTTGACCGGAATAAAGAAGCCCACTTCCACGTGGAGCGGATCCTCCAGGAGCAGCGGTGTCGCGGCAAGCGACAGCTCCTCGTGAAGTGGAGGGGTTATGCCCACTCCGAGAACTCGTGGGAGCCGATTGAACGGCTCCTGATTGACTGCCCGAAGGCTGTCGCAATCTGGGAACAGAAGCGACGGCAGCTTCATAAGTAGTCCGGGGCTTCTTGCCCGAACGGGGTACGGTCGATGAATACATACCGTACCCGCGCTCATCGTGAGCGCTAGAAGCCGCGCGCTTCAGGATGTCCCTTGGCAGCATACGCTTGCTGATCAAGTGGGCAAACCTCACACGAAGATCACGCTGGTCCAGGATGTGGGACAGCTGCTGATCTTCATGGAGTTCCCATAACTCCGTGGGCGAGTACTTGAGAGTCTCCACCCACGCCCAGAACATGTCCTCACAAGAACTCCACGTGGGACAGTTCTCGGGCATAACCCAGGGGTATCCCCAAACAGGATAGAGACCATTCCGGGTCTCGGGGGTTACGACAAGTCGTGAAGTCCTTAAGGGGAATGCGGTGTTGCGCGAGAAGCACACACCGAGCAGCCTCCAAGTTGTCGACGAACAACTGTTCTTTCTGAACAAGGGCTCGTTCATAGATGCCCCTAGAAGTGTGGCCACCCACAAGGCCACGAGGAGCGACGAGAAGCTCTAAGAAGAGGTCAGCCCCAGAGCTCTCCTCGGGAGGCCAATACCCTCTTGAGCTGATGGCAGCTCCCTGGCTGACGGGTGCCGCCACCGAACCCCCACGCACACGCTGGGCAGCTTGGAAATCCTCCTGCTGCTGGTCGAGGTCATTCGAGACCTCCCGGGGCTCAACAATGGCACCCTCCTCTTCCTCTTCTTCCTCCTTCTCCTCCTCTTCATCCGAGGAGCCGAAGAGACTCTGATAGGAGCGTCGAGTCTCCTTCTCCTCGCGGAGTGGAGACTTAGAGGCGGTACGCTTCTTTGAGGGCTTGGCGCCTTCAGCTTTATACGCCTTAGCGCGCGCAAGGCCCTCGGCAAGCGAGAGACGTTTGCGAGGATTCTCTTCCTCATCGCCACCGGCTTTGGGAGCGCCCTTAGCCTTAACGGCCGGACTCTCAGAGCGCACAGAGGTCCTAGGACTGCGATCACCGTGATCACTAGCGGGCGACTGCACGCTGCCTTCTTTGTGCTCACTGGGTACTGGGCTGTGGCCTCCCACAGAGCCCGCAGGAGCATCCTGAGTGCTCTCGGACTCGGCATCGTCTTCACTGCCCGAGTTGAACTCGCGTTCTACGAACCGAGGGTTCGGACGGTTGTCTGAAGACGAGGGCGACGGACTGCGGCGCCTGCTTGCGCGCTTGTCCGCAGCCGCGTCACCCGAGGAACCGATCGCCTCGGAGGCCACCTGAGTAGCCTCCTTGAGTGCAGAGCCTTTGCCGTGAGGCTTAGTGCTCTTGGCCTGCGCCTTACCGGCTGCAGCCTTGGAGCGTGTCTTAGCACCGCTCTTAGCAGTACCGCGAGGCATGTTAACGGTCGAAGTGGAGACCTTGACGAAGAGCGCACAGGTTGCTGCTCGAGGCTCTAACTGTGAAGTGAGCCTCCGCCGCGCTCGCGCGGCCAAGTCGATGGTTTTCGACTTTGAGAATGAGAGTTTGTGACGAACACCTCTTCATTCTGATTGGTCGGTAAACCGAACCTAAGTGGGGGAGGATGTAACGGGGTACGTAGCCCTAAGTGTACCCTGGTTACATGAAGTGTGACACTTCACACTTCAGGAGTATGACACGTCATACTCCGAGATATTTGGTACAAGGTACCAAGGTCGTTCAAAGCCAACCATTGGTTAAATGACATTGCATTTCTATAGGGTAACTAACAGGTTTGTATTAAACCCAAACTTAACCTACCTAATAAATATACTCAGTTTACAATCTACCTTATTTTAGGTCACCTCGCTCTCTTTAATTAAAGGAGGGGAACCTGGTGACTGCCGTTCACTGAGAGTTTGTATACTCTCGGGAAGATAACTTCCTCTTTGCGCAAGGTGCTGTGTGACCCCGTCACAAAGTTGATCGAGTCCAAGTAATTCAATGAGTCGAAGAGGCCGTTTCAATGGTAAATGAAAAGCAGAACTCTGACAGGAAGATTAAGTACATGTTCAAGCGACTCGGCCAGGATCCACGACAGCCCAGTAACCAGGCTTTTCAAGAACACATAGGCCTTCTACAAGAAAACGAAGTCTACAACTCACTTCTGCTGAACCAAAACCTTGTGTAGTGGAGAGATTGGGCGAGTCTTAATTTTGAAATTTCTAAGCTAAATATTTACACGAAGATTGCATATTTGCTTCGCCAGCCCGCTTTTAAACGTGCCATTTCCCGATGACCAAAAGCATTTCTTTTGTGAGGTACGGTAAGTAAATTGGAGTTTGTGCACGACTATTTAAAAAAAATCGGCAAAAAACATCTTTAAAAAAGCTGTTAAAATAAAGTCGGTCTGCTTTTCGAACAGTGATGGCGTTCCTGGTCGAAGACGATGACGCCATGCACGCCTTCGAGGCCGTACTAAAATTCGTGGACGACTTCACTCTCAGCCAAACTTTGTCAGCAGCGGAAGCATGCAGCAGTGCAGGAACCGTATTGGAACTCCGTTCCGTTTGGCAGCACTCTGTACTTGTGAAGGTAAAATGAAGACTGAATTATTTAAGTGCTAGCTCACGCTCCTCCAGAGCTCCTACCAACACTAACGGATTCAACCCGTTATCATACAATGACCTGGCCCAACTGATTCTCATCCCGAATGTCCTGGCCCACCTGATTCTCATCCAGTGTGTCCATGTCTCGTTGTGCCTGGTCTCCCATGTGAATTCCAACACGCCTCCCTCGAAGTGCAACTTCGACTACTTGGCCTAATTCACGCCAGCCAGCTCCAACATCGCCTTCAAGCGAATCTTGTTCAGCGGCTTGGTAAACGTGTCCGCAGGATTCGCCTCGCCTTTCACCTTGTGCAGATCAATGGTGCCCTTTACCACTTGTTCCCGCACATAGTGCCATCGGAGTTCAATGTGTCGCGTGCGTCTGCTGTAGGTAGGATTAGTCGCCATCACATGAGCTGCTTGGTTGTCAACACCAATTCGTAACTTGACTTCATGATCTGGTAATATCTCCTGCAGAATGTTCCCCTCTGCTACAGCTTCCATAGTAGCCTCGCAGGCCGCCACATATTCCGCCTCAGCTGTCGATAACGCAATAATCGACTGCCGCCGTGACATCCAGGCAATAGCTCCTCCAGACAACATGAACACAAACCCCGTTGTGCTCTTCCGCTGCTCTGGATCATTCGCCCAGTCGCTGTCACAATACCCTTCAAGTACAACTTCCCTAGTTGCTCCTTGAGTTCTTGTGTACGTGATTCCATAGTCAAGCGTTCCGGCCACGTACCGCAGTACTCTCTTCAGACTTCCAACATGTTTCGCAGACGGTTTGCCCACAAACCGACTCAGTTGGCCCACCGCGAACGCCAAATCGGGTCTGGTGCTCGTTGCCAAGTACATCAGCATTCCAATAGACTCTCGATAGGGAAAACTCGTATCTCCTGTTTCCTCATCGCTCATTGGTGCCAACCGCAAGTTCACTTCCATTGGATTTCCAACCGCATGGGCATTCTGGTACCCGAACTTGCTCAGAATCTCTCGTGCATATTTCCCTTGGTGAATTGTGATTCTCTCAGTCGTTTGCTCCACTTTCACACCCAGGTACTCATTCAACAGACCTTGATCCTTAATCCCGTACTCCTTGTCCAGCTGCGCGAACAAGTCCTTCTTGCTCTGCTCGTCATTCGTTGCAACCAGTATGTCATCAACATACACTAGCACATACATGATCGTATCTCCGTCAAAATGATAGTACAGACACGGTTCCGTCAACGACCTCATGTATCCGTGCTTCATCAACCAGTTGTTCAGCTCTGAGTTCCACTCGCGACCTGACTGATGCAAACCATATAGCGCCTTCAACACGATATAAACATATCCGTTGATCTTGCATGGGTATCCTTCAATGGATCTCAAGTACTGCTGGATCTCCAACCGGGCATTCAAGTATGCGGTGTTAATATCTCCGCCATACACCATTAATCCCAGCTGCGCTGCTAATGCCAACAGCAATCTGAACGATGACATCCTCGCCACCGGTGCAAACGTCTCCTTAAAGTCAATTCCGGGTCTTTGATAGTTACCCAGCGCCACTATGCGCGACTTGAAACGAATCACATATCCTTGATGGTCGGTCTTGATGTCATATACCCACATCGTGTTCACGGGTGATGCTTCCTCCGGCATTTCATCCGCAGGAATCTCGGCAATCACTCCTTTCTTCTTCAAAGCTGCAAGCTCTTCCATTTCGGCCATCATGAAGAAGTCACACCACTTCGACCGTATCATCTCACGACGATTACGTGGAACTTTGATCTCACTTGCACGAATGGGTCTTCCATTCTTATCCAGTACACGTGAGGAATTCATCGTCACGTTCACCATGTAGTCATCGAGATACGCCGGACGTCGACGCTCGTGAACTTCTCGTAGTCCAGTCCGTGTCTTCTTCACGTTTGTCTTATCCGCATCCAGCTCTGCACGAGCCTCCTCTGAAGGAGTCTCATCTCGATGCATACGCTTGCCAGTCACTGTTACCTCAGGACTTATCCCCACCACATCTCTGTCTGACTCAGCTTCAGGTAGTGTGTCCTCACCAGTGTCACTCTCTAGCTCCGCATCACTGCTACTCTGGTCCTCAGCAAAGACACTCGCTACTGTGGTCTCTTCATTACCATCTTGCTCTTCGGATTCATCCAGCTTATGGTCAACTACTTCCGATCCACAGGTTCCAGCCACCGATATAGCATCCGCATCTGCTATGTCAACACCCTCAGCCGCTTCATGGACATTCTCGCCCTCAGCTGCTTGACCAGTGTCGACACTAACACCTTTACTAACCTCACTCGGTTGACTGCCTTCATGTTGTACACTTTCAGTAACTACATCACCATGTTCATCGCTCTCAACGGCGTCACTGCCTACTTGAACAGTCTCGATACCGTCCTCAGTAACCTTGAGTTGAACATCACCATTCAAATGAATATCTCCATCCGCTTCGCTATCGGCATGGTGGACAGGTTGATCATACACTTGGTGCATTTCTCGTCCAACCTGCGTATGTACGTCAGTACGCTCGCCTTCCTGTGTCTGCACAGCATCCACACAAGCATCCACACTCTCGCCTTCCTCGAGCTCAAAAGATGGTACATTACTCAGCTCACTCAAAACAGTCTGGTCCTCATCTTGAAGAGTAAAGTGAAGTGAAGAGAGATCGTCGTCTTCCACTTCCGTTGTGTATCGGTCCCGATACATAACATCTTCTGCAACACGCAGATCTGACACAAACTTTGCTGTGTGCTCATCAGGGAAGTACACTTTGCAGCCAACTACATTCTCAGCACACCCCAATACAAACCCAATCTTCGCATGAACACTCAGTTTCTTGCGTCCAGGAGTCACTGGTACGTGCACGTACGCCAGTGCTCCAAACTTCCGGATGTGGTGTACATTCGGCTTGACTCTGAACAGCATCTCGTACGGAATGCCATTAGTCCCCTTGTTGTACACACGATTCTTGACATACACTGCATTTCTCAGTGCCTTAGGCCACAGGCTCTTCGGTAGCCCCGAGTGTGCCATCGTAGACCTAGTCATGTCCTCCAACGATTGGTGCGTTCGTTCACACAAATTGAGCTGCGAGCTCTTCGGCCCGACTTTCACATGCTCAATTCCTCTTGAACGATACCATGCATCAATTTCTTCATTGAAGAATTCACCGCCCTTGTCACTCCAAATCTGCTGCACTCTGTATGTTTTCCCGTTGGCATTTCGGCCTGCCTGCCGTTCCGCCCACAACACATACTCTTGCATGTACTTGTTCACCACCTTGCTGTCCTTGTTCCTCAGCAGGTGCGCAGTGACAAACCGCGAATAACCATCCATGATCACCAACACTGCCTCATATTGAGTCGCATTATTCTTCCCTGGGATCAGAAGATCCGCATACACTATTTGGTTGGGTCTCTTCAGTCCACGGTCCAGCATCTTCCTGTGTGATTTCATCTTTTGCTTTCCAAGATGACAGGCATCACACGTATCTTGCTGTCTCTATGTCACCATCATTCCCTCCACCAGCTCCTTGTCGACCATAGTCTTCAAATACTGTGGACAGATATGACACAGTCTCTCATGCCAAAGCTGCAGCGAACCAACACCTTCTGCCATAGTGTGATTACATCTTGCTGCTGCTTCTGGTAGCACTCGAGTTCTCTGGGTCGGACTCGCTACTTGGAACCCCCAAGTGGCCTCCTGCTGCGTTGCTACAGCCACAGTCCTTCCATTTCTCATGACGTGAAAATTTCTCGATTCTCTGTCATATTCCAGAGTATAACCCTGCTCATAGGCTAATCCAGGAGAAAACAAACCATACTCGGCATCCGGAATGTACAACACTCCGTCGAGATAGCTCACTACTTGTTCTCCATTAACCTCTGTCGTAAACGCCACTGTTCCCATTCCAGCAACACGGGAAGCAATCGTAGGCGTAACTCCTCGGATCTGCTGTAACTGCTCCGAGTCTGCCGTGTACGACACGAACTCAGCAAAATTCCCCGTGACGTGCGAGTTGGAGGCCGTATCCAGATACCACCACCCGCCATTGAGACCTTGTGTTACTTGATCATTGTCCTCCAGATGTGATTCACCACTATCTGACTCATGATCGTTCACCGGGTTTCCATCACTCGCTGCGTCATCGTCGCTCACGATTCCAATGCCACGTACATCATCAGTGTGTACGTCATCCACTCCATGTGCTTCATCGAGCTCCCGAGGAATCCCGTATATTTCACGAGAAATTGTGACTCCTGCCACAACACCCTCATCCCACTCGCGGTTCATCTGCACTGGTCCAGTGGTTTCTTGTCGTAGGGTACAACAACTGCGCGGCTTACGCTTCTTCTCTGCGTCGTCAGCTTTCTCTTTCCCCTTCGACTTCTCAGGACAATCGACACGTAGGTGATCTTCACTGCCACAAGTAAAGCATCTTCTAACTCTCTTGGGGTCACCAGTCTTGTCCTCGTGAAAGCCTTTTCTGCTCTCACTGCCTTTGCCATGTCTTCCTCGTGGGCTACCCTTCTTCTCAGTGCGCTTAGCTCGAAACTCTTTCTGCCGAGCCTTCGCCGCAAGAATCAGCTCTCGAACCTTCTTAGGTGTGTAGACACTCGGGTCTGCGCCGTAGTATATCGAAGACTTCAGATGCTCAAACTCCAGTTGATCAGGCAAACTCTCCAGTAGCATATCCACCATCGTGGTATCTGCAACCGTATGGTTCAAGTCGGCCAACACAGTCTTGAGATTGAACATTTTGCAAAGATGGAGGTTGGCGTCTCCTCCAGGTGCGAGCTTCATACTCCAAAGCTCATTCTCCACGCGACGGATCGTGTACGCCTTGATGGCTTCGTTCTGCTTTCCTTCGTAAAGGCTGCAGAGCTCACTCCACATCTCCGATCCGGTCTCCTTGTCACGTAGTTGATGCAGCACGTCTGCCGGTACCGATGTACCAATCAAGCGCATGATCTTCAACTGCTTCTTCTTGAACTCCTCTTGCTTCTCTGCACTTGCAGTAGCAAGCATCGCTAAGGTCAAATCTCCGACTACGATGTCCTTGAGGTCTTGTTCCTTGAAGACGTTCATCAGCGCCCACTTGTACGTCTGCCAATCCTTACCATCCCAGTTCTTAGGGACTCCTTCACTCGAGTACTTCAGGGGCTTCGTCATTTGGGCTCAGAACCCTATTGGAACTCCGTTCCGTTTGGCAGCACTCTGGACTTGTGAAGGTAAAATGAAGACTGAATTATTTAAGTGCTAGCTCACGCTCCTCCAGAGCTCCTACCAACACTAACGGATTCAACCCGTTATCATACAATGACCTGGCCCAACTGATTCTCATCCCGAATGTCCTGGCCCACCTGATTCTCATCCAGTGTGTCCATGTCTCGTTGTGCCTGGTCTCCCATGTGAATTCCAACAGACTTCACTCTCAGCCAAACTTTGTCAGCAGCGGAAGCATGCAGCAGTGCAGGAACCGTCCAAACTCCTATCGTGAACGGACTGGAGACGCCATCAAACGGAGCTCCAGATCACGGCCACGTCTCCGCCACTGTTGTGACAGCAAATACTGTTGGCAATTCAAGACAAACGCCACGTAAAGTTCTAACGATACTAGGGCAATCAAACGGTAATGGAAGTGACGCACGAACGGTCTCCGATGGCATCAAAGCGAAACGCCGTGCAGCTGATAACGCCAGGAAGCGGATGCTGAGGAAGGCTGGGGTCGATGGAGACCCTAACCGTGCACGCAACGAACGCAAGCTGGAAATTGCGTACCTAAAAGAAAAGGTGGGGCAGCTAGAGAAGGAGTTGCAGACACTACAGGACCGACCACCGCACACGAATTCAGAGAGCCAAGAGTCTGAGACCGGCACTACTTGTACTGAGGTGCAAGTTTCTAGTATTTGGGAGGGGTTTGCAGCTCGTCAGCGAAGTCGAAGAGAGAAGGCTGAACGCGAAAATGTTCGCCTAAAACTCGTTTTGGAAGGTCAGATTAAAGTGGCCAAGAGTTTGCAGAACTTACTATTGAAGCGGGCCCAGCAACAGGTATGTGGAGCTCGGGTACCTGTGTTGCCACTGATGATCTTGAGTTCTTACTCGCTGTCTGCTTGTTCTAGATTGCTGCGTGCGCTCCATCATTTCAAAAGCCAGGTGATATTTGTCCGCCTGGCCGAACACTAGATTATCGTGCAGATGCAGCAGACTTTCACGAACTTCTGGAGTACCTGGACGCAGCATATCGTGAGGTGGATGCAGTGCTCGCAGCAAATGGCTTGGCTGCGATGGAGATAACACAGCAAGATCTACATACGCGCGAAGGTGTGAATGGTATGTATCTGGAGGTGTTTTCGAACAAGGTCATGCCCTTCGGGCTTCATGCAACTGCTGAAGCGACTTGGAACTACTTCAAGGGCTCTGAGAAGCACCGAGGGAATTTATATGCCAAAGCAACGCAGGTAAGGCAAACCTTGTGGCTTGTTTGGTACAAGTACATCTGACAATTGGTGTTGCACCCACTTGCAGAATCTTGATACTCCGTATACCATCATCGAGCATTTTTCCAAGGAGCTATTCGCAGGAAATTCGAGCACGGACGTCCGCGTCAAACAGATTACGGCGATACGTCGAAGCTGACCGCGAAGTTGTGGTATGGGTTGCGACAATCGCCCCTATTGAGATCAAGCGCAAGGCCTTCGCTGTACTGAGTTCTCACCACCGTAATTACGCTGTCATCAAGCGTGCCAACGCTTCTACACCCAAGCACGAGCTGTCACTTTTGCAGCTTGTCGCACACGTGACGCTAGATACTGAGGAGGGGACCATCTACGACCCGATGTACATCAGAGCGCTTACCGATTTTCTGCTGAGCAACGCGGCCGGAAATATCAAGGCTGACCAGGAGCTCATCGAAAATGTTCTTATGGACCAAACGCTGGATCAGCACTGACGCAGCATCACAATGAGGGGGCAGGTGTTGCTCGTGCTACGTATACCAACTACAGACGACGAAGCTGACAACCTTTCGATCAGCGAGTTCTGCAAGTCCAAAATGCTGGATATCGCGTAAGCATGCACCCAAAATAGAGGTATTGTTGGTACTGTACAAAGGTTCGATATCCTGTATTTTGTCACGCGTTTATTTATCTCAAAAGAGGAAAGACTGTTTGCTAGCGCCCTTAATGAGCAGAAGACGGCACGAGCTGGGCAGCAAAAATGCCACCTTTGTGTTCCTGTGTATTTCTTAAAGTGAGCTTTTGTCAACTGTTTGTTCTCTCCTTTTCTCTTTGTCACTTTTCACCGTAAAGTACTGATTCTCATTCAGTACTCAGCCTCATTTATAATTTCACCTCTTTACAGTAATTATACATTAATCTACTGTCTGTCATCTGCGCGTTATTGATTGCAAAGGCAAGAAAACGAGACGTCGCGACGTGCACGACGTTTTTCCAAGCGCCTTCGAGGACGGCACTCTCGTTCGTTGATGAATACTCTTTTCAAGATACTGTACCGAGCATCACAGTTCCTTAAAATGTACTTTACCGTATATGATTTCCTCATCTAATGAGAATAGATGCCTGCATGGTACATCGGAAATCTGTAAATAAATAGCTTGTGCTGCGACTGTGGCAAATAAATATCTGCATCAAAACGTGATCGTGTTTCTATATTAATGGCTTCGGGGAGAACTTGCTTTTCGAGCGTTAGGAATACATTAGAGAAGCGTCAGACATGGCTGCGAGAGCTGGTAGTTTGAGCTGTGTGCGAATTGCAAAGTGATTTTGTGTCGGTGGCACCGGATTGCAGACAGCTCAGAAAACCTGGTGGAGGACAATAAATTTCGTACACAAAATCCATTTATATATATATAAATAAATTTTCAATTTGTGGCCTTCCCATAAAGTTAGTTAGAGAGAGAGAGCTTCAAAAATATATTTCCTGTAAATATATTTTTGCGGATCCCTGCCGACATCCAACGCGCCGTTTCCTTCTCTCTCCCAAGTCATCGACCAACAGCAGATCGAAATTGACGACATAGTGCAGCCCTGAGTTTGCACCAATGCCAAGAAGCGGATGCTGCGCGAGGTTGGTCTGTACGACGATCCGAATTGGGCCAGAAAGGAGCGTAAGCTCGAGATCTTACAGGCGGGCACTCAGCAACTTCGTATGGGCCAACACGGCAGGCAACATCAGCAAGTCTCAACAAACGTACACAAACTGCATGCTACACTGTAGACCAACCGAGGCTTATCACGACGCGATGCCCAGCTCACAAATTCAAACTTCAATTGACTTCGTGTGTGTCGACGATAACTTGTGGCAAGTGAGTCAGCAAATCGCATTTTTGACAATCTCCAATAGTTGATTCTTGTGATTGACAATACCGGTATTGATATTGAGAATGGCAATTTACGACCGAGTGCTTGAGGCGGCGTTGTCTTTCATCGACGAGTTCCAGTTCGGCGTGCAGGAGGATGGAGAAGATGCGGCGAGGTCGATACTGTCTGCACGCGGGCGCGAACCGTCACTTGCGTTAGAGGACGAAGCGACCAAGCGGAAGAGGGCCAATGAACGAAAAAGGCTGCTTCGCAAGACAGGGGTCTATGGAGACCCCAATCGCGCTAGAAGCGCCCGAAGACTGGAAATCGCCTACCTCAAAGAGCAGCTAGAGAAGCTGCAGCTGAACTTGCACACTCTGCAGTACCGGAATGGCACACAGCAGCTGACAACAAGTGCGTTGGTCACAGCAGCACATATTCCAACTATGTGGCAAGCTGTCGCTGAGAGTCAGAGAAGACGCCGAGAAGGTTCCGAAATAGAGAACGTGCGTCTAAAGCTCGTTGTTGATCGGCAGAAGAAGGTAGCCGATAATCTCCGGGGTTTGTTGCAGAAGCGAGCGAGTCAATTGGTACGATGCCGAGCATACATGCTGGTGCTTGGGAACAATAATATGAACTGGTTTAACATTACTCCTTTGTTGCTGATGTTCAGGCGAGCGAATGTACTTCTTTCATGGACGTTAGTGCTCCGAAACCTCAAATTGTCCGCGTGCTGGACTTCCGTGGTGATACCGCCGACTTTGAAGCTCTCTTCCGACTGAACGAAGCTGCGTATCGAGAAATGGACGCGATATTCGCAGATAATGGTCTGGCGAACATGGTCATATCTCCTAGTGACGTCCATATTCGTGAAGGTGTTGGTGGTAAGTATCTTGAACTATTCGCCAACAAGCTATTGCCTTTTAGCTTGAGCGATGTGAGGGAAGCAGCGTGGGACCATTTTAAAGGCATAAAAAAACACGCAAGTAACGGCAGCATTTATGAAAAAGCGGCAAGGGTAAGTCGGTGCAGGAATCGAGTCCAGCTGCGCCATTTTGCGCTAACTCTGGACTGTTTGATCTGTGTTTATATAGAACCTTGATGAGCCCTACACCATAATCGAGGAGTTCACGAAGGAGTTGTATTCCAATAGTTCTCGCGCTGATATCAAGGTGAAGCAAGTGGTGCGGCGCTACGTTGAGACCGACCGGGACGTCGTGATCTGGATTTCGCACGTATCCCCGACAGAGATTAAGCACAAAATGCTGCGTGGATTGACCTACCATCTCCGAGGTTACGCACTCACCAAGCGCTCCCCAGCTTCGACTCTACATGTAGACCGCGAGCTCTCGCAATTGCAGTTCTGTTCGCTGATCTCTTTGGACCACGAACCCGGCACGTGGTACGACCCTGCCAATGCGCGGATGCTCATTATTTTTTCTGATCGGAAACACCATACAGAATATTAGGAATCACCAGGACCGCCTCGAGAGCGTATCGGTAGACCGAGCGCTGAGAGAACACATGCCAGTAGTAACTGTTTGTGATACAAAAGACTCCAGACGTATCTCTGTTCGAGTGTGTGATCTGATTAGTACCAAAACGGCAAATTTGGTCAGAATTCACAATACCTTCGCGCGACAAAAGAACCATTTGAACCAATAAAAAACTTAAAAAATATTTGGTTTAATTTAATTGCCGAGATTTTGAAAAAATAGTCCACCAAAGTCCGACCAATTTAAATAACATATAGTAAAGTTAGCTGTAATTTTTATGCAACACGTATTGCACCTCGCATCGCACGATTACTGACAAATGGTGTTCCTTTTGGAGGAAGCGGACGACGAGGCCGTGCTCGATGCGGCACTGTCGTTCGTGGACGAGTTTGCACATGGAGGGCAACCCCTTTCACCACAGCGTCTGCCAAAACACAGCACGTTTGAAGACAAAGCATCCAGACAGGCGGCGAAAAACGAGAGAAGAAGGCTACTGCGTCATGCTGGTGTCTATGGGGACCCGAATCGGGCTCGAAACGAACGCAGACGAGAAGTTGCCGGTCTTCGCAAGCAACTTGATAAACTCCGACTGGATCTTTAGATTATACAAATCCGACGGGGTGTAACAGGACAACCAAATCAAGCGTCGACGATCTCTGTATCGCAGTTACCGAGTTTGTGGCAGCAGGTGGCTACTCAACAGCGACGGCGGCGTAGTGAAGCCGAGGGCGAGAATGCACGCTTGAAGCTTGCTGTACAGCGCCAACAAAAGATGGCAGACGACCTGAAGAGCTTGGTGCAGAGGAAAGCGCGACAACTGGTATGTGTCCAGGACCCATTCCAACAATTTGATCTAATGTGGCCATTTTGCTCTTGTCTTTTGGTACTTACAGACGAGCGAGTGCATGTCATTGATAGCCGTAAACAACACACAACGTCACAGTATAATTAATATGCTGGACGTCGGAGGAGATCTCGGAGACTTCCAGCAACTCTTCCGACACCTTGAAGCTACTCGACAGGAAGTTGATGTGGTGCACGCTGCCAATGGCCTGGCAGATATGGTAGCTACCCCCAGTGACATCCATATCCGGGAAGGCGACGACTGCAAGTACCTCGAAGCATTCTCGAACAAACTCTTGGCTTTCAAGGTGCACGCAGTGGCCGAGGCGCTGTGGAGCCACTTTAAGAGCCTAGAGAAGCACGCAGGCAACGGCAGCCTCTATCAAAAAGCTGAAAAGGTACGGACTATTAGCACGACATTTGCTGCTGCTCTTGATCTAACTATCGGCGCTGGCTTACCAGCATATCGATGAGTCCAATACGATCCTGGAAGACTTCACAATGGAGATGCATTCCAACACATCTCGAGCAGATATTAAAGTTAAGCAGATTATCCGACGCTACGTGGAAGCCGACTGCGACATTGTCATCTGGGTCTCCCGTGTATCGCCTGTTGAGATCAAGCATCGCATGCTGCGAGGCCTGACGTATCACCTCCGTGGCCACGCGATCGCAAAGCGATCACCCGCCTCCACACCGAGAAACGAGTTATCTCAGCTGCAGTTCTGCTCGCTAATCTCTTTCGACCGAGAAGCTCACGCGGTGTACGACCACAGCAGCGTTCATGCTGCGTTGAACTTCCTCCTCATCAACACAGCACAGAAAATGAAAGTTTACCAGGATCGCATTGAGAATATCCTCGTTGAGCAAGTACTACACCGCGGACAACTCTAAGGATGGATGGCTTACCCCATCGGATGAGCGCTGCTATGCCTTCAGCATTTTTTATACCAGTCAACTACCGCAGAGTATTGATGACTCGAGACCCGAATTCAGACGAAATGACTCGACGGGCGGTGATCAACGCCGCATTAGGTAATGTAGGATTCAGCGACCCGAATCAAGCTCGCAACGATCGTAGGAAAGAGATCGCGTACATTCGCCAGCAGGTTAAGAGACTACATGCTGACTTGCAGGGCTTAGAAGGCCGACGCAGATAGTGATAAATGCAGCTTCGCCGCCAGCAAATGTGTGGCAAATTATAGCAGAGAAGAAGGGAAAGCGACAAGAGGGAGCGGGGCGCGAGAATTTTATGTCTGAGATGGGCGACTGTACTTCATTTATGGATGCGAGACAACAGATCGTCCACGTGGTTGATTTCCATGAAGACATGAGGGATTTCCCAGCTCTCGTTCAGCATTGTGATGCTGCTCGTGGAGAAATTGATATCGTATTCGCAGCGAATGGGCTTTTCAAAAGTGGTTATCACCCCAATTTTCACATACAAGAGGATAATATCCGTATTATGACATGATACAAGAGGATAAGATCCATATTATGACAAGTACAGTATCTCGAGGCATTCTATGATAAGGTGTTACCTATCAAGCTGAGCGATACAACGAAAGCGGATCTCAAATCCGTCTTACAGCATTTTTTGCGTTGAGTCTATACGTACTGCGCTCAGAAAAAAGTACAAAACCCTCTTTTGAAGTTTTCAAAAGTACCCCTTAAAAATGAAGAAATTCTTCCAGGGGAGACCTATGTTGAAGAAGGAGATCTGGTTTGCGCCGACAGCTGTGACCTGTAGGAGTGATAGTCAGTTAAGTTAGTGGCTGGTAATTGCGGATACAATCTCACTCTATCTTTTGCGTACTTACCCTCAGAAGCGAGTGGTGCGATCGACCAGGTGGTCGACTTTTAATCGGTTATGAGCTCAATGAACACAGCCACAGACAAGGCTGCTCGTGACGGCGCGTCAGTGCCAACACCAGCACCCGACGCCGTTACCACACGGACTGGCATGGCGAATGTCGCTGAAGAGAAGAGCACCGCTGCCGCCCACGAAAGGGGCGATGGTAACAGCCCCGGCGGAAACCAAATGGGCGCTGGGGATAACGCAGCAGAGATAATGGCACTGCTGCGTGGCGTCGCTAGGAGGATGGATCGACTCGAGGAGTCGCAGTCGAAGCTTGAGAAGAAGCTCGAGGGTGAAGAGGGAAAGCGTGCGCGCGACGGCCACCAGCCAACGACGCCAGCCATGAACGTCAGCTTGTTCGACTCGGGACTGGGACGAGGCAACCCCTTGCACATCGACTACCTTGGGGGCTCACCGCAGACGCCGCTTACGGCCACGCCCTGCAGACCGACAGCTATGCCGCAGTTCTTCGGACAGCAGGCGCAGCAGCAGCAGCATGGATCCGGGATGCCGATGTCACATCTGCAGCGTTTCTACGTGGCGGCGCAAAAAGCACAAGCTGCGCAGCCGGCACCAGCGCCACAACCGCCGGCTGGTGCTGGAAGGTTTCCAGTGGTGGCGCACACCGGCAGCATCCGATACCCTGATGATCGCCAGAAGAAGCTGCAGATAAGGCCCTTCGACGGCACAGAGCTATACGTTGGCCTAGGGTCTGGGTTTTGGAATGGGGGCGGAGGCTCGAACGGCAAGTCGCTCTGGCGGAATCGGTCTGCAGGTTTCAGGGGACCGAGGACGTAAATGTGAGCTTGCGGGGCCACTATCTCTCGGGTAAGGCCGAGCGTTATTACAACAAGAAGTTCGAGAGCTGGCGGAGCCAGCTTCCTACGCTCCAATACGTTAAGGAGCGGATGCTCCAGACCTTCAAGACAACCAGCACGCCAGCTCAAGCTGTGAAGCTCTTCACGTCACCGAAGGACAGTAAACGGTCGTGGCCCGAGCACTTCATGTACATGGCGGCCGTTTCGAAGGCGACCGGAGGCGATTCAGACTACTTGGTTCTGAACAATACCGTGCAGTATGCGTCGGAGAACTTGCGCACGGTACTGATGGCCAAGGTGGACGGCAATCGCACGGACTATTTGCAACGCGCAGAGGCGTTAGCGCAATTTCCGCAGTCCTGGGAGCTGGAACCTGCAAAACACAAGAACCTTGGCAGGGAAGTCGTGAGTGCGGTGGCAGAGCGCCGCAAGGAGACCAGGAAATGTCACGAGTGCGGTGAGCTAAGCCACCTGCCTGTGGCGTGCCCCGAGTTGGTCGAGTCGACAGGAAGAAGCCCGACATCACCTTGGCGGTGAGTGAGTCGATGGATGAATCAGGCGGCGTGTAGATCCTGGACAGTGGATCCAGTAGACATCTAGTTAACGACGCGACGTGGTTGGACGAAGGGGAGGACTGCGAGGCCGAGTGTTTGCAGCCGAACGGGGGCCCGCTGATCATCACAAAGAAGGAATCCGTCACTCTGTGCGTCACTGCGTGTGGCGTTAAACAAAGGGTGAAGCTCACTGAGGTGTATTACGCTGCGGGCGTGGTGCAGAACCTAATCTTGTATGGCCAGCTTGGCCTGAAGGGCTGCACGCTTGGGTGCAAGGACGGATGGCGTGTGATAGCCGAGCGGAGCAGTGGTCGCGTGATATTCGACGTTATGTTACGGCGGAACGTGCTGGTAGTGGCAGGTACAGTGGAGCGAAGACGGGAACTCCCCTAGGAAGTGATCATGGCCGCACTGAACCCGAAAGGCGCCGAGGCGCCGTATTCGGCTGGCGATGTGCAGGAGGGAGCCTTGATGGAGTTCCACAGGCGGTTTGGCCACCTGAACAACGATGCGGTGGAGAGACTGGCAAGGATCCCCGACCACAGGCATCGCGTTGTCGGGTCACAAGCGAGTCAACTGCCTGACCTGCGCTTAAGGCAAGCAAACGAAGAGCCGGCAGTCCACCGAGAAGCACTCGCCAGTTGACAGAGTCGGTGGAGTCATCTGCTCGGATCTGAAGGGACCCATGACTCCACGCGACCGGCTGCAGAATAGATACCTTGTGAACTTCTTCGACCACAAGACAAACTACTGCCAAATCTTCTTGGTGATTACAAAGGATGCGGCAGCCAAGCTGTTCGAGCACTTCCTGGCCTCTTTGAGAAGCGGTTTGACTGCTGCATCCACGTCTTGCGCACAGACTCGGGCGGCGAGTACCAGAACGTCGACATGTTCTGCAAGAGCACGGGAGTGACTCGTCAGCGCAGCGAGGCGCGTAGCCAGGCCTCCAACGGAAAGGCGGAACGGATGCATAGGACGATCATGAACATGGCGGGTTGCATGATATTTGCGTGCGGCGGGAGATCGTCGTGTTCGGGTCGCCATGCACGGTCTACAGGGACCCGAGGAAGAAGAACTTTTCGCAGCAGGGAATGATCGTGGGGATCGGTGAAGAGACCAAGGGGTACCGCCTGTACCTGCCGAAGGACAAGGTGGTCATCACCACACAGCACGTTAGGAACATCGAGACGCTGAACAAGAAACAGAACGAGAACGTGCAGAGGCTGTACCTTCACGACGATACGGCAGAGGCCGAGGAGACGGCGGTTGACCTGGGGGCTGGAACAAGTACGGAAGTGCGGCTGCGATCGCGAGCAGTACTAAAACGACAGGTGAAGCCACGACTGGTAGCGCTCGCAAGTCCAGCGAGAGAACAATGAAGAAGGTCTGGAACCGGGAGCGTCATGTGACGCGGTCGGTAGGCAAGCGAGAGGCTGAGAAGGCGGGCGGATTTTCGCAGCAGGAAGAGGCTGACAAGGATGTCGTGAACAGCGTGCTGGAGGCGGATCCAAGGAGCTACCGGGACGCTATGCGTAGCCGTCGCAGGGACCAGTGGGTGAAGGAAATGGACGAAGAGCTGAGGGCTCTGGAGGCGAATGACGTGTGGAAGCTGATGCGGTTGCCCCGTGGGGTGCGCGTACTTCACACAAAATGAGTATATAAAACCAAAAGAGACGCCGACGGGGCCATCGAGCGCCTGAAGGCGCGACTCGTAGCTTGTGGGAACGAGCAGGAATTCGGCGTTAACTATAGCATCACCTTCACGGCGGTCATTGACATGACCAGCGTCAAACTGATATTCGCACTGGCCAGAAAGTTGAGGGTCCCCGCCAAGCACGGGGACGTGCCCAACGCCTATGTGAAGGCGGACAAGGAGGTCGAGTTGGACATCTACATCCACTTGCTTCAGGGGATGACCATCCCGGAGGAGCTGAAGAAACAGCTTGGCGTCACAGATGACGGTGAGCTGGTACTCGAGCTAAGGAAGGAACTCTATGGGCTCAAGCAAGCTGGACGACTGTGGAGCAAGTTGTTGCACAAGAAGTTGGTGGAGATCGGCTTCGAACAGAGCCTTACGGACATGTGTGTATACGTTAGGAGACGAGGAACGACTTTGCTGGTTGTGGGCGTCTACGTGGACGACCTGTCGGTTACGGGCACGGAGCAGAAGGAGGTGAGCACGTTCTTTTAGGAGCTGGCTGTGCTGTCCGTGAGGGATCTAGGAGAAGCAAGTAAGTTCTTGGGCATGAGGGTCAGCTACACGGATTCGGAGGGCTACGACTTGGACCAGGAGGTGACGATCATCGATATGCTGAAAGCGCACAGCATGGAGAAGATGCACGGCGTGCGTACACCGATCGGAGTGGAATGGAACGAAGTTCAAGCGTCCGAGGGCGCGGCTTTACCTGTCTCAGGGAGAGACGAGGTGGTGACGGTGAAGAAGTTCCATTCCTTGGTCGGTAGCCTGATGTGGATTCCGCGTTGTACGCAGCCGGACGTGGTCTTTGCGGTGCACAAGGTGTCGAGGCGCACGCACAGCCCGACGTTTGCCGACTGGAAGTTGACAAAAAGGATCATGCGGTATTTGGCCGGCACGAAGAAGCTGCGTCTCCACATGAGTGAGGATAAAGGGCCGGACGAGTTGCTCGAGGTGGTGGCGTACACGGATGCAGACTACGCGGCCGACAAGGAAGACCGCAAGTCGGTCACTGGTGGCCTGGTAACGATGGACGGAATGCCGATCGGATGGACCTGCAGGAAAGAGGGCGGTGTGTCCTTGTCTACGATGGAGGCCGAGTTCACGGCAGCGTCGGTGATGGCTACGAAGCTGCTGGGGATCCGAGAGCTGCTGGGCGAGCTGAAGGTTGAGTGACGTCGATGGCGTTGAGGTGCGACGACCAGGCAGCACTCAGGCAGCTCGATGGAGAGGGCTCGTCGGCCAAGGCGAAGCATATAGAAGTGCGGATTAAGCTCGTAGATAGTTACACAAAGAGAGGTGTGCTGAAGCCGGAGTATCGCGAGACTGGGCGCATGCCCGCGGACTTGATGACGTTGGCTGTGGAGGCACCAAGCCTAATGAAGCTCAGAGCCGAAGTCGGGTTGCACTGAGAAGTCGAGGGTGCTGGCGTGGTGTGATGAGATCCGTTCAGGGGGAGATTGGAGCAGCAGTTTGTCAGCGTCGGCGAGGAGAAGTGTTGAAGAAGGAGGATCCGGACCAGGTTCTGGTGTACGCCGACAGCTGTGACATGTAGGAGTGATGGTCAGTTGAGTTAGTGGCTGGTGATTGCGGATACAATCTCACTATATCTTTTGCGCACTTACCCTCAGAAGCGCGTGGTGCGATCGACCAGGTGGTCGACTTTTAATAACCTATCAAAGCGGGGTTATCATCCCTGCCACAGACTGGGATCGGGAGCCATTAAGAGACTACATACTGACTTGCAGAGCTATTAATAAGAAGGCCGGCGCAGATGGTGATAAAGGCAGCTCCACCGCCCGCAATTCTGGGGTTTCAGCCAATAAACGCCCTCGCATCAGGAAAGACAGACCAACGTGCTCACAGCCAAAGAGTAACACTACGGCAGAAACCGATCCTACCCCCCCCTACCCCCCCCCCACACACTCCGAACACAAGATGCGATTCCACAAATATTTATGGGTCTATGCTGGAGATCGAGGCGGCGACATATCCGGTGTCGCTGCGCGCTTCGCCAGAGATCAAGCTGCTCAGGCATCAACAAGACCGCCGAGCAGAGGCTACGAAGCCATCGCTTCCTCAGGGCTTGGAGAAGCGCCGACCGAGCAGATATGGTGCATCACTAGCAGCACTGATGCCAGCTTCTCGCTCGTCGATAATCCCAAGGGGATTGCTGATCACCGACAAGACCGCCGTCGCTATCCGCGAATGGTAACAACCGTCATGAGTACCCCGCGCGTTCTCAATGAAGCGGAACCATCTAGTCCGACCCCGGTCGACTCGCTTGGCCAGCAAACGAAAGAGAAGGTCAATACATTCGAGAATTATCGCTATGGGATCATGCGTGCTGCATTTACCGCAGAGCTCACTGCATTGACGTATGCTCATCTCCAAGACAACCTAGATAATGCTGTCAAGTCTTCGACTGCAGTAGTGAAGTGCATGGGGGGCCATTTCGCGACATGTATCTCATCGCTCATGCATTGTGTAGATCACGACAGAGGTGGTCCACCAGCACAGGGCTACCACAACGCAAATGTTCATGTATTCGGACGCGGAGTGTGATGCCGCGATCATCGAATCGCGTGATAGTGCTCACACAGCTGAAAAAGCGCTGTGCAATTATATGAGGGACCAAATGCGGGCGAATCTCACTTTTAAGAGAATGTATAGCAATCGCAAAAACTACCGAGCCGTTGATACAAACCTTCTGCGGCACTTTTACTGGTTAGGGGGAGAATCCGGGGTGACGTCTACCAACGGATCTTCTTTAGATTGGGGCAGTGTAGCTGGAACATCCGCCACAGTCTCTAATTCGGCTGCAGCATGCTCAACCATGACAGGATCAGTGACGGCGCTAATGGATTTATCGGCTGCAATTATCACAGCGGCAGATGCAACAAGTGTTAGCCCAGCCCAAGAGACTGCAGATCAAGCACTGAATCTGCCCGTCGCACCAGTATCGCCTTCTCACCTACGCAAACGTTAGAGAGACTCAAAGACAAAGAGGTTGATCGAGACAACCTGAGTGAGTCTGACGGAGATGATGCTGACGACGTTGTGGCTGAGAGTAGTGTATTTGTGTATATATATGTGTGGGGGGGGGAGGGGGGGGGATGAAGAAAGTTCGAGCGCTGAGGGAAGCTCCGAGAGAATTGGTTTTGAGGAAAGTAATGAGGCGAAGAGAGACGATCGCGTCCACCATTGGATTTTTCGACCGCAAGTCTCACAAAACACTCCTATGTTTATCTGGAAAGATCCTAAGATCCGGATAAAGACTGAGTTGTCCACGTTTATACCAGCTGGACATCAGTAGCGTACAGGAAGACATATTTCTAAGAGCGTGTTCACTACGATACTGGAGATGGAGATCAATCAACGAGTAAAATTTACTAATAGATGATTACCCAAAACTGTAGTAGTAACAACAGCACAGCTGGAGAGTTTACCTCGTCTCCGTCTCTAGCTACATGAGGTAGAGAGGGTTGGAGACGGATAGATACAGGGTTCACATCTTTCTGCAACTTGTGACCCTGCACCACCAAGGCCCAAAAAGCAGATACGCACCGTGACAGTCCTGGGCTTCGAGCCCATGCTTCTGTCCGCCAGTTGTGAGAGTCGGTTTGAAGCCAACCTTCGATGCACCAAGAAAACGTTTTTTTGCTTATCAATAGTTTGCTTCACCGGTAGAATATTCTTTTCGCTGTAGTCAATTCCAAGCGACACTCCTAAAACAGGAAAGTGGCTGCAGCGCTCTACGTTTTAGTGTCGGCGGGAAGATATCGTGCTCCACGCAGCAGCGAGCTGTTTCGAGCTCCTAGTGCCCTGAAAACGATGCTTCATCGTCACAAAACGCACACGTAATAAGGTTTCCGCTGCCTTCGACGTCCATGCGAGCACTGGCTGTGGTGGTGCGTCAAAAGCAGCTCTTCGACTGCTGGGAGGCCTACTTTACGGGCCTCGCGTGGCGTGTTAATACGTAGGCGAAGTCTTTGTTGGTGCGTGTCATGTCCCACGACCCACGATCAAAGATCCACTGTGCAGCCAGCCGCTCGTCCCCGTTTGTATGCTGCGCCCCGCCCCGCCTGAAGGAGTGCGAAGTCAGGTTGGCTGAGGCTCCCGCATGCTCTGATACCCGCTTCAGGAACCGGTTCACGTGCGCTTGAGCCCCGTCGCCACTGCGAGCTTGGTTGGTCGCTGAAGGGCTGGCTGCAGCGGAGCTTGGAACGCTGGCTGGGTGGCAACAGCCCATCAGTCATCCATGATGCAGGAAGCTGCAAAGAGGTGGCAGCACTGACCGCAAGTACTTGTAGTACATCGAGAAGGGATGCTCCTGCATTAAGTGATGGCGCGGGCGGTGTCACAACAAAGGGAAGCTGGTTTAGCAGGGACACACAAGGCGACTCCTGCATCACCAAGACCACTGCGAGCGTGTGCAAGCAGGCAGGTCATAAAATCCGCGTCGAGCGTGAGGCCTTGTTCCTCAGCCGCCTTCATTCGTAGTATCCAAATGTAGAAAACGTTGTCAGCTGACATTGTGATGTGCGGCTTTGTGACGTAGCCGAGATCCGATGACTGGCCGAAATAATGCAACATGAGGCACGCAAGCGCTTCATCTTCGTAATGTGAGGCGACGGATGCTGTTTTATACACATAGCAAATTAGTGAGCGCAAATCCGCCTTTGTCTAAGGTGGCGCCTTGTTACTAAACCCTCCATTTTCACGGTATAGGCAGTGCTTTTCTAGAGTCTTCCCTTGGTTAAGCAATATTAACTCGGTTGTATTTAAGATGAGGATACTCATAAACAACCAAAGCTTCACGTTTCTTAAGTAAGACAATGCCGGTGATGGGCGCCAACTTACCTTTCTTACCCTAGCATGTGGCGAGAAAATAGCCAAAATGACCCATCACCGCCGCTAAGCTCTTTCCAGAGCTGTCACTGAAAATGCATGCTCGGGCAACGTCCATGGATACATCCTCGACTTTTAGCATACGCTCGAAGGCGCCTATTCCGGTACAGCAATCTCTCTCACTTCCGGTACCGTGGTCCGATTCTATCTTACGATTTGAAATACTGTTTAAGAAGTTTCTACGTGTACATGTACCTACAAGCCCAGTTGCGAAGCGCGGACTATGATGTCTGGAGGGCCATCTTGAGAATGTCGGAAACAGTCGTTTGCGCAGGCGGCCGCTTCAGCCGGTAGGTGATTTTTGCCTATGCCGCCAATTCGCTTTTTGTCATGCCTGGGCAATCTTCAGCATTCTACATGATGCTTCGCTTTTGCTGAATTTTCAGCCAGGCCCCCATGAGAGTTTGTGAGCGTAATGTAAGCTTTGTTATGGAGACTGCCGGGCGGCTCTAGATGACCGGCTTGGAGTTTGAGTTGTTCGACTGCCAGCGGCTGTCAAAACTCGGGGAGTTATACCTCTCTAAAATGATCGTGTCGTTTGGCTCAGGATATTTAATCTTAAGTAGTACCGGATTCGAGAGAGATTACTGTAGTACGCGCTTTTTGCGTATATGTAGGGATAAGTGCGGAGAGGCTCATGTGTTTCTTCTGTCTTTTTAGATGACTGGTTGAGTGTACCATTACACTTCTGTTTAATGTCAACCTAAACTAGGAGGTATACCGCATTTTCGGAATCACAAAAATTATTGACATATTCCTTACACGACTTAAATTCAGTATGGGCTGCTAGATATTTAGCTCTAGCTTCCGACAAATATTTGTCAGAAAATATCGGAATGAAGAACCAGGCTAAATTAAGATAAATTGTAATATACGATTGGATTTTAAATCAGTCCTGCGTCGGTAGATTTATCCATACCGGTACTACAAGTTGTATTTTTTTATTTTTTAAATAGCCCAAAGTACCCGCCCTTTGAAATTATCGGGTGGGTGGGTCCCCAAAACCCCAAAATTCTAAATTCCATTTGCGAACACTGCTGAAGAGCATGAGCTTCTTGCTCGACGATACCGACCAAAGCGTCATGGAGGCGGCGCTGTCTCTTGTAGACGAATTTTCAGGTGGTACATTAGGCGCTGAAGACCCTTTCACAGCGTCCACAGCTCGAGCACCGCAGGAAGACTGCGCCCAACCTGAAATAATGCGGCGCAACCAGGTCAACGAAAGAAAGAAAATACTGCGCGCTGCGGGCGTCTACGGCAACTCGAACCACGTGCGTAATAACCGTCGAATTGAGATCGCGTACCTTAAGGAGCAACTGGAGACGCTGCAGATTGACCTAGAGGTACTCAAAAGGAAGAAGGGTGGAGGCAACACCAGAACGAGAACTAGGGCCGCTAGACTTGCAAGGTGACGTGGGTGAGTTCCAAAAATTATTTCGCCACTTGGATAACGCATTTCACGACCTAGACGCTGTGTTTGCAGCAAACGGTCTGAACAATATGGTCGTGACTCGAAGTGATGTCCAAGTAAGAGACGGAGCAGGCGGCAAGTATGTTGAGTTGTTTTTCAACAAGGTGCTACCATTCAAGCTGCAAGACGCAAGGGAAGCTACGTGGGAACACTTTCGCGGATCCGAGAAGCACATGGGCAATGGCAGCGTGTACAAGAAGACAGCACAGGTGCGTATGTTATCATAGAGAGGCGTTTACTATGCTGATACACTAACAACGCTGTGTACATGTAGGACGCTAATGCGCCCTGCACAATTCTCGAAGATTTCACGAAGGAGATGCACTCCAACAGTGCTCGGGCAGATGCAAGAATGAAGCAAGTCGTTAGGCGTCATGTTGAACCCAACCGCGACGTTGTTATTGCTGTCGTGAGCGTCAACCCGGCCGAAGTGAGGAACAAGAGGCTCTGTGGGTTGAGATACCAAGTGCGAAGCTACGCAGTGACCAAGTGGTCTGCTGCATCAACACCTGAGCACGAGGTGTCTCAGCTGCAGTGCTGCTCACTTATTTCATTCGACGAGGAGACGGAGGCGAAGCTCGGATCTGATGCTATTCAAGCCCTTATTAATTTTCTTATCGTCAGCTTAGCTGCCAAGATGCAAGGACACCAGGATTGCATCGAAAACGCTCTCATGGACCATGCCCTCCTACCACAGCAAGTTTTATGAGAATGGTTTGAAAAACTACTTTTACCGCATAAGCTGCACGTATGCCAAAGAATGACAATCTATTTGTACTTTTTAACAGTCGCACGACATCAAATATTTGCTTAAAAATTCTTCGAAGCTCCAAGTAATGGGTTTCAACTTGCCACAATCCACCAACTTGGTATGATCTCGAGTCGTTGGTGGCAATAGAGAACGTTAGTTTCTGGAAAAACGCAAGGCTTGGAATTAGAATTTTGCTCGTCCACAGCATAGGGTCGCGTTATTCCACTGAATTCAGGCCTTCCGATAATACAACTGCAATGAGATTCTTTATTGTCTCGATAAGAGCAATATCACACCACTACAGTACTTCCAAGATGCATTGCTTGCTAATGAAGGGGTTGTCAAAGACATGGTGAATTGAATAATGGGAAGAACTGAGCTGGATACACTCCCAAGGACTTGCTAGCCAACCAAGCAGTGGTTGGTCCTCAGTTCTGCTTTGCTGGGATTGAGTAGTTTTGTGAAGCATGGACTACAAATAATTTATGACGATACTGGAAATATCTTCCTGAAATTTTTCATCATAAATTAAAATAAATTAAATCAAACAAATATTTTCATATATTATTTTCACTGCAGTGTATTTATTATTCGGAAGGCCTGACTCGAATAAAGTATTGGAATATTGATCGGTAATCTATCCGTCATTTTTAGCTTAAAATTTTTAAGGTTAAACCGTACTTCCATGGCATTTTCTCTGGAGGACGAGGACGACCTGGCTTTCCAGGCGGCTCTGTCATTTGCAGACGAGTGCAAGCTTGATAATGACGAGATGGAAGACGTCGAAGCGTTTAGAATTGGCGCCTTGGTGCAGTGTAACGAAGAAAGGGCCGCTATAGCTCCAAGGGAAGCCACTGTTTCGACAAAGACTCGGAATATTGCAGGCTCGAATCGGAGTCGACGCATGGAGCTCAATGAGCGCAAGAAGCTGCTGCGCAAGGCTGGCATCTACGGAGATGACAACTGGATGAGCAAAGACAGCAGACTGGAGATCGCGTATCTCCGCGAAAGGATCGAAAAACTTAATCTCGACGTGCAGGTGTTGCATACTCGTAAGGGCAGACAACGAGCAACTCTTCCGGTATCGCAGAATTCTACGAATACCATGAATTTGGGAGTGCAGATCCCGAAAGTATGGGAAGAGATCGCTGGTCGACAGCAACGTCGACTGAAAGCAGCGGAGCGTGAAAATGCCCGCCTGAAACTGGCAGTGCAGCACCAGCGCAACAAGGCGACTTGCTTGAGTAACCTGATGCAGAAGCGAGTTAGTCATCTGGTATGTGGTGATGTCGTACTAGCTCTTGCCCAGCCTGAAATACTAACATTCAGTGTTACAGACGACTGACTGCTCTACCTTTATGGACTTCGCCTTCTCCAATCAGCATAGTGCTAGTGTGTTGAGTTCTCGTAGTGGTGGTGCAAGAGACTTCCCTCTCTTGTTCCGTCATCTTGAGGCCGCTCGTCAAGAAGTGGATGCAGTGTTTGCTTCCAATGGCCTTGCAAACATGGTGCTCACTCCCAATGACGTTCAAATTCGCGAAGGTGTGGACGGCAAATACTTAGAAGCCTTTTCAAATAAAGTGCTACCTTTCGGACTACGTGCTGCAACTGAGGCTACGTGGGACCATTTCAAGGGATCCGAAAAGCATCTCGGCAATGGAAATATCTACGAAAAGACAGCAAAGGTGCGAAGCTCACGGTGTTTTCTTTTTGTGATATTTCCGCTGGGTTCTAACGGAATTCTGCTTTAAACAGAGTCTCGACGACCCGTACACGATCGTCGAGGAGTTTACGAAGGAGATGCACTCGAAACACGCTCGGGCAGATATCAGGGCACAGCAGATAGTCCGCCGCTATGTAGAGCCCGACCGCGACATTGTAATCTGGGTCTCTATTGCCGAGCCCGCAGAGATCAAACACAAAATGCTACGTGGACTCACTTACCATCTTCGAGGCTACGCAATGACCAAGCGGTCGGCCGCTTCAACCCCCGAAAATGAGGTTTCCCAGCTGCAGTGCGTATCGTTGATCTCTCTCGAGCCTGAAGCTGAAGCGATCTATGGCTCCGAGACTGTACGCGCTGTCACCAATTTCCTTATTGTTAATGCAGCCCAGAAGATGCAGGCTCACCAGGACCGCATCGAGAACGCCCTGGTCGACAACCAACTAAAGCGCCGCGGTTATAACGACGATGTAAGACCTACAACGTAATTGTAAAAACGATTTGGCAGTAAAGACGCTGCACAATGACACGGACACAAACCATTTTCTCATCATTAAACGAGTAGACCATCAATGGTGTTCTTGTTAGAAGACGACGAACAAGTCGTTGAGGCTGCGCTGTCCTTCGTCAGTGTGCAGGTGATGCTTCGGTAGCTTCGACCGCACCAATCTCCTCCTCCATGACGACAAATGACAAACACGTTCCCATGGTTCAGTCTACTCGATGCAAAGCTCCGGTGCATCTGACGTCGCGTGAGGACAAGATGCGACGACGCGTGGAGGTCAACGAGAAGATCCGGGCATTGCGCAAGGCAGGCGTCTACGCTGACTCGAACCGCGTGCGCAATAAACGAACGCGCGAAAATTGCTTTCCTTCGCGATCTACTGGAAAAACTACAAGTAAGTTTAGAGGCATTAAAGGCGCAGAAGAGCAGTAGACAGACAACAGCAAGCACTTAATCAGGACAAGAAAAAGGAGTGCCGATAACACATAACCCGGGGATGTGGCGAGAGGTGCTGAACATCCAGCGCCGACGACGTGAGGAATCTGAGAGCGAGAATATTCGATTGAAGCTCATTCTCCAGAGGCAGCGAAAGGTAGCGGCCAGCATGACCAGCATGCTGCAGAAGCGAGCGAGTGGACTGGTACGGCCGACTTGACTTTTTTGTGCAACTGAGAGTCTAAATTTCTTGTCATACTGTAAAGGCTAGCGACTGCGCTGGTTTCATTAGGCGACACGGCGTGCCGAATCCGACGCCAGGGCGAGCTTACTGCGGAGATGTGGAAGGCTTTAATGAACTGTTACGACGTCTGGATGCAGCTTGCAAGGAAGTGGACGCTGTGTTTGCCGTCAACGGTCTCGCTGACATGGGGGAGACTTCGGACGACGTGCATATTCGAGAAGGTGGCGATGGCACGTACGCCGAGGCATTCTCGAACAAAGTCCTTCCCTTTGCGTTGCGTTCTGCGACTGAAGCAACATGGGACCATTTCAAAGGATCAGAGAAGCACTGTGGCAATGGCAATATCTACGAAAAAACAGCTAGAGTGAGTCGAATCAAAGTTGACAGCGAATATTGACGGTTGCTAATGTAGGTATTGTTGTTGCCAGCAGGATCTGGACGAACCGTACACGATCGTGGAAGCGTTTACGAAGGAATAATTCTCCAAAAGCTTTCATGCTGACATCCAGGTGAAGCAGGTTATTCGGCGCTACGTTGAACCAGAACGAGACATCGTGATATGGGTAGCACGCGTATCACCTGCAGAGATCAAGCACAAAAGACTGAGTGGGCTCACGTATCATCTGCGAGGTTACGCCGTGACAAAGCGGTCCTCCCTGTCAACACCAGTACAAGAGGTTGCTCAGCTGCGGTGTAGTTCCATGGTCTCACTTGATCAAGACGGTGAGATGAGTTACAGCGCCGAAAACATGCATGCTCTCTCCAACTTCCTCATCGCCAGCACTGCTCTCAAGATACAGGCACACCAAGACAAGATCGAGAATACTCTCGTGACGCGATCTCTACAACAGCAAACAGTATGGAGATCGATGTTCTCTCCATTTAAATGCACCAACGCAGATAGTTCGCCGAAAAGCCTCGGTTTCCAGTGAGAAAGGAGAAGATAGGAGGAGGTCACTAACGGAGAAGGTTGCTGCGCAAAGCTGGTACCTGTAACCCAAGCAGAGTCCGCAATGAACGAACGCACGAGAGAGAGAGATTGACTTCCTGCGCCGGCATTAGAAGCTGCAGCTCCATCTAAATTGTTTTTACTGAGTCAACGGATAAGAAAGAGACGACAACGTGAATGGTACTTGCGAGGTCTTCGGCGTCAGTGTCTGGTATATGGAGGGATCAGGCAGCTCATCAGGGATCAGGCAGCTCATCAACGACGTCGTCAAGAGGGGGCGGTGCGTGACAATTTCCAATTGAGACTCGCTGAGGAGCAACAGAGGAAGGTGGCAGATTTTCTTAAAAAGCTAATACAGAAGCGGGCTAGCCAACTGGTAAGGCAGCAGACTGTCGGAAATATTGTTCATCACGATCGTCTTAACTGGTTTGTTTGTGCTGTTGTAGACGAACGAGTGCGTCTCAAGCGAAATGCTGTCGACGCACTCAACTGTTGTGGTGATGTTGAAGACCTCCGGGGCCTTGGTTGCCAACTCGAAGCAGCGTACGGGACATTGTGTGCTTCACCACACGCCTTCAAAGCGGTCTTCAGTCGTATCTTGCATGGTGAACGGGTCCTATACGTCGAGAACTCGAGATATTTCTCTGCCACGGCTTCACGGACATGAACAATAATTGAAGAAAGCGTCATGGCGACCAAACCATTCGTAGCGATGGGCTAAGGACTTTTGGACCAGAGGACTGCAAAGGCGAGAGGTGGTCACTGTCGACAAGGTATTCTCATTCTGGACTTCAAATGTCCTGTTCTTGACTGTGTGTGGACGTACAATATTAGTACCATCAACAACCCTTACACTATCATTGAGGACTTCTCCAAGGATATCTTAGCCTACAACTCTCGCGCAGACGGAAAAGTGAAACATGTAGTGTGACGTTATCTCGAGCCCGAGCGCGATATCGTGATTTGGGTATTGCGTTGCGCACCTGCCCAGGTAAACACACAAACGTCTCCGTGGTCTAACCTACAACCTCCGAGGCTACCGTATGCTACAAGACTGTCACCATCGTCGACTCCGGGAAAAGCTATAGCTGTGCTCATTGATCTCGCTCGACAAAGACGAGAAGACCAAGTACAGTCCTGATGACGCACTAATTTCCTCATCCTCCAGAACATCCTTGACATCGTGAACACGTTGGAAACACACTCGCTCTCGCGTAATACTACAGTACCTGAAAAACCTCTGAATCTTGAAGCAAATATAGTGGATGTTTTCGCTTAAGACGGTCCATTAGTGTGCAAAGGAACCCCCTCCCATTGGGGGCCCAAAAAAGCCGTCAGTAGCTGTATCATGCAGGTACTGACGGATTTTTGACCAAGAGAGCGAGAGGTAACGCGAGGAAGAAGCTGTTGCGTCAAACTGGCATCTACAGCGACATGAACAGAGCACGCAACAAAAGGGTGCGAGAGATCGCATTCCGGCGCGAGCAGATTGAAAAGATGCAGATCGATCTACAACTGCTGCAGAGCAGACAAATTAATGACCAAAATGGAGGGAAGCAACCCAAAGCAGCGGCGTTAATCGCAAGGCATGCCAAGTCGCAGGTTTCCTGCATGTGGCAAGAACAAGCAGCCAGACAACAGCGTCGTCGTGAAGAAGCTGAACGGGACAACGTCTGTCTTCGACTCGCACTCGAGCGACAACAGAAGGCCCAGAGGCTGGAAAATTTGATAAAGAAGCGATCAAATCAACTGGTAAAGTGCTCGGTACATGGTCGTATGTATGATTTAACTCTTTTTGGCCGTGCTGCTGCTATTGTAGACGAATGAATGCACGTTTCTGATGACTATGTGCTGCTTGCGAAGCAGCAATGTTGACGTACTGGACTTCTGTGGCGATATACAAGATTTTCGAGGTCTTTTCAAGCGTGTTGAAGATGACTATAGGGACGTAAATGTCGTGATTCAGGCTAATGGTCTGGCCAGGTCAACCATCTCCCCAAATGACGTGCATATGCGCGAAGGGGTTGATGGCAAGCTCCTCGAGTTCTCGTTTTACAAGCTTCTGCCCTATGTACAAGCCGCCGCAGAGTCTGTGTGGCAGCATATCAAAGGAGTGGAGAAGCATTTGGGCGTCGGTAGCATCTACAGCAAGACAGCAAAGGTACGTTCAGGAGACTTGAAGGCAAGTGTGTGTGTGTGTGTTTTTTTTACTAAAATTCGATATTAGAATCTCGACGAGCCGTACACTGTTATTAAAGACTTCTCGATAGAAATCTACTCCAACAGCTCTCGCGCAAACTACAAGACGAAGCCAGTGGTTGGACGTTATGTGGAAGATGACCGAGACATCGTGATATGGGTATTGCACGCCACGTCCGTGGAGGTTAAGCACAAGCTGCTCAGTGGTTTATCCTATAACTTGCCATTACGAAGCGAGCAGAGCCTTCGACTGCCGGGCAAGAGTTTATCCAGCTTCAGCTGTGCTCTAGAATCTCGCTGGACCAAGATAATACCAAGACGTACTGCTCGAACGCTTGTCAACTTTCTCATTCTTCACGCGGCGAAAACATTGACACCCACCGCAAAAGTATCGAGGACAACCTGGTCGACCGTGTGCTCGGAAGGCGATTGCAGGGATAAATTTCAATTAAAAAAGCTGTAGCGTTGAGATGAGTCTACTTCCAGATCACGTTCAGGGCAAGTCGACATAGCAAGAAGAGAAGACTACTCCATAAGGCTGTCGTGTATAGTAACCCGAACCGAGCGCGTAATGCACGTACGAAAGAAGCTACCGACCTCCGCGTGCTCGTGGGGAAGCTCCACTTGGATCTAAAAGTCCTGCAAAGCCACACATCGCGACATATCCCATCAACAGACTTCGAGTGAACGATTTCGACGTCACGTATCTTCAACATATTGCGCGTAGAAAACTTCGCCGCCGCAACGAGGCTGAACATTGCAACATGTACTTGAAATTCGCTTTGGGTAGTCAGCAAGAGATAGCGACCAGTCTAAGCAGACTACTGCGCAGGCGAGCAACTTAATTGGCAAATGAATGCTCGTCCCTGATGAACTTGGTATGCGCAAAAACTACATGGTCGATGTATTATACTTCCGCGGGGACACTGGGGAGTTCCAGAAGCTGCTTCGTCGGCTCGACTTTGAGCACTAAACTATCGACCTGCAAACGGGCTCAGCAGCATGACTCTTTCGATGTCTGTACCCTGCATGGAATCAGACTATCAGTGACAGGAATCTTGGGATATGATTGCTTTACTCGTTGAATCAGCAGCTACAAACGTAGCGCAAACATGTAGTTTTCCCGTGGCTGCGGATACCATGCCGTTCAGTTGGCTATTCCTGTTCGTCTGTCCACCGAAACTCGACAGGATACGGATAAAACCGAGAGAATGATTGCTGCGCCAGCTCGACGTCTATGGTGATTTGAATAGAGCTCGGAACGAATGCGCACGCGAAATTGTCTACCTGCGCAATCAGGTTACCAAATTCTAACTGAAGCTACAAGCACTGCGGAACCAGAGACGTCGTTGGAGCAAACAAGAAGGGATGGATCGGGTGAAGCCTCAGAGTAAGACAACAAGCGTGTGGTAACACAAAGCACTGCAATAATGCTGTCGTCTAGAGGTGAGAGCATTCAAGACGGCGGCTGAACAGCAGCGGGGGTAGCTTGATGAACTTGATGAAAAAGCGAGCAGTTCAACTGGTACGGAATTGCGCTACATGATAGACTGCCTAGATGACCGATTAACCAAAATGACTACAACTTGAATTCGTTTGTCAGCGCGTCGATGTACCCTGTGTGAGTCAGCGTTTTCGATGATCATCCGGGATGAGACATCACGTGCAGAGTCGAGTCTGCCGGCCGGTCCGTTCACCGCTCATCTGTGACACGAGTCCGGTGTCAAGCATGACATTCCTCCTAGAAGACGACGATGAGCAGACCTTCGAGGCGGTGCTGTCCTTCATCGACGGCTTCGAGCGGCAGGATGTAGCAGATGGCGCTCTCTTCTCGATTACACATCTTCCCGATGCGTTATCAAAGCTAACGCACAGTCTACTCGGCCCAAAAGACGAGTACTCTCAAGCGATGAGAAGGTCAGACGTCGAGCAGAGATAAATGAAAGAAAAAAGCTGCTTCGAAAAGCAGGAATATACGGAGATCCGAATCGCGCTCGTAATGCTCAAACGAGGGAAATTGCGCTCCTCCGAGAGCAATTTGAGAAGCTCCAACTGGATCTTCAGAGCCAAAGAAGTCAGGCAGCAGAAAAGCAGAAGCATGGAATGCAGCAATGTGCAAATTCGCTAGCTGTAACGCCCCCGATTCCAAGTATGTGGCAGAAACTAGCGAGCAGGCAACGACAGCGACGGGAAGAAGCCGAGGAGACGAATGTCCGTCTGAAATTGGCACTGGAACAACATGGCCAATGCCCTGCGTAGCTTAATGAAGACGCGAGCAAATCAATTGGTAAGACGTCAGTTTAAGCTGGACAGTGCAATCCGCTCAACTGGTCTGCTGCTTTTACGAAGGCAAAGGACTATTCATCCTTCACAGATCTGCGCTTTGCGAAACATCACGTCGTCCAAGCTCTGGATTTTAGCAAAGATGACAGCGAGTTCCATCGACTGCTTCGGCTTCTTGATACTTCCTATCAGGACATGGACAACATCTTCGTATCGAACGGCTTGGTTGGCATGGATATCACTCCAGGCGAGATTCACATTCGGGAACGAACCAAAGGCAGCTACCGGTATTTGGAGTTCTTCAGCACCAACATCTTGCCATTCGAGCTGGTCGCAACGAAACAAGCTACTTGGGCTTATTTCAAGGGAATCGAGAAGCATCTTGGCTACGGAAATTTGTACAAGAAAGCAGCCAAGGTATCTAGTGACAAGACCTGGCTTGTTTAAAGTAAGGTGTAAGCTCACCGCTGTTTTGGTTGTTATTTGCTTGCTGAGAACAGGATCTTGACGAACCTTTTACTGTCGTGGAGGACCTAACCAAGGAGCTATACGCTGGCAAAGCTAGAGCAGATATTCGAATTAGACAAGTTATTCGACGATATGTCGAAGACGAGCAAGACGTTGTGATACGAGTTTACCGCGCGATGCCAATTGAGATCAAGTTATTCGACGATATGTCGAAGACGAGCAAGACGTTGTGATACGAGACAAGTTATTCGACGATATGTCGAAGACGAGCAAGACGTTGTGATACCTCAGCAGATTGACATACCAATTGCAAGGTTACGCCGTTACCAAGCGCGCTTCTTTTTCGACTTCGGGCCGGGAACTCTCGATTCTTCAGTTGTGCACCCTCGTCTCTTTCGATCTAGACGAAGTCGAGGCTATGAGCGACCCCTGCAGTCTTCGTGCATTCACAGATTTTCTTATCACCCATACGGCGCAGAATCACTGCGAGATCATCGAGAGTGCTTTAGCTGATCGAGCTCTAGAGCAACAATTAGCATTAACCCCCCCCCCCGCACTTATAGGTTGTATTTGACGACATGTGACCAAAAGGGGCGCCTGGTCCTGTTTTTCCACATGTTGTATATACAACATGTTAAAGACAGTTAAATGCACAGGGTTAGGCTGAAAAATGCACAGAACACGCACACAAAACTCCTCCGATTTGTCACAAAGGTTGCTGACTCTCGCCTCGTGTAATCCACCGATTTCACACATTCGAGAAAAAGCAACGGGGGCCAGAGATGGTTGGCCGGCGCAAAAACGCGTCGCGAGTCAGAAGCGTTCCTCGCCCGCCTGGAAGGCAAAAGCTCGGAGGGTCGGGTGCGCTTGACTGCCCAGCACACAGCATACCTGAACGGAGAGAGGGAGACGGATGCCGACTTCGGGAACGAGGCCGCGGGGGCAACGCAGACGACTACGGTGGCCGCGACGAAGGTAAGGCAGACGACGACGGCTATGACTCGTGGGCAATCCATTCCGGCGCTTCCGAGCCGACCACCTGTTGGAAAGACGGCGTCGTACATTGCAGCGGCAAAGAAGCTGCGGGCAGCTCGTCTCGCAGCTAAGGCCAAAGCGGAGCAAAAAACTAAAAAAGGGAAAAAGAAGATGACCAAGGTCCAGCGCGAAGCTTTGGCGAAGGAAAGGAATGCGTTCAAAGAAATCGAAGCTGTAGCCCGTGTGGAGTCTATATCTGCACGACGTGATGCCGAGAAAGCAAGGGAACGTGCGCACGTGGTCGACGAAGAACGCAGCGGGGCTGAAGCGCGCCAAGCAGCGCTGAAAGCACTAGCAGCAGCAAGGAGGAAGGAATCGTCAAAGTCTCCCGCAGCGAAGAAGCAGAAGAAAACCGCCAGTCCGCACCTTGCTGAACCAGTTGAGGATTCAGATGCAGACGACGAGAGTATGCTGTCTGCATCAAAGTACGTGATTCTCGACATGCTGAACATACTACATTAACTAATTGTTTTAATGTTGTATCTGATGTTATGTTGTTTCAGATCACCACCAATACCACTCGAAGCCACAGTCCTGCCTCCAGCCAGACATCAAACGGCCAGGTAGCTTCTGCGATGATATATATACTGCATGTGTGAACGCATAGAAGATGTATATTGACGCGTGATGTGAACTACTTTGGGACAGGGTTTTGAGTATGGACACGACTGAGCCACTCACGTCTTCCGCTCCAGCTATGAATGCATCCGTTGAAGATTATGATAATGGAGCTCTCAACTCGGACTTGGATGGCGAAGGCGAAGATTCGGATAACTGGTATATTGAGGAGCAGGACTTGTATGCAAAGCACACGGACGACGACCTTCTCAGCGAAGATGCATACTAGCCGTTCGCCGCCGCTACGCGGCGGAGTGGCATGGTTTGTTGGAGATGAGGTGGCCGCAACCTTAGTGCTTCTTGGTGTCGCGTGTTTTGAGAGCGTGGTTCACCCCGTAGATCTTGGCATCGTGTATTTAACCACTTGCCTTCCGTAGTCTCATTCGGCCCCGTATAATATCGTGGTTTGGAACGTTTCCGTTACCCCGTACTACAGGTTGGGTGTTGTTTTCTTCAATGGTCAATGCTCTTTCGTGCTCTTCCTGGCTTCGAGGTTCCTGCTCACCCATGGCCCACGCTGCTCAGCGGTTCTGTCCTCTCTCTTGTGGGTTCATGCTCTTTAGTACGGTCTTTTCGTTAAAGCTAACTGTTTTCCGTTCTCAAACGTTTACGTGGGTTGCACTGGCTTCGTGGTAGATACTATTTCGTTACCATTGGCCTTCCATCGCCGGTGCTCTAACCAAAGGGTGCTATTCCGTGCTTTGGTGCCTCCATGCAGTCGTGGTTCCGTCGCCCGTGCATCGTGATCTCCTGATGAAGTGTCATCGACCGCGGAATCACGCTATCGTGCAATCACGGTGTGGTAATGCTGTCTATAGTATGGTGCTCGCGTAGTGCATCTGCGTTGCCCGTGTTATCGTGCTCTACATGGGCTTCGTGCTCCACGGTGTGCAATCGTGGTCACCCCAAGCACCCCCGTGATTTTCGTGGCTGGTCTGCCGTCCGTGCAATCGAGTTTTAATATGCTACTGTCCTCCGTGGCTCGGGGAGCTGAGCTTCTACGCTGGTATCGTGCTCCGTGGCTCAAAGATCTCCCGTCTATAGCTCCTGTGGCTGTGCTCCCCTATGGCTTCGTGGCACAGTCCATGCTATCGTGTTAGCTTGCGATGTTGCGGTTGGTCTGTCGTCCGTGAGATCGTTAGCTACCGTAGTGTCGTGCTGTCGAACTCGGTGAGCTCCGATTCTACCCTAATATCGGGCTCCAATGCTCGGATGATCTTCCGTTTATGGTACATCGCGTTTTCACGTTTGGTCGGTCGACTGTGCTCCGTGTTGTACCGTGGTGCTATGGGAGAATTACTGTCCGTGCACTCTTACCGCTACGTGCTCTACAGTGGCTTCGAAGTTGCGTGCTCTTCCGTAGCCGTGCATTTCAGCATGCTGGGGTGTCTATGTATTTAGTTCCCTTCCGTGGCCCGTACGCTCCCGTCATATTCTCGTTCTTCTGTTCTTTCCATGGCTGCGTGCACTTCCATCTTTCACGCTACGTAAAACACTTCGTGGTTTGCATCGGCTAAATCTTCTATCATCGTCCATGACGTTCCGTGCTTCGTGTTGCTCTTCTATCCCATCGCTTTTCGTGTTCTTGCTGACTCGCGTGCCTCCGCGCAAACTTGATCACAAACGCTGTTCCGATTTTGTTTGATGTACACAACATATATTGTTGGAAAGATCACACAATATCTTAAGGTCGTGTGCAAATACAGAGGAAGATGATACTTTTCCCGGGGGCAGTGTGGGGTGCAGGGGGGTGTCGGGTGGGAAGTCATAATAGTCATATTTTAAAGTTTTCACATCCTAAAGTATCAATTATTAATAGTAGTAGTAGAGGTGTGATTTATTATAAACGTTAACATAATAATTATGTGGACTCCTACTACAAATAACTGCAAGCAAAAATATGAAATGTCTTAAGAATAGTACTACGCAAAACAGTACTGTAAGTTAAATTATTACAAACCTACTACGAAGCAAATCAAATCATATTTAAACCAATAAGTACTAATGTTTTGATTGAGGCCGAAGTATGAGTCACCGAAGCCTACAAATTTTATCAACAGCACCTACGACGATAGAGAACGTGTGTGCTCATCGGCGCCTTTTAATTCAGCTAACTAACGCGTACACAGGCAGCGCCCTTCGCGTGGCCTTGCATACCGCAGCTGAAAATAAAAGCAAAATATAATTTGAGCGGTACATTTTAAGTACGATATGTAGCCCACATACAATGTGTACACCACATATTGCGATTTTAGCCAATCGAGGCCGCCTTCGCTGCGCTCGGCAGCCAGTAGAACGCGCGTTTTAGCGTGAGGATTATTAGCCCTAGCCCGTTACGGACGTTACAGACGGACAACACACTCCACTAGGGGGGTAAGATGAATTTCTTTCAAGTGATAGTGATGGTAGTTTGGACGGTTCAGCGCTCCTCAATCGTGACAAGAGGAAAGCCCAAAGAGAGCTGGAGAAGCGACGTCTGCAGGCAGCTATCGGCAAGCTGCGACGTGACTGGAACACAACCACAAACAATTGGGACACGCTGACAAAAGACGAGATGCAAGCGCTCGCGCAGGATGATGCTGCTCTGAAGAAGATGCGAGTAGACGGCTGGGAGTTTGGTAAGGTTTGTGAGATGATGTATATACAACATGAAACTAATGTGGTATATGTTGTATGATGTTTAGATACCGCATCGCATCCTGAACGAGCAGAACCATACCCGAGTCTATACAGTGGTGACAATGGACCAACGGAGGCAGCGATTGAAGTAGCCGAGTCCCCATTACAACTCTTCTTCTTCTTCATGCCTCGTCGACTTTGGCGCCGGATAGCTACTGAGAGTAATCGATACTATCATCAGCATCTCAATGGACGGGTCGACAGAATACATGCGAAGCGAGTGGCTGATGATGCAGAGTTGACTAGGGAAGCTGTGATGTTGCGGGAGACCAAGAAACACAAGGACATAAAGCCAGAGCACATTGTGCATTGTATCGGGCTCCTTATTGCGAGGATGTTGGTCCCTCACAAGCGCCGTTTTGCGGATCACTGGGGAACGACCCGGGTAGGCGCTGTTCCAAAAGGCACATTTGGCGACTTCGTGGGGAAGTCGCGCTTTGAGCGCACCATGCAAAACCTGCATTTTACCGACAACACAGACCCGAGAGCTGAAACGGACCGCGCCTGGAAACTCCGCTCCGTAGTGGACACGCTACAGCAGACGTTTGCAAGGGGATACAACGTCCCTCCCGTTGTGTCGTTCGACGAGGCCATGATTCCATCAAGAAGTCGTCACAACGTGACCAGGCAATTTGTGAAGGACAAGCCCCACAAATGGGGCACAAAACTGTTTATGACATGCTGTGCTGACACAGCGTATTGTCTACGGTACGTAGTTTGACGGCCTCCATCGTGGAGTATTTTTTTTTGGCTAAGTCTCACATGTCGTATTTGTCTACCTCTGTATTGTTTGGAATTTTGTATTGTGCTGCATCGAAGTCTGGAAGTACTTTGTGGGACTAGCCAGCACTCAGACGAGCTCGGAGAGCAATCGACGACCCGATTTTCAGCAGACCCGAACTCTGGCCCTGCAGCGGTTATCCGTAATCTGCATGAAGTTTTTCCTGCCCCAGAAGAAGGTGTGTACCACGCTGTGGTTACGGATCGATTCTATACGTTGATCCAACTAGCTTTGCAGCTCCTGGCTCGGAATGTATACACGGTTGGCACTATACAGCCAAACAAGAAAGGGTTTCCGCCAGCTCTCGTGACCAAAGCAGCAACTCGTCCAGCTCATATCCCCCGCGGGACCAGCACGATCGCCGTCGCAAAGGGCTGCGATCTTCTACAGGTAATGCTTTGGTGGGACCGCCTTCCTGTCTACCTTCTCTCGACTGGCAGCAGTACATCTATTGAAACCTGCGGTAAGCTACTTTTGGGTCGTGTCTTAGTGACGACGGCTTCCTAACTTATGTGCCGTTGTTGCTGTACCATCGAAGGGCGGCATATACGTGGCGGCAGAAAGAAAATCATACCCTGCCCATCAGCGATGCGCGACTATCATCGCTGGATGGGCGGGGCTGATATCCACGACCAGCTAAGGTTACAGCGCTATTCGCTGCAACTCTCGATGCGCTTTCGAAAGTACTACAAGACGGTCTTCTTAGGCCTAGTCGACATGGCACTCGTGAATGCCTATATCATTTTCAGTGAGGCTCGGAAAATGGTTGGTGAAGGTGCTGATCATGCCGAGTTTCTAGCAGAGTTACAGGCGCAGCTTTTGCAGGTCACTTCGGCTGACTTCATTGATGAGGTATATACTACATGTTTGCCGGCGATCATGTGGTAGATGCTGTATCGTATCTGACTCGTTTATTATCATGCAGACATTTTCTCCAGCACCTTCCGACCAAAATGTGGCCTCGATATCAGCTGCCCACAAATTGACAGAGTTTCCAGAGTGGACCCAGATCCGGGAAGGTGCTCGGAAGAGGCCACAGCACCAGTGCAAGGTCTGCTCGATTCGCAAGCAGAAGGTCGGCCAGCGCAGTGCAACGAGGTTCTATTGCGAGGCATGCAGCGGCGGTAACAAGTAGTAAGTGTGACAGTGGCCTATGCAATCGTACTTTTACTAATTGTACTTCTTCATGCACAGTGTCTACCTCTGTGACCGAGTTCGGCCGGGCCACTACCCAGGAAACACCATGACATGCCACCAAATCTGGCATGTCATGTGGAAGAACGGAGAGGAGCGGCCTCACCCTCGTGTTGGTCGTGGAATCCAGATGCGCAGCCCGGCAAAGAAGCGCCGACGCGCCGCTAGTGATACGGAAGAAGGCAGCGGCGCGGAGGAGGGAGGCGCTGGCAGCGGTACTGTGGAGGGGGGGAAGCGCTGGTTCCGAACGCAGCGGTGCGGAGGAGGGAGGCGCTGGCAGCGGTACTGTGGAGGGGGGCGCTGGTTCCGAAGGCAGCGGTGCGGAGGAGGGAGGCGCTGGCAGCGGTACTGTGGAGGGGGGCGCTGGTTCCGACACTGATGTCGGCGCTGAGAAGAGAAGTGGTGGGGAGGGATGTGCTGGAGAGGACGATAGCGAGTAAGAGTGGGCTTGTCGATGAATACCTAACCTGATTCAATATAAATGTGTTGCAATCATTGATGACTGTACACATAGCCATTGCGCTTCGTACATGGCATGTTCAAGCCCTGTAAAAGGGACACTTCTAATATGTTGGATATACGTCTTCTTCAGGTTTGTTGGCGCAGCGTGGGTGTCTTAGACAGCATGTGGCTACATAGCGCTGCGAAGAAGCTCGCAATCAATGTATCACCGAGCGTCTGACCTTTCCGCAGTGCAGAAAACGTATTCGTACTTACGGAGGTCAATACAAAATTTAAGTTTAGCCTTTTTTTAACATGTTGTATATACAACATGTGGGGTCGTAGACAGGGACCGAAAATAGCCGTACCGTATTTGAGATCTCCTACTTCAGAGTGATCTCCTAATTCAGACTGCCCTCCAACCAATCACATATCGAGAATGGAACAGCGCACAAGTCTAGATCTCCTAATTCAGAGTACAAAAAACATGCTAAACTGTAACTATCCACCAGCTCATTGCCAGAAATTTGCAATGGCGCGCACTCCCCTCACGCTCGGCCAACGGAAAGGGAGAACCCGTATTTCTGGCACTGGCAAGCCTCCCAAGAAGTTCAAGCGCGTTGCCATTTCATACGCCTACAAGCTGATTGGGAGCTGCTACGACGGTTGCTGGAAGAAGTGCCCGTAGCGCGCCATGCTGTGGATACGCGTCACGACATAGAAAACTTCGTAGTTCCCAAAGAAGAACTTGATAACTAAATTGTTTTGTTTAAATAATACGTGATAGAGATGCGTCGGTACGTGTACAGATCTTGTGCATTTTGCAACAATACAATTTCAAAAATATTGGGTCTGAAGTAGGAGATCTCAAATACGGTAAGTGCGGGGGGGTTAAAAGGGTTTTGCTAACTTTTTTAAGATACACGTTGGTCGATCGAGACGTTTGCAATAAATAGGTGTAAAACTCTGCATCTGAGATGATAACGTAGAGCATTGTAGGCCCCGGCTCAAAATTTACAAACAACTGGGTCGACGTTTATTTCTTCCTAGCACGGATGGCGTTCCTTCAAGACGAGGACGCCGCCTTCGAGGCAGCGCTGTCGTTCCTAGACGAGTTTGGACCCGGTGCAGCAGTAGCTGACGATCCCCTGCATGCCTTAAACCAGGGCGCTTCACTGCCGAAACTCGGCGATGCACAGGGTTCTTCCAACTCCAACTTCCGCCGCCAGGAGGTGCTACGTGACCATCACCGTGCGCACGGAAGACAACAACTGACGGAAGAAGAGAAGAAGAGGCGGAAGGCGGAGTTCAATAAGAGGAGGAGGAAGCTACGCAAAGCTGGCGTCTATGGCAACGCGAACAGGGCACGCAACGAGCGCGCGCAGGAGATCGCGTATCAACGGGAGCAATTGGGGAGGCTGCAAATCGACCTCCAGATTCTGCAGACTCGACGCGTCAGCAAGCCGTGCAACCAGGAGCGAGCAGCTGAGTCGAATAAGACGACCCTCGACTCGCAGATCACCATATTGTGGCAGGAGCTGGCAGCCCAGCAGCGACGTCGCCGTGAAGAGGCGGAACGCGACAATGTGTTGCTGCGGCTCGCTGTAGAGCGCCAGCGGAAGGTGGCGAGCACACTGCAAAGCCAAACGAAGAGGAGAGCGACGCAGTTGGTAAGGAAGGAGATCATTGTCACGTGAGGATGTACTACACATCTCCATCTCTAACCCGTGTGTGTCTGTAGACAAGCGAATGCGCGTCTTTGATAACTACTGTGCGCTCCAAGCAGAACAATTTCAACGTCTTAGACTTTCACGGAGACATGGAGAGCTTTCGAGGGCTCTTTCAGCGCCTGGACGACGCGTACCAGACGATGGACGCAGTTTTCATGGAGAATGGCTTGGCAGGCATGGCTGTTCCCCCAGTGGAAGTTCATGTACATGAATGCAGGAATGGTAAATTCGTTGAGCTCGTGAGCTACAAAATGTTGCCGTTCGATGTCTGCTCCACTGCTGAGGCCACGTGGAAACACTTCAAAGGTGTTGAGAAGCACCTTGCAAACGGTAGTCTCTACGAGAAGGCAGAAAAGGTGAGTGTCACGATACTGTAACCTTTTGGCAGCGCAAGCTATACTAATTGGTTGCATTTCTGGTGTGGAAATAGGGTCTCGACGAGCCTTACACAATCATCGCCGACTTCAAGAAAGAAGTCTACGCTATCCGCTCTCGGGCGGACATCAAAGTCAAACAAGTGATCCGGCGCTACGTTGAAGAAGACCGCGACGTTGTGCTGTGGGTCTCACGCGCAGTCCCAATCGAGATCAAACACAAGCTTCTTCGCGGATTGACGTACCATTTGCAAGGCTACGCTGTCACCAAGCGCTCGCCTGAGTCAACACCAGACCGAGAAGCGTCGGTACTGCAGTTCTGCTACGTAGTTTCACTCGATCACCACACCGATATGAGATGCAACGCATCCAACCTCGACGTCCTTTTCAACTTTCTTGTCACAACCACAGCTCAAAACATCCGAGCGCATCGGGAGCTGATCGAGAATGCTCTGATCGACCGGTCCCTACACATGTCGGCAATAAGCCAATATCAGCTTTCAGAATTCCGCGGCGAAGCCCAAGCCAAAGCGCACACGCCGTGCCGCGAAGAAACAGGAGACGGAGGAAGAGAAGAAGCGACGGAAGGCAGCACTGAACGAGAAGAGGAAGCTGCTGCGGAAGACTGGCGTATATGGTGACGCCAACCGCGCGCGTAACGAGCGCTCGAGAGAGATTGCCTATTTACGGGACCAAACGGAGAAGTTGCAGCTTAATTTACGTGCAATACAGACTCAAAAGACCAAAGAGAAGAACGAGAAGAAGAAAGAGAACGAGAAAGATGGAGCTTCGCTGGTGCGACAGAAAACGACGCAGACTACTACAATGTGGCAGGGTCTAGCAGAACAACAAAAGCGACGTCGAGAGGAGGCTGAGCGGGACAATGTGCTGCTAAAACTGGCTATTGAACGGCAGAAGAAGGTGGCGGGCAATCTACGTGGTTTGATGCAGAGAAGAGCGTCTCAGCTGGTGCCTTTCGTAGCCTATTGCTGAGGCTTTATTACAGCTTTCACTACTGACCAAACTTGTATTGTTATATCACGTTGCAGACGAATGAGTGCTCGTCATTGATGACTCTTGCTCGCTCAAAGCACCAGCTTATTGATGTGCTGCCACTGCGCTGCGATCTAGAAGATTTTGAAGGACTGTTAAGGCAACTCGAGGATTCCTATCGCATGTTGGACGACGTTTTCATGGCGAATGGGTTGACTGGAATGACAACTTCTCCTGTCTAGCTACAAAGTGCTTCCGTTTGATGTGCGGACAACATCAGAAGCCGCATGGAAGCACTTTAACACCTTGGCTCCGAACGTCGTAAGATACGCCATTGGTTTTTTTATGTCGTAACTGACGACATAGCGCGAATTACATTAGAAAATGGCTCAGAAATGATTTTCACATACTTCAATCGAGTGTTTTCCCAGCATCCGCAACATATAAGCTGCGAGAGGTCTCTGCGACAAGTTCACATAACCGGGTCAGGTGGATGACGGGTTCCAGACCACTCATCCTGGCTGACAGGAATGCGGTCCAGTCGCCGCGAAAAACCCGATGCCCCCGTCGCGGCACCACATGACGTTGACTTCGGACACTTGTGGCGACAGCTCACGGCGGCGGGGTGGACGTCCAAGCGGCCAACCGGTATCCAGACTGAGTGGACGTATAGCAGTCCAAAGGGCGCAAATGTGTTGGTAGGAGAGCGCGCTGTGGTGGAGCACGCCTTCCAGTCGGGCTTGCTGGTCAAGGGCGAGGAGGATTTGGCAGATGCGGTAGATGGTGGCGAAGACGAGAATGTAGAAGAGGAGGGCGGAGGCAAGGAGCATGTTGGAGTAAAGGGCGGCGAAGGTGGCGGTGACAACGTCTCCATTAGACCCTCTCAGATTGACACTAGTGTTCTGCTGTCACAGAACACCATCGAGCAGTTGTTTGGCGCCTCCGACGACTCAGAGTCTGAGCTCTCGCAAACCGCCGTAGCGAGAGCAATTAACCTCTCCCTGGCAGACCAGGAAGATGACGAGGAGCAGCGAGACGCGGCGGCCAGCTTGCGCCTGCTGTCGGACGCATCGGGGCTGGAGAGTGAGGGGGAGGACGAACGTGCTGTCACTTCTCCCACTGTCCCCCCACGGCGAGTTCGAATCCCGCTAAAACCCCGCGCTGACGTCAATGTGTTGCAGGACGGATAGAGTAGCAGTCAGTACGAGGACTAGTCATCTGATGACAGCGATGGTGCTGGCATCTGCGATGAGGACGGCGACTCTGAGGGCAACGAATTCGAGGAGGAGGATGATGAACTCTCTGACAGTGAGGCGGCGGACATTGATCAAGCTTTTCTTGCGTCACTTCATGTTGGCGGCGATGATGCACTGAGCAGAGCTGCTGTCGAGGAGCGAACCAGAGCTCTGCGGGCGATGCAGTGGACCACAGCCTCGACAGAGTTTGAGACCGATACTCCTTCGTACCCTGGGCTGGGTGCGGAGGAGTCAAGGCCTGTCGGTGAATTTGCTCGATGTCTGACTGTCTCCTCTTCTAACACTATTCTACTTTGTGCCGAAACCAGTGTGGGTGTCGATCACCAAGGAGACCAACCGCTACGGTTTGCAACAAGTGCAGAGGCGAGCAGAAAAGATGGCTGCGCGGCAGAGTGGACGCAATCGTGAGACCGCCGCACAAATCGCTCGGCGGCTGAAAGCAACGCAAGCGTACGGTACTCATGAGATTCTTCATGTGGTTGGGCTACTAGTGGCGCGCATGCTGTGTCCCCAGAAGAGGCGCTTCAAAGCGCATTGGACCATGGTTGAGGACGGCGTTATACCAGCTGGACTCTTTGGGCGGTACATGACGCGTGACCGCTGCCAAAACATCCTACGTGATCTTCACTTCGTGGACAACACTGCTGAGCACGGCCGCGATAAACTATGAAAACTGCGTCATGTCGTGGACAAGATCCAAGAACGCTTCTTGGCAGGGTGGACTCTACCAGCCATCTTTTCATTTGATGGAGGCGTGCTTCCTGCCACGTCGAAACGCAACACCACTCGAATGTTTATGAAGGACAAGCCGCATCGATACGGCTCCAAGCTATTTATGTTGTGTGACGCAAAGACCGCGTACTGTCACAGGTGTTTGTTTTTTAGCTTTTTTGCTATGTCGTAACTTACCGATTAGAGCGGATGCTAACATTTCTGATGTCGTAACTGTTGTAGATTTTAAGTTATTTTGGGAAATTGTAAGAACGTAGATGGGGGTGACACCGGAATTGATTATAAGACTGGGGCGGCAGCCGTTTTACGGAATCTGAAGACGGCGCTCACTCCTCAATCGCAACACAACTGGCATGCTGTCTTCATTGACAGATATTACTCCTCCATTCTCCTCGCTGTCGAGCTGCTGAAGATGAACGTATATGTGGTTGGGACAATCATGACGAACCGCTTGGGGTTCGACAAGAGCACCACGTCAGTAAGCAAGACCCGCCCATCAACCATCCCGCGTGGCTCATTTGTCTTCTCGCGCTCTGTCGCGGTCCCCATCATAATCTCATGCCTCTGGTGGGACCGGAAGCCAGTCTACTACCTTTGTACGGGCTCTGCCATGACGCCGACCACTATCGAGAGGAAGGTGAAGCGCGTGGGTGCGATTCAAGTGGGGTGCCCTCAGTCTGAAAAGGACTACCAGAACTGGATGAGCGGAGTTGATCGCCATGATCAGCTCCGTCTCCAGAGTTACTCCCTCCAAATGTCCACGCGGTTCACTAAGTACTACAAGGGGTTGTTTTTGGGGTTTCTGGACCTGGCCCTAGTAAATGCTTACCTGGCCCACAAAGAGGTGGCCAAAATCAAGGGAGCAGTCGCTATGAAACGCTCCGAGTGGTTTGCGGTCCTTCAGAACCAGCTCCTGCAACTCAAAACCGAGGACTTTGCGGGTGTCCAAGCTACGCCACCTCGGTCCAGTCAGAAACGTAGGCGAGCACCAGTCCGCCTGACACACGGACTCCAGCAGTCAGAAGACTGGGTTACCGTCAGTGGCGTTCAGAAGCGCCGCCAACGGTCGTGCAAGGTCTGTGCGCTTCTGCGAACCGAAAAGAAAAAATCTTTTGCGACGACTTACTACTGCGAGCGCTGTTCCATTTACGCCGCAAAATGCTGGTTGTGCAACAAGATCCGCCGCGAGTACAAGGGCGTCGCCAAGACCTGTTTCGAGATCTGGCACGACGACTTCGGGGCCGGGCAGGACATCCCGGCTAACCTGGGGAAGCGCGTCGTGCTGCGCCGGCCTGGCAAGAATGCAGGAAAGCGCAAGAAGACACGGCGGGAACTACAGCTTCCCCGCGAGGAGGGAAGCGATGGTAGCGACGCTGACAATGACAACGACGGTGAGTAAGCATGTAGGCTGCGTTTCACCTGATGAGTTCGTGTGTTTGAATGCAAAGTTTGTTGAGCCAACGAACCTTTTTTTACGTGTTTTCCGAAAAAGGCTGCAAAATAGTGAACCCCCTATCCATCTGTTGACTACAAGTGAGACCGCACAAAACACCGTGACGCTAGTTAACCATTTTGCGTTATCGAGATAAACGCCGTTAAAGTTTGTCCACTGAGTTTCGTACTTAAGTGGTTTTTAACAGGAAGGTGATACCTTCACATTGTCTAAATTTGGCCAGGTGTATCACCGGAGAAGATTCAGAATGGAGGAGCTAGTAGCGCTTCCTGACATCCCGCAAAGCCCCAGCAACGACTCTAGCGTCGACGACGACAACGAGGAGGCTGTTAGCGGCACGCAGGCAAGAACGTTATTCTTTGAAACAAACCGACGTGGGACTGCAGCTTGGACAGCGACTGGGTTCCAGAGGCAGACGATGGGTCAAGTGGGGGTGAGATCGCCGATTCAAGTGAAGAAGAAGTTGATGACCCTGGGGATACTAGGATCATTTTGATTGGCGAAGAACTTAGAGAGCAAGTGAGTCGGCTCATACGCGAAGATCAGTGCGAGCAGAAGTGCTTGACGGGCAAGGCAAAGGAGATTGAGCAGCTATTGTGCTCAATTTCTCAAATGACGAGTGGGAAGAAAAAGCAAAGTATCATCACAACGTTGGCGGTGCTTATGCAGACGGACACCGTTCTTCGTCATCGAGATCATGGTTTACGACAGCAGTTTCACTACTATCTTCCTATGGTTGGCCGTGTGTGTCGGTGGGCGTGGTGTGCATGCTACGGCGTGTCAACAGCGACTGTCACGCGCTACAGAACGCGTATTAAAGAAGGCACATTTTCCATTAAAGCTCACGGCAATCGACTTAACCAGCACGCGAGTGCAGTTGACCTCCGCTGGCTGAAATCCTGGTTTGAAGAATTTGCTCGCTCTGTCGGTGATGTGGTACCAGTACGCGTGAGAAAGCAGAAAATTGAGAACGGAGCCGTCAAACTGTACTATTCCGACGCAGAATACACTTTGCTGCCGCCGTATTTCACGTGGGATCAACTATACCAAGAGATGCACAACTACGTTGAGCAAATTCGTTTACGCGTGCGGGAGCCTAGACCCAGCACCTTTCGCCAGTACTTGTCCAAGCTCTGCCCTACCATTCGCATTCGCTCTCCACGCAGCAACGTATGCGATGTGTGCAGCATTTACTGGGCACGCATGCGTAGGGGAGCTACTGCGGCTGAGACGGAAGAATTCGGAAAGCATACTGCTGCTGCGAGACTGATGAGGTACTGTGGACACTAGAATCATTTTAATTTGCACGTATGTTGAATGGGCGGATATTAACGTCATTTTGATTTGTAGGGAAGAATACAAGAAGAATCTTGCGTCGGCAGACGAAGAGCACGCTGTTATCATCATGGACTTCAGTCAAAACCTCACGCTACCTAGTATCAGCAGCACTCCGTCGCAATGGTACTTCCTGTCGCTGCGAAGTGTGAACATGTTTGGAGTTTACTACGCAACCAAGGCGATGCAGTACAATTACGTGTACGACGAGACCGTCGCTGGGAAGGGGACTGACGAAGTGAGCTCAATGCTACACCACTTCATCCGCCGCATCATTCTACCTGCTGGGTTTCGTCGTCTCACGATCTATGCAGACAATTGTGACGGCCAGAATACGAACAATTACGTCGTACGAATGCTGTTGGCACTGACCCATATGTCCGACCTTGAGGTGATTAAGCTGAATTTTTTTGTCAAAGGGCACACTAAGAATGCCGTGGACCGTGGTTTTGGTCATGTGCGGAAGCACTTGGCCCGTTTGGATATCTGGACGACGGACCAACTTATTGAAGCGGTCAACGAGGCATCTTCTACGTCTGCTCTAGTGCACATTGAGGCGGAAAATCATTTTTTCAAAGAATATCGAGATGTGGTCAAGGATGCCTACAAGATTCTTGCCGGTATACAGAAGAATCAGCTATTTGAGATGCGCGAGGACACTCCAGGCGTAGTTGTGTGCAAGGAGGGCCCTGACTCTGACGCTGTCGTCCAAGATCTGCGCCGAAAGTATGACGGAATTGTGACGGATGCAACTCGCGTACAAATGCTCTTCACGACTGATCTCGAACCACTGCCGAAGCCACCGCCAAACTCTGAGAAGATTCAGACCATCTACAACCAGGTGCGTCGCTACGTTCCTGAGGAGTTTGTCAGCGACCCACTGTACGACCCGCCCAACGATGAGGATGAACGTAAGGCGAAAGAGATTCAGAAGGCTCGTGCCGAGAAGCGCAAAGAGGCAGCGAAGAAAAAAAAGCGTGAGAGGGCGGCAGCGTCTGAGTCTGGAACTGATGTAGCAGGGGAAGTAACTGGTGAAGCACAGGGAAAGAAGCCAACTCAGCAGAAGAAGAAATGCACTCGTGAAATCGCGGACTAGCTGGTAACCAGATTGTCAGCAAATCAAAATGATGCTAGTCTCGAATCTCTAAAAATAGTATCTTCATTCCGAAATATACACCTGGATTTGTGGAGGAAATGTTTTTACAAAGCTTTTTAACTGGGATTGGCTCCGAATTAAAGCTTCGGAGTGGTCCCAATCGATTCGTTTGACAATTTTAGACAGGATTGACCAATAAATTTTTTTTAAGTTTGTCTCGGCGAACTTTTTCAAACCAGCTTTGTGTTAAAACGGCTGAATGAAATTTTTTCCGCAAGGTCTCATTTTATAGAGGAGACATTCAGCTTTGCGATGGTGGGCCTAACTCCAATTTTTTCAAATGGTTAACTAGCATTAGAGTGTTTTGCGCGGTCTCAAGTGGTGTCTGTTACGACATTTAGTGGCGAGTGCTCTATCACATTGCCGTATCACTGACGACATTGGCCAAAAAACCTGCTGACAATTTATACACCTATCCCGACATGAAACACATGGCCTTGACAAAATGCAAGTGATTCTGTAAGCCGTAACTTACGACATGCGCTTACGCGTCTGAGGCGAGTACCGTTCGGATACAAGGTGCTAAAGGTGTCGAGAAGCATCTTGGCAATGGAAGTCTATACGAGAAAGCAGAAAAGGTAGGTGCTGTCAGGAGTTCGAGTTGACATCGTATGCTAACAGCTTGGTATCAGGGCCTTGATGACCCATGCACGCTCATCGCAGACTTAAAGAAGGAGATTTTCTCCAACAGCTCGCGAGCAGATATCCGCGTCAAGCAGGCCGTGCGCCGCTATATCGAAGAAGACCGCGATGTTATCACGTGGACGTCGCGCGTAGTCCCCATCGAGATCAAGCATAAGCTGCTACGTGGGCTGACTTATCACATGCGGGGCTACGCAATTATTAAACGCTCTCCAGACTCCACTCCAGAGCGAGAGCTCACGGTGCTGCAGCTCTGTTACTTGGTTTCTCTTAAGCAAGGTATCGAGACCACGTATGGCCACGATGATGCGCGAACCATTACGGACTTTATGGTTGTCAGTCTTGGACAAAATATGCGAGGTCATCGAGAGTTTATCGAGAATGCTCTTGCAAAAAGCTGGAAACACGCTACTAGTATAATTGTAATAAAGCCTTAAAGGTCGTAATAAACGAAGCAAATAGAAGTCGTAGGAACTCCCAGTCAGACTGGTTAGTCATCAATTGTACCATTGAGAATGGCATTGCTGGACGATGACGATGCATTCTAACCTTCCTGGACGAATATAATTTATAGAGATACAACTACAGTAGAAGAGATCGGTGCTTTGGACGGCCGCGTGCAGACGCGTCAAGAAGCCACAGACTCTTTCGACAGTCACGTACCACTGACTACTACACTGCAACACAAAGTGCCAGCGGAGCACTGCTCTAGTCGACAAATTGAAACGGAAGAAGACACTGAACGAGACGAGGGAAATTCTGCGCAAGACTGGCGTCTACGGCGACCCGAACAGGTCACGTAGTGAGCGAAGGAAGGAGATAGTCAGGGGGTCCGAAAATGATATTGTTATTTATCGTAGTAGCATCTTCACGATAAATTATCGCGAAGCTAGCTTGTATGTTGGCAATACGTTATGATGCTTTAGCTAGAAGACCAATAAATAATTGAGTTACTGCTGCAATAACCAAGGTTTATTGAATCAATAACAGGTATCTACGCTCGAGTTGCTGTGTCAAGTGTTTGTGCGTCTCAGTAACCAGCATTTTCGCGCAGGAAGAGAATCATTTCTAAAGTGGGAAGTGAGAGAAAAGGAAATGAGTCTGCTGAGATCAGCCGATTCGGCAACAAAACGACTGGTTCGTGGCGATCGATTGACTGCTGCAGATAACTTCAGGAAACTGTACGCATAAATTACCGTATGTAATATGCAGCCACCATAAATTATGCACGAGCCTAGTTTAGGGTGACAACATAAATAATGTCTGCTTATTTATTGAAATTACTGTGTCGTCAATTTTTTTTTCGGGGGCCCTGGAGATAGTACAGTAGTTCTCCGTGAGGAGCTACAGAAGCTGCAGCTCGGCCTGAGAGGCTTACAGAGCCCAGTTGCCGGACACTCACAGACGCAACCCGAAGCGCTGATACTGAAAGTGTGGCAAGAAACGGTGACGCACCATCGACAACGACGACAGGAGGCTGAACACGAGAATATTCGCTTGCAGCTGGTAGTGGAGCAACAACAGAATGTGGCAGATAATCTTCGCACCTACTACGAAAGCGAGCAACTCATCTGGTATGGTGCAAGTTTTTTTGTTCTAGCTTTGTTGACTTGTGGTGCTGTTGGATTACAATTGACGGGTACTGCTGCTGCTGCAGACAAAATAGTATTCTGCTTTCACGTATGCACGGGACGTTACATCGATCGAGCGATGGCCTTTCGCGGGAGTATTGGAGACTTTCAAGTGCTGTTCCGACATCTTGATGCTGCAAAGCTGGAATTGGACACGATGCTGGCAAACAACGGCACCGATTGACGTGCATCTACGTGAAGACATCTACGACAAGTACATGGAGTTTTTCACATACAAGGTGTTACCGTTCGGAGTGCACGAGACAGCCAAAGTCGCATGGGACTACTGGAGAAACAGATCATGGGCAACGGTGGGCTGTACCAAAAGACGGCTAAGGTACAGCTAATGTCGTTAGGTATCAGATCGTCACCATGTACTAGGAATGTATTGCAATTTGTAGGAAGTCGCCCTGCCCTACACGATCGTCGAGGACTTTACCAAGGAGCTTTACCCCAACACCGCTCGGGCTGATGTTCAAGTCAAGCAAATTGTCCGACGCTACGTCGAAGGCGACCGCGACGTCATCATTTGGGTTGCCCACCTAACACCGACTGAAATCAAGCACAAGATGCTACGCGGACTGACGTATAACCTCCGTGGTCAAGTGGTGATCAAGCGTTCGCCGCGCTCCACGCCCGAATATACTGTTGTACAACAATGCTCACTAATTTATCTGGACGAAGAAGCGCGTCTACGACACGACCCGTCCAGTTTGCGAGCCCTCACAAACTTCTTGGTCATCCACGCAGCCTCGCGCATTGCGAAAGCACGGCTAAAACCCTTGCATTTTTTACGTTTAATTTTTGATCTGTTTTAGGAGGAATAAAACCTAGCCTGAAATTCGAACTTAAATTGTTTCCGGTGATGTCCATAATCATTTTAAACCGTCGACACTGGCATGGCCTTCTTGGAGGATGACGACGCCATAAGCGCCTTCGAGGCGGCGCTGTCGTTCGTGGAGCAGTATTCGATTGACACATCAATGTTCACAGCGTCCCCCTCTACTGCTGGGGCGTCTAGCGCAGCCCTGTCTCTAGTTGACGATATCGATCTCCTGTCTCCCAGCATCACGCCTCTTGCGTCTACTTTGTCGACTAATTATGTCTTTCCTGGGGCTAGCAGCGACACATCAATGATATCTCCATCTTCTCCAGCGTTTAAACTATCGAAGGAGCCTCCTTTAAGGCTTGAACTCGGTCTGCCAAGTACAGGGGCGGTCACAACCAAGAGAAAGGGAGTTGGTCGAGGCAGAAAGAAGGAGACAGGTGGTCCCAAGAAGCCCGTCACAAGAGGAGACCCCAACCGGGCCAGAAATGAGCGCAAAATTGAACTGGCTTATCTCCGAGAGAAGGTGGCGCAGCTGGAGCTGGAGCTGCGAGCGCTTAAGCTCCATCCGAGAACGCAGACGAGGGCCATTCGTCACGAGGGGGGGAAACAGCGGAAAGAGACCACGAAGAAAGAGGCAGAATCCCACTCGACCATGTCGGTGTATGACTCAGTGCAGGCTCCGACAGTGTGGAAGGAGGTGGCGTGTCGTCAGCGCAGGAGGAGAGAGAAGGCGGAGCGCGAGAACGTCCGCCTCAAGCTCATTTTGGAGAATCAGATCAGGATGGCAAGAGGTCTGGAGAGTTTATTGCAAAAGAGAGCCAGGCAACAAGTGGTTGAGTGCGCCAGCTTGTCACAGACCAAGAAGTCCAAGTATTCGCAGGGACGTACACTGGACTTCAGGGCAGATGTCAACGACTTCACGGACCTATTGGCGCATCTCGACAGGGCGTATCGCGAAGTGGATGCAGTATTTGCTGCGAATGGCCTGGCCAATATGGAAACGACACATCGTGATGCTAGGATGCGTGAGGGAGCCGACTGCATGTACCTTGATATTTTCGCAAACAAAGTCGTGCCGTTTGGTATGCGCGCAACAGCCCAAGCGGTGTGGGACCACTTTAAAGGAGCAGAGAAGCATCGCGGCAACATGTACGAAGGAAAAGTGGCGAAGGTGAGAGAGCAGGTTACTGTGTGCTGCTTGTCTTGCTAGTGTCTAACTCAGATTTGTGGCTACACGAAGCACTTGGAGACGCCGGATGCACCCGAGACAATCATTGAGGACTTTGCGAAGGAGTTTTTTGCTGATAGTGCACGTGCAGATTTCCATGCGAAGCAAGTGCTTCGTCGATATGTTGAGGAAGACCGAGAAATTGTGATCTGGGTAGCGAGTGTTGTTCCGCTTGAGTTCGATGATCAGCGCGTCAAGGGTCTTGGCTTCCGTCATCAAGGATACGCTGTCACCAAGCGAGCAAAGGCTTCCAAACCAAATCGAGAATTCTCACTGCTTCAGCTCTGCTCACTTGTATCTCCAGAGAAGGAAGACCACACTGTTTACGACCCCGCTGCCGTGCGTGCGCTGACAGATTTCATGTTGGGAACTGTGGCAGGGAACATCACGGCGAGTCAGGAACTTATCGAGAACGTTTTGATGGATCAAGCGGTAAAGCCCTAGAACTCATAGGGAGGACACTTCACCCTACAGCCCCGCGCCAGACACGCGACAATATCTATGTTGCATGTATACTAATTTCACATGACAAGTCTTGCGCGTTTTAACCTTGTCCTTAGTGTGCTTCAAAAGTACCGGTAAGAGGATAGCGCGGGAGCGTATCCCCGCGTAAAAAGTTGTTTCATAAAGGTTCGTAATGCTAGAACTTGCTAACAATGGTGCTTGGTTGCGCTGTGGTTGCTGTACGTGTGAAGGTTTACAACAGCAAACTTACAAGGACGATCAAAACTGTCGCCCACCAAGGCATCAACGAATGAGATGCAAGTGAGCCTGTACCATCGCCAGCGGTGGTGGAAGTAGCTGCAAGCGTGAAATTCGCACACAGCTTGTTTGTGATACCAGCGTCGTTATACACGTCACAATCCGTGTCGGGACCCACAGCCACGACAAACTCTCCGTTTTCAGCAACCCGGTTGAAGCCGCTGCCGATCTGCGGCTTATAGACGCCCCAGTCGTCCACAGTCAGCACGAACGTCACCGTCGTTGAGGCTCCCGCAGCGAGTTCAATTTTCTCAAACTTACGCAGCATTTTGACTTCAGGAACCGAGATCGCACGGTACAGCTGGATCATAAACAGCATCACGGTATCCTTGCCTGCCATTGTTCCATTGTTCGTCACCTTGACCGACACTGTAATCTTGTCACCCATGCTGGTGATTTTGTCTGTGCTGAGCTCCAAAGCGGAGTACGAGAAGCTCGTGTAACTCAATCCAGCTCCGAAGTCCCATTGCATCTCACAAGCGCCATAGCTGCATTGAGTGTCTACGCGGTGGTGATACGGGATCATGATGTGTCCCGAATGCTTAGGATACGTGATTGGAAGTCTTCCACTTGGATTTACCTCGCCGAACAAGAGTTCCGCCACGGCTTGGCCTCCTTGTTCACAAGGTAGACCGCCCCACACGGCAGCACCCACGGAGTCCGGCAATGAACCCAACAATCTGGGACGATCTTCGAAAAGGATCAACACCACCTTAGTACCTGTGTTCGCGAGGGCCTGAACGTACTCAAGCTGACCTGATGGTAAGGTCAACTCGTCAACGTCACCCCATTTCTCAGCGTACGGAGCTTCACCGATAGCGACAACAACCACGTCAGCTTCTTCGGCATGTCCTGTGGCTCTGGAGAGGTCATCGTCCGAGTATGTTTCGTCAGCACTGAGCCCGTTAAAGTACGTGACCGAATCTTTGCCAACCTATTTCTCGATTCCCTCTCTCACCGACATTCCATGAGGAAAGTTGTCGTTGCCAGATGCTCCTTGCCAATAAATGCTCCAACCTCCACACTGGAAACCGATGTCGTCTGCAGAGAATCCTGTCAAAAAAGACCGACGTACCGTTGCTTAGCGGTAAGAGGTTGTCGTTATTTTTTAGCAACACGACGGATTCGCGAGCGAGATTCAGCGCTTGTTCGAGGTCGTCATCATTTCCAACGAGAGCGACGTTGTCTTCACCCGGAACCGGAGTGTCGTATAGACCCATCTTGAGCTTCATCTTGATGATTCGCTTCGCAGATGAACGTAGTCTCTCTTCGTAGTCCGGGTTGTTAGACAGCGCGTTCTTCGCCTGGTCGATGAAGTCGATGCTGGATGGCACCATACTCATGTCCAGTGACGTGTCAGCGATCACCAATTCGACTGCATCTTGCTGCGTTCTCACCACACGATGCCAACTCTGGAGGTTGTTGACCTCACCCCAATCGGTAACCACGACGCCGTCAAACTTGAGGTCATCACGCAACAGTGTGTTCATCATCTTGGTCGAGGATACAACGGGCACGCCGTTAATGGCGGCGTAGCTCTCCATCGTCGACATGGCGCCATGTTCAATACCGGCCTTGAACGACGGCACGTGGTAGTTGAGGAGATCGTAGTCCGAGATCGTCACACTTTCGCGGTCAACCCCGGTTGCTGTCTGTGAGTACCCGATAAAGTGTTTCATACACGCTCCGTTCTGGCTATTGTCCTGCACGCCTTGAATGTAGGCGGCGCCCAGTACAGAAGCCAAGTACGGATCTTCACCGAAAGTCTCGTATGAACGCGTCCACAGCGGGTTGTACGAGATGTCGAGAATTGGCCCTAGAATCCAAGAAACTCCGGCAGCAGCCGTGTCACGACCAGTGATATACCCCATCTTGCGTGCCCACTTGGGGTTGAAGCTTGCACCTGCGTTGATCTGATGTGGAAACATCACGGCTTGATCCACATATTGTGCGCCATGTACCGAGTCGAGCCCGAATACCATCGGGTGTCCTCCGTTTTCATCCATGTGGAATGTTTGGATCTCCGTGATCGCGTTTCGCCAAGCGGTGGCATTCCAACCTGCAAACGGGGAGTTCAAGTAAGACCCGACGCCCAGCTTCGCGTACTGACGCACTAATGTCTCGTTCACCGAGTTGTCGTCGTTGAGAATCATTTTAATCTCGAGTTGACACATTTGTCCGATAACTTGGTCCGTCGAGAAGCTGTCCACGATCTCTTGAGCCTTTGAGTCCAAGTTATCGGAAGAATCACTGGAATCAGTGAGCAGCAGCATGGCCAATACGAGCAGCCATTTCGAGAGCATCGTCGTTGCAGTTCAGGTATTTTCCACGAGGAAAATTGGTGAATGCAAGTGCTGAGCCGATGAAAATCTTTCTCGGCCACCGCTGGTGTGGCCCACCGGTACCAGAGTGGAACTGGTGGTCTACCACTTGCCGGTCGTTGCATCGATGCAACTTGCATCCAGATCAGGCGAGCACCAACGCTTTCCCTAGTCGAGACAGAATTACGTGCCAGAAAAGTAGAATTGATTAAAATTGTCAAGTCGGGTATCCATACGATCATCGTAGCGATGCGGTGACAACAGGCCGTTCGATTCGAAAACCGACCTGCCTTCATAAGACCACAAACATGTTGGCTTGGCGTGCACTCAGCTTGGCTGCGCGCGTAGAATTCTAGAAGTGAGTGGAGTCAGTGCTCAGCGCTCAGTCCGGATACACTTGTGGCCTTCAGTGTGTTTCCCCTTCCGCATTGTATCGATGTATCATACGCCTTGGCAAGGAAAGCCCACCGCGATAAATTGAGGCTCAGGGAAAGAGTATATGTACCTTTATCACTTAATTTACAACAATGCTGCACCCTCTTCGTGGTTGTATCCATACCCATGTACTCTGTGCTTCCCCAAATATTGTGCTACTACTGTAGTACTTGAAGTAGTAGGTTCACAGATCACCAAAAATTTTGGGCAATCCTTTTGGCAAAAGCATTGCCGGATACCATAGATGCAAATTTTGATTGCAGCAGGCAAAACAAGTTTTATCGAAAAGTACTCGTAATCTCTTTATTCGAAGTAGAGTAGTATTTGGTCTCACGGTTAGAGTATCGCAGCTTACAACAGTCCGCTGCCAACGTTAACTGTGCCCCCACCGCTGCTGGTGTCGACGCTGAACTCGGCGCACAATGGGTGTGTGATGTTATTGTAAACATTGCACCAGGTTTCGGGTTTGATGGCCACCACGTAGTCGCTGTCCTCGAACACACGCTTCAGACCTTTGCCGAGTTGCGGGTCATACACGCTCAAGTCGTCAGTGGTTAGTGTGAACGAGACGTCCATGGACTCGCCAGCTTGCAGTTCGATCTTTTTGAACTTCTTCAACTGCTTCACCTCCGGCACCGAGATAAGACGGTACGGTTGGATCACGAACAACATGACTGTCTCCTTTCCGGCACGGGCACCTACGTTCGTGACGGTCACTGTAGCGGTGACGGTCTCCGACGCACTGCTTAGCAGAGTCGTGTCTAGAGTCACAGCAGAGTAGTTGAACTGCGTGTAACTGAGGCCCGAGCCGAAGTCCCATTGCTGCCAGCAGTTGTCCCAGGCGCAGCGCGTAGTGACCAGGTGGTTGTACGGGATGGCGACGTTGGCCGGGTCTTTCGGGTAGGTGATCGGCAGTCTGCCGCTTGGGTTGACTTCTCCATAGATGATCTCAGCCATTGCCTGACCACCGAGCTCGCAAGGCAACAGACCGTCAATAATGGCCATCGAGTGGTCCGGAATCGAGCCAAGCAGACGCGGACGCCCTTCGAACAGAACAACGATCATCTTGGTGTCGGTTGCACGGAGAGCTTCAATGTACTTGATCTGGCCCTCTGGAAGTTCCAGGTTGTCAATGTCGCCGGGCTTCTCCGTGTAGTTAGGCTCGCCGATAACAACAACCGTGTATTCGTGTTGGCTAGCGTAACTTTCAGCGGTAGCTAAGTCCTCATCCGTGATGGAGCCATTTGCAAGCAGTCCGTTAAAGTAGGTGAATGATTCATTGCCGACCAAGTTCTCAAAACCCTGACGAACAGTGACTCCGTTAGGGAACATCTCGTTGCCAGAGTATCCCTGCCAAGCCTTGCTCCATCCACCGCACTGGTAGCCAACGTTGTTCGCAGAGTGGCCCGTAAGGAACACGGACGCGTTCTTTGGAAGAGGAAGGACATCCTCGGCGTTTTTAAGCAGCACAATGGATTCACGAGCCATATTCAGCGCCGCAGTCTTATCTTCTTCGCTCCCCACCATTGAAACGAAGTTCTCGCCGGGAACCGGGTTGTCGTACAGTCCAAGCTTCAGCTTCGTCTTGATGATACGCTTCGCCGACTGACGAAGACGAGCTTCATGTTCTGGGTGCTTCTCCAGCATACTCTGCGTGTAGTCAATGAACTTGGTATCGTTGGGTACCATGCTCATGTCGAGCGACGTCTGCTTCAGAGATAGAGCTACGGCATCTTCGTAGGAGTTGACAACGCGGTGCCAGTCCTTGAGGTTGTTGATCTCAGCCCAGTCGGAAACCAGAAGACCATCAAACCCCAAATCGGAGCGAAGTAGGTCGTTTAAGATGCGAGAGTTGGCAATCACAGGCTCGCCGTTGATCGAGATGTAGTTCTCCATCGTCGACATGGCACCAGCTTCCATCGCAGCTTTAAAAGGAGGCAAGAAGTAGTTAAGAAGATCGAAATCTGCCATGACAACATTGTCGCGGTCGTGTCCTGTAGCGGTCTTGGAATATCCGATAAAGTGTTTCATACAAGCAGCGGATTGGTTGTAGCTCTGGAGACCACGAACGATAGCGTCTCCCATCACGGAAGCCAAGTACGGATCTTCACCGAAAGTCTCGTATGTGCGAGACCACAGCGGGTTCTGTGAAATCTCAAGAATAGGACCGAAGATCCAAGGGATACCCGCGGCTTGGGTATCGCGAGCAGTGATACGACCAGCCTCGTAGACAAGATCAGGGTTGAAACTTGCACCGCCATTAATTTGGTGGGGGAAAATGACAGCCCCTTCAACGTAGTTAGCGCCGTGCACCGAGTCGAGGCCGTAGATGATGGGGTGACCTCCGTTCTCCTCCATACTGATTTCCTGGATTCGTTTGACAACGGAACGGAACTCGGAAGCCGTCCAGCCGTACTTCTTCTCTTTGGGTTCGTCCCAAATAGTGTTGAGGTACGACCCAACATATTGCTGAGCGTACAGGCGCACCCAGTCCTCGTTGAGAGTGTTGTCCTTGGGGTTCATCACAGTGCTGATGTCGACTTGCGTCATTTGACCGATTACTTGAGCGATGGAGAACCCGTCGACGATGGACTGAGCCTTGGCATCGAAAACCATGTCCTCAGCAGCAGCCGTAGCTGCATTCGTAGCCGACACTGTAGCAGGTAACGACAGGATTGCAGTCACCACTGCCGAATAGGCTGCGGCCAGGAAGAGCTTCACCATTGGGGTCCAATTTGGACGGCGCTACGCTAACGAGGTCGAGACTGTCCACTTGGAGCGTACTGCTGCGTGGCGCAGAGAGGAAGTTGGAAAGTGAGTGCTGAGCCTCAAAGTCCGAAGCGGACAGCCTTACAAAACAACGTTAATCGCAGGAGCCATGCTCTTGATCTGTGAGTGTCCCATCCAATGGCCTTTGCCACATTGCTAAGTGCTGTCCTGGACAGCCTGTCCACGAGAAGTCCCCGTACCCGGACAGAAGCTCTGTGTCACAGAACATGCCAAACACATGTATTTACTGTTTCAGCACACAGCAAATCATTTGACTTGACTTCTGTATAATTTTGACCTTCTGAGTACATCGCAATAAGACATAATCGACGATTAGAGGTCACAGCAGAAAAGGGACCAGCCGCGCTTCGCTTGGCTTCGGCGCCCCCGCGGTTCGCTACGCTCGCAATATGGAGATAGAATGTTCTGGAAAGTGTAGTGCTCGGCTCGCTGGTGAGCTCAGCGCTGGGCCCGCCTCCGCAAATACCGCGCGGCCCTGCTTCGCGGGCTCTCCGCGCGGGTTTGCTGTGGCTACGCGCCTCGCACGGAGTCGTTACTACAACTTTACCACAATTACACGATAGGTGGTTTAGAGCAACGCAGCAGCTTGCTGTGTTGTTCGGTAATTTATCGAGTTTATCTTCCCGTGAATTTGAAACCAAACAATTAGACTAATAATTTGCAAAATCTTGTGGTTGACAAAGTACGACATTTCCAGGAACGGGAGAAACCTACAGTGATATGGCGAAGAAGGACGAGAAGATGCGAGCGCCCAGTACGGGGGCTGCATAACAAGAGGGTGTGGCGCACGTCCAGCTGGTCGCAAACACAGGTATGACGCTTATAAGGTACGCTGTGATGGATATAAGCTGATTTGATGTGTGTAGGACGTCGCTCCACCTTGTGCCCGCGTGATAACGTTGGTCTGACACGCGGCCACACGAAGGATGCCGCCGCCCCGAGGAACGCTACGAAGAGCGCCACGCAGGACGCCACGCAGGAAGAGGATGTCCCCGCCACGCAGGACGCCCCGAAGAACGCCACGCAGGAAGAGGATGTCCCCGCCACGCAGGACGCCACGAAAACCGCCACGCAGGACGCCACGCAGGACGAGGATGTCCCCGCCACACAGGATACTACGGCTGAGGCTACCACACATGAAAAAGAGGTGAAACACTCCCAGAACGCTACTGCTAAGGTGGCAGCTGACTCGCCGGCCGCTATCGCTGAGAGCAACAGGGATGCCAACATGGATGCCAACACTGAGGGCGATATGGAGAGCAACATTGAGGGCAACACTAAGGGCAACATGGAGAGCAACGTTGAGGGCAACGTTAAGTATAACGCCGCCGCAGCCACCCTAGCGGACTCCAACGATACGAAAAACAAAGTATCAGATTCAGGTACGAGTCGTCTACTATGTTATTTACACTTTCTAATTTAGGATTATCGACTGCAGATGACCCAGATCCTGAGCCTCCAACAAAGCGGGTACGAGTATCCACTGAAGGGTCGGCTAGTCGACCACATCATCTCTGGCGTCGCCAAACCAAAAACGCGGATAACCGCAAGAAGATTGTGAAAGCGCTAAACCCAGTCATCAGCGACAAGCCAGGGCTACCGCAAAAGGTCTTCAGCACGTGGGAGGAGTATCAACAAGTGCTCAATGATTACGAAGTCGAGCACTTTCTTTGCTATCGAGCTCGGAGCTCTGAGACAAGAGAGAAGCACAACAGGTGAAGGCAGAACGATACCGATATTGACGTTTATGTTGCTGTCTCACTATGTCGTTTGCTGCTATGTTGCTTTGAGTGTTGCTTATGCTTCCTGGTGCTAAGAAGATACCTGATTATTTGACCCACAGCTTCAAACGAGTTTGGTGTACGCATGCTGCAGCTCAGGCCCCCCGAGGGCGTGGGCGCCGTGAACACGACTGCCGCTTTACAGGATGTGAAGCGAGCTTCGTTGTGCGTTCCATCTACTCAGTTGAGGCCGGTAAACCCTCGTGGAAAGTGTGTATTGATGAAGACACAGAGGTGCGTAAGATGCTGTTTTTACGCATATTTGTAGTTCCTACTGTTTAATGTTTTAGATATCGATGCACAACCACCCCACTACGAAGGTGATATACGATTCGTATCGTAGTGCGAAGTCACTTTTGTCGCGCAAAGTTCGACAAGAACTCGGTCTACTCAACGAGGTGAAGCCCAGTACTGCTGCTGTCAACCGGTATCTGGCGGACAAGCTAGGTGGGTGCTTTTCGTGATGGAGGGTGACCGCAGTAAACCTTAAGAATCGCTGTACATTCAAAGTTTTAATCAAGCTTAACAACATTTTGTTTACGTGCAGATATTACTATTACACCTCAGCAAACACGTAATATGCTACGGGTGCTATTGGGATCATCAGCGTTGGAACAAACCAAGTCTCTTTTGGGTGCTTTTGTCGCGGAAGAAGGAAATGATGTTCTCCTGGTGCAAGACCAAATGTATAACCTGTGTCATTGCATTGCAAACCTCCATTCAGAAAAAGTGTTTTCGTCAGTGGGGTGACACACTGGTGATGGACTGGACGCACGGGACTAATAACCTCGGATATCATTTGGGTAAGTTGCATCGTATTTAATTGTCAGATCATACACATACTAACTTGTTTGCTTTTTTAGGAAGTCTTGTTGTCACGTCGGCAACAGGACGGGGCATACCTGTAATCGACTTTCTTGCGCTAGACCAAAAAGCTCAAACAATGGACCGTATCGTTGAATTCTTCAAAATGAAGAACCCGTCCTGGAATTTAATCCAGACTATCGTTATCGACAAAGATTTCGTGGAGTGGCGGGTCCTGGAAAGAGCATTTCCCGGCACCAAGGTTATTCTGTGCCAATTCCACGCGCTCACGTACTGGAGAAAAGTGCTTCGTCGTCCCAAGTTTGACCTGACAATGTCACAGCGCGACAGGATGGAGGACGCGTTTGCAAAGCTAATCTACTGGTACGATTCTGTGTGTTGCTTCATGTGTTGATTATGAAATGTTGCCTAATATGTTGCTTTGTTGAGTTGCTAAATATGTTGTGCAAAATGTATCAACACGCAGATAGCGTTCAATTCAGAGTTGGCAGCATTCACAAGAACGTGCGAGGAGAAGTGCCCTAAGCTACTTGCTTATTTTTTGCGGAATTGGAAAACGTGCGATTCGATGTGGGCAAATTATCTCCGTGGGGCGTACTTTTCTGCAGGCAATACCACCACCAATCGAATTGAGTCCAACTGGAATCAGGTGAAGCTGCTCCTCGGTAAAAGGCCCCGTATTGATGCGACGATTGGAGGGCTTCTAGCTCACCAAACGACAGTTATTCGACAGCTACTTGCTTCAATTCGCAAGCACTCCGTGACCTCGCGGCAACCTGACTCTGTCCCAGACTTCCTTGTAGTTGTGACAAAGCACCTGAGCGATGCTTCGTTTACAAAAGTGCGCACTCAGTGGGAGCACTTCATGGTATATCTGGCGGAAGCTACGTGCAAGAAAGAAAACGTGGAAGTGGGAGAGTGGATGTTGTCTACGCAGGGGGCGCATATATCGCTGCAATGACTATCAGTGGACGTGTACATGCCTATTCTATCGAAGTAATCACCTCCCGTGTCAACACTTGATGTACATTGCTGACCGCGTTCACCGGTTCGAGTATCTCCCGGCATTGACGATTGCTCCACGCTGGGACATGCTGGACATGGCGGCAATGGAAAAGGCGTTTCAAGCGGGTATCTATTCCCTCCAGGACGTTCAAACTTCGATGAAAGTAGCCAGCGATACCTTCGACGCGGTCCAGCCACAGGATTCTGCATCAACATTATCAGCAACACAACCGAGTAGTGCAACACAGGACGCTACACAACCGAGTGGTGCAACACACGAAGCAACACACGAAGCAACACAAGTGAAAGGAGAGCTAGGAGATACCAAAACGACAAGACTGCGCGTTAAATGGAAACGCCGAATCATCTACGTGAAGTTGCGTCGCCGCGAGCGAGCAAATGTTGTTGTTATGTCAACCGAGGAGAAGTACTGCTATGCAAAAGCAGTATTCGAGCCCGTGATGGAGCGTCTCTCAGGTCTGTCGAGTCCTGCTTTCTGCACAGCATTGCATGCCTGGAAGGAACTGGTTCAACGTGAGCTACGTGAAGGTGTTGGAGCTGGATCGGTATCAGATACAACGACTTTGCCGGAAGAGGACGACGAAACCGACAATTCCTATTTATCAGATGCCGCATCGGAAATTGAGCCCACAGAACTTATTGATACTATGGATTTTATCCGGCAGATGAAATCGCCAAATTCACCTCAGACGGGTGATGGAGCCATACACAAATTTACGATGACAAAAGGACCAGCACCGAGTGCAACACAAACATTGAAGGTCCAAGTAGCGTTACCGTCGGCCGACCACCAAACCGATACGCGTCTCGAAGCTCACAATGAGCCAACTAAAGCGGCTGCACATGCACCCAGGAAGTGCAGTGAAGCGAAAGCCACCGCTAACTGCGGACTCGAAGTTCTTCGTATCCCTCACCCCAAGCCTCGACACAATAAGAGGAAGAAGCTGACACAGCGCAAATTAGTAAAGCACGAAAGGCCCCAGAAACTGGCTGCTATTGCGCTTCCGGACAAAAACGTACCGTCACTTTCGCGACTATTGGAATGGGCGAACCACATGACTGACCCGTATCACGTGAGCGAGATACTCGGAAACTACCCTGTGATCATGGATGACGATTTCATGAGCGCCCGAACTCCTCGCAGCTGTCGTGAATTAGTTTGTACGACTGACTATGACTACAATTCCGTGATTCCTCAGAACCTTGTCATTAAATTGAACGCTGTGGTTGCTGTCTAAAAGAAGAAACATCAAGGATCAAAGTACTTCAATGAGCATCAAGATGTCGAACATCCGGAGGGGTCCACGAACGAAGTCTTAGCTTTCTTTCCTGGTGGTACCCCGCGCTTTACTAGGTTTGTGCTTTTCATGTGCTGTTCCATGTGCTGCTGGAGCTCTGTGTTGCTTGATGTGTTGCTCATGGTGTGTTGCTTTCTGTGTTGCTACTAGTGGTGGGGTCTTCAGAATGGTTGAGTACTTCAGTCTTGTCAAGAAGTTCAATTCATGGATGGCAGATGTGAAGTGGCTGTTATCGACAAAGTGGAAAAAGATCCTCGCACACCCGAAGATATTCGACGAGGAGACCGGAACTGCTGCTCCAATGCCTGACGTTGTTCCAGTGAGACATCAACAACTGGCGGACGACATCGTGCGTGTGCTGGAAAGCGCTTGTCTAAGCTCAATCTTTCGGCTTGATTGTGGCGAGGGAACCGTCATGGTGGAGAAAATGGTTGGTATGATTGGCCGAGATCGTATGCTGAGTGATACGATTATCGACTTTGGAATTCGATGCATTTGCGAATCGATTGGTAGCTGCTATGCTTTGGACTCATTCGCACCGTCGCTGGGCTGTCCGAGGTCACCAGAAATCCCTATTGATAGCTGCAAGTACGTTGTGCTGCCTGTCCATTTGAGCAACATACACTGGGGTGTGATTATTGTCAGTATTTCATACCGGACGGCGATGGCGACAGTCACACCGTATTTCTACGAACCATTGTGCTCTACGTCATACAACGACACTCTTGAGCACACCTACGAGGCAGTAGTGGCCGAGTTTTTAAGCGTTTTGCACGATTCCACCATGCTGGGAGAGCCATATCCAATCGTTGAGGAGACCGTGTGGCTTTCCGGACCGAAGCAGCCCGACGGAACTTCTTGCGGTGTGCTAGTTCTCACCCAAGTGTATACGATGCTTAAAAATAGCTCGCAATTTACCCAATGTGCTGTAAGCCATGACGACGTCACTATTATGCGTCTTCGCATTATGTGGATGATCTTAAGGCAACCCGAGGTAACCACGAGAAAAAACAAGGTAGCGAAGGCGGTCCAAGACACAGATCTGGAACTACTGGCGACAATTAAGACGTAGCATGTTGTGTTTCGGAAGCCAATTAATTGTAAACTTCTTACTCAATAACCCCACTCTGGTCCTCAAATTCTCAATGCTGCGTGTGGCCTAACATTGAGCTGCAACTCTCCTCCAGCACAACCGAGTAAGACATGACGTACTTTGAGCTGCAAATAGGAACCCCCGTCACGGCTGCAATGCGGGTGGTTTCCTCCTTTTCGAGTGAGATCAATGTAGCTAGCTCATCGTGCGCATTTAACAGCTTCGCCGTGTACTTGGCCAGTTTTTCAAGCTTCCCTTCCATTAGTTCAATCTGCTGAAGCCGGGACTGAAGCAGCTTTTGGCAAAGCTTGGCCTGGTGAGTTTGAAGAGTCTCCGCTTCACCACGGCGAGCTGCAGCTAGCTCTAGATACCCCGAAGGCGCTGGGTGACTAGCAATAGCGCTCTTAAGAAGGTTGGCGTGGCTGATGTCGTCTTCGCTCATACTTGTCTCCTTTAAAGCGGCCGACTGCGATCTACTAAGAAATTCACAATAGGGGCCAGAAACTTTTACGGTTCCCGTCATTTATCTCTTTTAAATTACGCCACGAGCGTATTTTATTTAGCAAATGTTGCTCTCTGTGGCTCTCCTTGTGTCGATGTGGTCTGTTGCGTTGCTATAAGAGCTGTTGTCTTGTCGTCCCGCCTCGCACCCGCTCACCTTAGTTGGCACCGCGGCTATGTCACCCACGTCGCCCAGCCTCGTGTGTGTTATCCCAGCGATGGACGTGTGTTTCTCCTATTTTCTCCCGTACGCGTGACTCTTCCCAAAGAGCTGTACATGTTATGCTCTTATGTCACCAGCAAATCACATGTTTAAAATATGGCACGTGCTCCTGCACCCAGATGAGAATCCTGAGACGAGACTCCTGCGCCCATTCACGCCCACCAGAAGCCCAAGCGTGCCCATCAGGAACACAAACAGCTCCCAAACGTAGCCCAGATCATTAAAGCCAGTTAGGACGCTATACACCCTCATCGTATACCCGGATAGAGCGGTGCCGTACTTAGACGGGTCTGTGGTGAGACTTAGCGTTGGGAGACACAGAGCTCGCCCATACATGTACTAGAGTCGCAAGGATCACTTGTCGAGATTTAATTGTCGCCGGATGTATCCTTCACTGTTTTCTTAATATAACACCACAATTATCATAACGACCAGAACAAAATGTATTACGCTTAAACTAAGTCTATTTTCCTTGCTCAAGCTTGCATGCACATGTGCAAGTATCTGTATCTCAAACACTGTAAAATATTTTTGTCTAGGTGACCAAGTGGCTCACCTCCACAGAACACTTCAAACGCCAGTAGGACGTAAACACCGCAGTTGTAGCTGTCCACTTGAACGCCAAGTCCGGACTCGTACGTGTGTACTCGTGGCCGCGGTCTTGCTAACTGTGGTAATAGCATGACCAGTGTCTGGGCCACGGCCCGAACACTAATCAAATAGGAAGATGAACTAGAGTTGTAGATAGCTACACTCCCTTTCTTGAGGTTCATCATCACAGAGCACCAATGGTTCCCGTTGCAATTCACAGGGAACAAAATAATCTCCTTCGAAAAGCCTGCCAGATTTCTGCGTATAGTTTCGTGGTCCGCCAAGATTTTCCCGTCCACTACGACCCCCAGGGTTTCCGAGTCGAATATAGTCACGTTGGGATTGAGGCCGAGCCACTCCGCGCAATTCACTATCCATGCCCAACCCAGTACGAACACCCAAACTGTTCCCAACTGTGCCCAACTCGCTAATCTCAGTGTCCAAGTCGCTGCTCTCAGTAACCAACTCGCTGCTCTCAGTGACCAAATGACCCCAATTGGGGCCAGCTCCAGAAGAACGAGACACACCACCACGTTTAATGCTCATAACGTGCCGCATATCTCAGTAAAATCTTTGTCAATCAAAATGCACTTAGACCGTGACCAGGCTGGGTTGCTCTTCTTGAACTCATCCAACGCAGTCAAGAGTGTAGGACGACGCTCATTCAGGACGACTGCATGCTGTACAAACTGCCCCTTTCCGAAAACATCATGGGCCATAATCGAAAACACCTTGTATTTGGAGACATTCGTGCCATGCGTTGCATCAATCATTAGCACCTCAGGAAACCGGTCAAACAACTCACGCATATGTTTGGTCTGCAATGTGATACACGTGGCGATCGTCTAAATATGAAACACAGTTAAAGTTATCAGATGTATAAACAGCAACACCTTTTCATACCTTATCATTCACTGAGTCCACAAATATGCGACCAACGTTTCCAGGCTCCTCCGAGAATTCCATCATCCACTTCTTCAGCCGTTTCGTGCTGGTGGTGGCAGTGCTCTCTTGCTTCTTTAACCTTCGCACTAGATTGTGCACATCTTGATTGGAGGGGTTACATGCGGAGTTATCAGGAATATACTTGAGTATTCGCTTCTTTTTGTCACCAGCTTTTCGTAGCTCATTCACGGTGCTGATAACTTCCGGTTCCAGCGCAGTTCTATTGTGTGGATACTGGTTGAACGTGTGCTTGCTGATGTGATGGTTGTGGATCAAGCGAGCAGTAGTAATTCTCAAAACAAAGGTAGGAACGGATTCATCCTTTACTTGGACGCACGCGTTGATCTGTAATAGAAATGAATACAATTAAATATCTTGTAAGCCAAAACTGAACATACTGGCACATATTTTACCCAACTGGCGAGATGCGTGCCCAACTCAAATCCATAACGCCCAACTCGGCCCAGATATCGTACCTGAGCACCACACTCCATTGCTCTGGATTGCAGCCTCTTCCTTTTCCCTTTCCCTCGCGGCTTGTATACCCCCGAATGCGTGCAGATAAACGTTTTGCCGTAGTTCTCCCACTCCACCGGCAACAAGGGTTGCTTGGAGCCCGACGAGCGGATCTTGTTGTTTCTGGAAGCAGCCGTGTTGTTCGTTCGGACGCGAAAGTTCTGTACAGATAATAGTGTGAGTTCTGAAGTCAGTATACGAGCACAGTCGATTCCATCTTCATCGTTATCATACCTGGTACGTTGCCTTCATGTATTCGACCAAATACGCGTCCAAATCGTCCCACGATTCGAATTCAAAACGCTCCAGGCGCGGGGCTACCACTTCGAGCTGCATGTCATCATGTTTGGCGTCCTGAACGCTCCTGGGACGATCCAATTGCTCTGACCGCCCCTACTTGGACTTCGACGTCCCGCTGCTTGTGGTGCTCGATACCTCTTCAGAAGAATCCACCCATTCCTCATCACTGGAGACGGCCGATACACTGTACTCCGAGACACTACTCCCCATACTGCTGCTGTGCTGCCGGAGGGGCGTTCTCACTAGCGCCTTGACGCGCAGGTCGCGGGGCATTTTTACGCTCTGCTCGAAATGAGTGGTGTTTGAGGATATCAGTCGAAAAATTTGACCCGGTATAACCCAAACCCAGTTGGGCGCAGTACTCACTCTCTTAAATTATTATTAAGCCACAGAAATACAAATCGCACAACAAGAGCCAGTGGAGTACTGTATTATAAAACATTTCAGCAAGAGACTGCTTCTATTAAAATAGTGGTAGAAAGAGACTGTTATTTCTTACGGTACTTTTAAAAGTAACAGTATCTAGCTGAATAATTTGTTAAAACAGTACTTCGTGCATGTCGGCTGCAATATTGACTATGGCACAACAAACGGCATCCCTTGCACTGCAAGTGGCAGCCAGCACGGTCCACTTCAGTCGTGCTATTGCGAATCATAATGCCAGAGCCACTGCTACCGATAATGATCACCGCAAGCATTGGATCTCCGGCTTTATGCGAATACGAACAAGCTTACAGTATTGTTCGATGAGCGGAAGTTTATCAGCCAGCACGGTAATCATAATGCCAGAGCCACTGCCACCGATAATGATCACCGCAAGCATTGGACCTCCGGCTTCATGCGAATACGAACAAGCTTACAGTATTGTTCGGTGAACAATGTTCGTGATCACTGTCACTTCTCATGGACGAGATCAACCGGCTACGAGAAATAGTGAAGCGAGAACGACGATGTAAGTGGATTAAAAATACAGGGGAGTACGGTTTTGGCTCTGTTTCGAGCAGTTGAGCCAAGATTCACGAGTGGCATCCCACCCAGGGAGGTATAAGGAGCTGGCAGTGGCTGCTCCTTGAGCCACCGAGTCCAATACGTACTAACAGCATTGCTCAAGCAGCTCAGGGCATTTCAGACATATTGTATTTCTCCAACTACCGGTACTGTAGTAAAAGTTTATCGACACTACAGTACAGTACATGTACATACAGTACAGTACTTCCATAGGTACAGTAGGGTATTTACTTAACTTCGTCTGACGAAGATAATCAAAGTTGCCTTAGCGCAACATTCAAGTAACGTCACCTTACTGTGACCAGTCGGGGAAAAGCTTTTGGAGATGGCAGGCGATACCAACGTGGAATCGATTGTGGACTTGATGGAGAGTGAGCTTGGCCCCTCTTCCAAGAAGCAAGATGCGTCCGCAAGGGCGAAGTTCAATGCCTTCTTGACCAGACATGTAGACAAGACTCTGAAGCTAGCTACGCTAACAGCAGCTCATGTGACAAAAGAAATGTTTGGTAAGTTTTTATCTTTTTTGTTTAATGATCCTGACATCCATTGGCAGACGTCGATGAGCTATCTCAGCTCTATCAAGCGTCAGCTGGACGAGACGACTGGCACAGAGCTTTTCCGCAACGATCCGGAGTGGTACCGACGATGTCGTCGTCATCTTCAAAAACAATATCTCATGCTTTCCATTTCGACTGGAAAAAAGCTGAAGCAACAGGCTCCTCCTATGACACTAGACGACTTACGTTCCATCTCTACAATTCTCTTTCTTCGCAATGATGTCGAAGCGCTACTAGACAGAACTCTGCTTAACAATCAATGGCTAGCAATTGGACGCAGCTCGGATATTGGCACCATTCACTTCTCGGACTTACACTGGAATGGGAACTTTGTTCTCATCGACGTCACACGGTAAGAGTTAGCTAGTACTATTTCTTCTGTTCCTATTAATTGAGTTTTCGTTCTGCAGCATAAAAGTTCGACAACAACAAAGTATTTCGATTTTCTGTTCTCCTATATGCTGGAGTATTGACCCTTTCCATGCTTTGGCATCTCAGCTAATTGCCAATCCGTATAACGCCTCGCCGAGGGTGTTCTCACAAGTATTGGAGACTACGACGGAAGCGCATGTGGCTGCGTACATCAACAGGTTATTGAAATCCATGTACAAGTATGATCACACGTTGACACTTACGAGAAATCTCCAGTCGCATTCAACACGACGAGGTGGTGCGGCGTACGCCAGCTCAAACGCCAGCGTGAACTTGTCGGATCTAGCACACAGAGGATTGTGGTCAATGGATGGATTTGCAACTCTTCTCGAATACATATCACCTACCACTGCTGCAGACCAAAATGTTGCTAAAGTGCTGGGCGGCTGGATAGATACCAAGCAAGCTGGTCATCCACCCTCGCTAGCCTGTTTCGAGATGGAATCACATCAAACATACACCAGAGTTAGCCAATTTGCTGAATCTTTACGGCTTCTCCATTTTGCAAAGATTTCCCCGAAGGGTTTTGCTGACTGTCTTACCGCGACGCTTTTAATGTATTACCGAGACACGCTAGCAATTTCCCCACAGCACATTGTTCACCAGAAAATGCAGAGTGTACACGCCGCGTTACCACAGCTGCATTCGTGTCAGGAGGAGCTGCTGGACTGGGGTAGCAAGATCCGGAAGCGGTTTGTTACTGATAACATCCTCTCGCTTCCAGTAGAAAGTATTAAAAGCAGTCTCACGATGGAAGAACAAGCGGAACAATTTGTTGGAGTTCATACCTTTGGGGATACGCTTGAGAGGTTATTACTTGGGCATCAAGAACTTGTTGCTGCAAATGAAAGTCTGAAAAACATGATGCATCAAATATTAGATAGATTAGATCACATGCCTCGCATGGAGCACACCGTGTGCGCTGTGTGCAGTACCGGCAACGTGGCGGAGCAAACCCAGCCACCAAATGCAGCCTCAACACTGGAACTACGTCCTCCAATGGTAGAACAAACGTGGCCACACAGTTTATCCAGCTTGAGGGGCAAGCGTCTATCCGACTTCTTGGTGCAGTATTTCGTGGAGGGTCTCGGTTCTCTTTCCAAATCCCGTGGCAACAGAAGTCAAAAGGACTGCTTGCGTGCTGTCGAAATTGTGGCGTACGTTGCTGATTTGTCTAGTATACCACCTATCCCAGCGCCAGTTCACGAGTTGGAAAGGATGCAGTGGATGTCTGCTATGGTAACCATGGCTAGTCAATGCGAGACATTGTTAGTGACAGGCTTGAGCAAAACTGACAAAGTAGAACGAGGGAAACGCAAACGACGTAGGTCTGGTAAGCTTACAGGAATTGTCAAAGCCTGGAGCGAACTAGGTGATGGTCAACGGGCTGCCTTCCGCTCCTTGTCGCGCATCCGCTTTTCAGCGTCGTGACTACAGAGTAGATATGACTAAAAAGCTGAAGACCACAGAAAAAAATTGATTAAACAGAAAGATTAGAATAAAGGCCAATTTAGATTTCTGCCGAGACAGCCATACCTCAGCGGTTGCCCTCGCCAAGTTCATACTGTCATAATGCGCCTCAAAGACTAATTGCGGCATGCATTCGCTTTGATCGCGAGGCTCTGCCATCCACAACATAACTGCGCCCTTCATTCTAGCGCAAAAGTAAAGACGACAGACAGAAGTTAGCATCACACTCAGCAAACCGACAGTATTAGCGTATGTACCTGCGCTCCAATGGCCTGCAAGCGTAATGCAGCTTGGCGTGCATCCGTTGAGAAAAGTGGTAGGGTCTCATGGACCGATGGTGTCTTTGTGGCGGCTCTGTGGCAGCTCTTCCGACTGGGCAGCTCTTCCGACTACAAAATACACAAGGCTTCCCGGGGATAAACCAGGTTCGGCAGTGGACGATGTAGGCACCTTGGTGCTTAAGCAGACGTGGTCTTGCGCTTGGAGGAGCTCTAATACATCAACACACCACAAGCAATTAATTAGCCAACAGAGGGATCGCAGAGAAAGAGTAGATGGAGTAGCACATACCCCCCGCAGCGCATCTAGTTGTACGTCGTCCAAACGAACTCACCACGCACTCGTTTAAGCCGTCCTCGCGGACTCCGACGCTTACTTGCCCCTCCGAGAATTCGCCAGTGGTCTGTTCTATTTTAACCAATGAATTTTGCAGACGAAGTTAGCGGGGGTACGTTTACTCTCCCATAGTTAGTTCAAGTGTATACTGAGCGCTACCAATATCTGTTATCTTCGGCCGAGTTCCAATAGACTGCAACGGCCGAAGTTAAGACGACGTTAGCGGGTACAGTAGGGTATTTACTTAACTTCGTCTGACGAAGATAATCAAAGTTGCCTTAGCGCAACATTCAAGTAACGTCACCTTACTGTGACCAGTCGGGGAAAAGCTTTTGGAGATGGCAGGCGATACCAACGTGGAATCGATTGTGGACTTGATGGAGAGTGAGCTTGGCCCCTCTTCCAAGAAGCAAGATGCGTCCGCAAGGGCGAAGTTCAATGCCTTCTTGACCAGACATGTAGACAAGACTCTGAAGCTAGCTACGCTAACAGCAGCTCATGTGACAAAAGAAATGTTTGGTAAGTTTTTATCTTTTTTGTTTAATGATCCTGACATCCATTGGCAGACGTCGATGAGCTATCTCAGCTCTATCAAGCGTCAGCTGGACGAGACGACTGGCACAGAGCTTTTCCGCAACGATCCGGAGTGGTACCGACGATGTCGTCGTCATCTTCAAAAACAATATCTCATGCTTTCCATTTCGACTGGAAAAAAGCTGAAGCAACAGGCTCCTCCTATGACACTAGACGACTTACGTTCCATCTCTACAATTCTCTTTCTTCGCAATGATGTCGAAGCGCTACTAGACAGAACTCTGCTTAACAATCAATGGCTAGCAATTGGACGCAGCTCGGATATTGGCACCATTCACTTCTCGGACTTACACTGGAATGGGAACTTTGTTCTCATCGACGTCACACGGTAAGAGTTAGCTAGTACTATTTCTTCTGTTCCTATTAATTGAGTTTTCGTTCTGCAGCATAAAAGTTCGACAACAACAAAGTATTTCGATTTTCTGTTCTCCTATATGCTGGAGTATTGACCCTTTCCATGCTTTGGCATCTCAGCTAATTGCCAATCCGTATAACGCCTCGCCGAGGGTGTTCTCACAAGTATTGGAGACTACGACGGAAGCGCATGTGGCTGCGTACATCAACAGGTTATTGAAATCCATGTACAAGTATGATCACACGTTGACACTTACGAGAAATCTCCAGTCGCATTCAACACGACGAGGTGGTGCGGCGTACGCCAGCTCAAACGCCAGCGTGAACTTGTCGGATCTAGCACACAGAGGATTGTGGTCAATGGATGGATTTGCAACTCTTCTCGAATACATATCACCTACCACTGCTGCAGACCAAAATGTTGCTAAAGTGCTGGGCGGCTGGATAGATACCAAGCAAGCTGGTCATCCACCCTCGCTAGCCTGTTTCGAGATGGAATCACATCAAACATACACCAGAGTTAGCCAATTTGCTGAATCTTTACGGCTTCTCCATTTTGCAAAGATTTCCCCGAAGGGTTTTGCTGACTGTCTTACCGCGACGCTTTTAATGTATTACCGAGACACGCTAGCAATTTCCCCACAGCACATTGTTCACCAGAAAATGCAGAGTGTACACGCCGCGTTACCACAGCTGCATTCGTGTCAGGAGGAGCTGCTGGACTGGGGTAGCAAGATCCGGAAGCGGTTTGTTACTGATAACATCCTCTCGCTTCCAGTAGAAAGTATTAAAAGCAGTCTCACGATGGAAGAACAAGCGGAACAATTTGTTGGAGTTCATACCTTTGGGGATACGCTTGAGAGGTTATTACTTGGGCATCAAGAACTTGTTGCTGCAAATGAAAGTCTGAAAAACATGATGCATCAAATATTAGATAGATTAGATCACATGCCTCGCATGGAGCACACCGTGTGCGCTGTGTGCAGTACCGGCAACGTGGCGGAGCAAACCCAGCCACCAAATGCAGCCTCAACACTGGAACTACGTCCTCCAATGGTAGAACAAACGTGGCCACACAGTTTATCCAGCTTGAGGGGCAAGCGTCTATCCGACTTCTTGGTGCAGTATTTCGTGGAGGGTCTCGGTTCTCTTTCCAAATCCCGTGGCAACAGAAGTCAAAAGGACTGCTTGCGTGCTGTCGAAATTGTGGCGTACGTTGCTGATTTGTCTAGTATACCACCTATCCCAGCGCCAGTTCACGAGTTGGAAAGGATGCAGTGGATGTCTGCTATGGTAACCATGGCTAGTCAATGCGAGACATTGTTAGTGACAGGCTTGAGCAAAACTGACAAAGTAGAACGAGGGAAACGCAAACGACGTAGGTCTGGTAAGCTTACAGGAATTGTCAAAGCCTGGAGCGAACTAGGTGATGGTCAACGGGCTGCCTTCCGCTCCTTGTCGCGCATCCGCTTTTCAGCGTCGTGACTACAGAGTAGATATGACTAAAAAGCTGAAGACCACAGAAAAAAATTGATTAAACAGAAAGATTAGAATAAAGGCCAATTTAGATTTCTGCCGAGACAGCCATACCTCAGCGGTTGCCCTCGCCAAGTTCATACTGTCATAATGCGCCTCAAAGACTAATTGCGGCATGCATTCGCTTTGATCGCGAGGCTCTGCCATCCACAACATAACTGCGCCCTTCATTCTAGCGCAAAAGTAAAGACGACAGACAGAAGTTAGCATCACACTCAGCAAACCGACAGTATTAGCGTATGTACCTGCGCTCCAATGGCCTGCAAGCGTAATGCAGCTTGGCGTGCATCCGTTGAGAAAAGTGGTAGGGTCTCATGGACCGATGGTGTCTTTGTGGCGGCTCTGTGGCAGCTCTTCCGACTGGGCAGCTCTTCCGACTACAAAATACACAAGGCTTCCCGGGGATAAACCAGGTTCGGCAGTGGACGATGTAGGCACCTTGGTGCTTAAGCAGACGTGGTCTTGCGCTTGGAGGAGCTCTAATACATCAACACACCACAAGCAATTAATTAGCCAACAGAGGGATCGCAGAGAAAGAGTAGATGGAGTAGCACATACCCCCCGCAGCGCATCTAGTTGTACGTCGTCCAAACGAACTCACCACGCACTCGTTTAAGCCGTCCTCGCGGACTCCGACGCTTACTTGCCCCTCCGAGAATTCGCCAGTGGTCTGTTCTATTTTAACCAATGAATTTTGCAGACGAAGTTAGCGGGGGTACGTTTACTCTTCCATAGTTAGTTCAAGTGTATACTGAGCGCTACCAATATCTGTTATCTTCGGCCGAGTTCCAATAGACTGCAACGGCCGAAGTTAAGACGACGTTAGCGGGTACAGTATTAGGTAAGCTTATAACGCCGGTATTGCCCGGATAAGAACTACGTAGTAGGCAGTTTTAAAGTCTGTCGTTTGACGAATGAGGCTCCGAAAGCTCTCTATTTTATGAATGCAGAATGCAAGCCTGGTTGTATAGCATGACAAATGAGAATTGTCTCGTTTTAGCTTCTATTTCGAGCTATTTAATAGACAACTGCATGCTATTAGGCTGAATCGCAAGTAAGACTGGACAGTTTTTTAGTAGTTACCTGCCTCAACAGTTCCGGCTCCAGCTTCATCAGCGGATGGCTCAGTGACTGGGTCAGTCGTGCTGGGAAGCGTGACGGGGTCTTGAAGAACAGGAGCATTTGTGCCGGTGACGTTCACGACCGGAGGGGGAAGGCCGAAGCTGTCACGGCCAGTGTCAATCGTGAACACGGCGCAGAGCGGGTGCGTTATGTTCTTGTAGACGTTGCACCACGTGTCAGGTTTGATGGCCACCACGTAGTTGCTGTCCTCTGTAACCTTCTTGAAGCCTTTGCCGATCTGCGGGTCGTAAACGCTCCAGTCATCCACCGAGAGGGCAAACGACACGTCCTGGGACTCCCCGGGCTGCAGTTCAATCTTCTTGAACTTCTTTAGCATCTTCACTTCAGGAACGGAAATCGTGCGGTACGGCTGGGTTAGGAACAACATGACGGTCTCCTTACCGGCACGGATGCCTACGTTCGTGACCGTCACGGTAGCTGTGACGGTAGCATCAGCGCTCGTGATCGTTGTCGTGTCAAGAGACACCGCTGAGTAGTTGAACTCGGTGTAACTGAGACCGGCACCAAAGTCCCATTGCATCCAGCAGTGGTCGTAAGCGCACTGAGTGTTAACACGGTGGTAGTACGGAATCGCGACGTTCGCCGGGTCCTTCGGGTAGGTGATCGGGAGCCTTCCGCTCGGGTTCACATCACCGTAGATGATCTCAGCCATTGCCTGACCTCCGAGTTCGCAGGGTATCAAACCATCAATGATTGCGCTGGCGGTGTCTGGCAGGGAGCCGAGAAGACGAGGACGACCCTCGAACAAAACGATGATGACCTTGGTTCCGGTGGCAGCAAGCGCCTCGACATACTCAATCTGACCAGCAGGCAAGGCCAGATCGTCAATGTCGCCAGGCTTTTCAGTGTACTGCTTCTCACCAATTACAGCGATCGTGTACTCGTGCTGACTGGCAAGTTCCACGGCCTTGGCGAGATCGGCCTCTGAGTATGTGCCGTTCTCGTACAGACCATTGAAGAAGGTGAACGAGTTGTTGCCTACCAAGTCTTCAAAGCCCTGACGTACCGAGATACCGTTCAGGAACATTTCATTGCCAGAGTACCCCTGCCATGCAACGCTCCATCCTCCACACTGGTGACCAACGTTGTCAGCCGAGTGACCGGTCAGGAAGACGGAGGCGTCCTTGGCTAACGGCAACACGCTCTCATTGTTCTTCAAAAGGACGATCGACTCGCGTGCCAAGTCCAGTGCTACCGCCTTGTCTTCGTCGTTACCAACCAAGAACTCAAACTCCTCGCCAGGGACCGGGTTTTCGTACAGTCCAAGCTTGAGCTTCATCTTGATGATACGCTTAGCAGACTCACGGAGACGGGTCTCGTATTGAGGGTAGCCCACCAGCATGTTCTCGGTGTAGTTGATGAAAGATGTATCGTTCGGGACCATACTCATGTCAAGCTACGTGTGAGTCAGTGACAAACGAACGGCGTCTTCGTAAGTCTCGGCGACACGGTGCCAGTCCTTAAGGTTGTTGATCTCAGCCCAGTCGGACACTAGAAGACCATCAAATCCAAGATCCGAACGGAGCAGGTCGTTCAAGATGCGAGGGCTGGCAATCACAGGCTCACCGTTGATTGAGATGTAGTTCTCCATCACCGACATGGCGCCGGCGTCCATTGCAGCTTTGAACGGAGGGAGGAAGTAGTTAAGCAGATCGAAATCATCCATAATGACGTTGTCGCGGTCGTGTCCGGTAGGGGTCTTGGAATAACCAATGAAGTGTTTCATGCAAGCCCCGGTTTGATTGTAGCTTTGGAGACCGCGGACAAGCGCTTCACCCAAGACGGTAACGAGATGTGGGTCCTCGCTGAACGTCTCGTAAGTGCGAGACCAGAGGGGGTTCTGCGAGATCTCGAGAATGGGTCCGAAGATCCAAGGGATTCCAGCAGCTTGGGTGTCGCGGGCAGTGATCTGGCCTGCCTTGTGAACTAGATCCGGGTTGAAACTAGCACCACTGTTGATCTGCTGGCCGAAGATCACAGCTCCGGTGACGTAGTTCGCTCCGTGTACCGAGTCAAGTCCGTAGATCATGGGGTGGCCCCCGTTCTCCTCCATAGTGATCTCCTGGATACGGCTCACGACAGCGCGCCATTCCGTTGCGTTCCATCCGTATTTCTCTCCGAGAGGTTCGTCCCAAATGGTGTTGAGGTACGAACCGACGTACTGCTGGGCGTAAGCGCGAACGTAGTCCTCGTTCAAAGTGTTATCTTTGTTCATGATAGTGCTGATGTCGACCTGCGTCATCTGACCGATCACTTGAGCCGTCGAGAAACTATCAACGATAGCTTGAGCTTTGGCACTGTATGCGTCGTCGTTGGCCACCACGAGAGTCGCCGTCGCAGCTAAGCTGGCCGCAGTGACCCAGCTTGTCCACATTAGATCCACGTGCGTCGAATAGTAGGCAGGTTGGGGCTTGTGGGTGTTGGTCCTGTGTTAGGCAGGAAGAAAATTGAAAACTGAGTTGAGACTTTGCCTTTCTCGCTGGACTGCCATTCCAGACACGATAGGCAGTACCGGTATCCATGCGGCTCTGTTTGGGGCTAAGATCGCAATTCCACCACCAACGACCACAAGCGAACCCCTGCCCGAATCCCAATCCATTTTACATCTGCGATTTTCATCTTTGTTCTCCGACTCCTTCGTACGAAAGCTGGCGAAAAGATTGTTGTGGTTGTCCCAAGTCACACAACAAGCACAGCGGCTGCCTGTTGTGACAACCTCAACAATCTCTTGGCTCAGCTGTTGACAGGATATCTAGATAGCTACAGAATACAGTACAAATGTAAATTACTTGTGTAGCTATACTGTAAAGTGGCTCAGCATCTTACCGGTACAGTAGAACCCTGACACCAAGCCGTCCAAAGACTCTTTGGCCGAAAATTACTACAAATGCAGTCGCTGCGGCCCCTAAGCGATGGAAGGACGACATCCAGCATTCAAAGGCGAAAGCCATTGTGGATGAGGCTGAGGACAACGCTGTGGGCGCTGGATAGACGACCCGTCTTCCTACTTGGAACGAGGAATTAACTTTAGCAAGTAGGTTGGATCCAAAATGGAAAAAATAAGTAGGTGCGTTTTTCAAAAATAAGTAGACTGACACCAAAAATATACCTACATGTAATGCATAACAAATAACCAAATTTAGAATGACCGTTTAAAATTTGAGAGCATATATCAAAGTCTTACAAGTACAGTGTAATATCGTACGACCCGCACAAGGCCACACAGGCCCAATCGTACGATCATACTTATTATTGCTACTGCTAGTACTACCTAGTATTTCCAGTGGAACTCACACCCAGGAAACATTCTCCACTTGATCGAGCTAAGAGAAGACATGACCGCTCTACAGCCAGTCCGTTTCGCAGCTTCTCCTGGCTAATCAGTTTTGAAACCCCATCGCCTTGCGAGGACGAGGTGCTCACGTCCCTTCATTCGTCATATTTTGCGCACTCCTTACGTGCACTGTTAGCCGAGCAAAAATGTCGGAAACTGCAAACGTGTCACCATTTTCTGAAAGAGACCAGCTAATGCCATCTAACTCTAGGAGTTGAGACGATACACCAGAGGAACTGGGCAAGCGAGGATGAAAACCGGGGCCTTGGTCGAAGCACAAACGCAAATCACACAGACCGGGATCCGCAGTAACACCTACAGTTGCAATGACACAGTAGGTCTCGAGCGCCGTACCCAAAGAGAGACTAAAGTTAAAGTGTGCGACTCGTACGACTGAGACTTTTGGTCGAAATCGTACGATCAATAACCGAGCAAGATCGTACGACCTAGATTTTTTTAGAAACCCAAAAAATATAAACCTGTTCGATTAATTTTCAGAATCTATGTATGTCTATTCAGTTAATATATGTGGTGCTTTCAGATTAAATTTCAAATTAATTTGTATTGGTACATGTATAATTTCTTATAAAATGAAAAATTGAAATCTGCTATTCTATAAAAAAAAGGTTAGGAAATTCACATCTGAATAACCCCACGGCATTGCGGGCACAGAGGTGTGTTCTGCTCGCTGAGTGCATGGGCGACAAGTGCTGACATCCATTCTCTGCATGCAGCGTGTAGGCAATTTGGCGGGGCTACCGGATTCTCAAGGACACCCAAGCAAATGGGGCAGTTGTTGGAGGTGGCAGTATCCTCGTCTCTGCGGGGCATGTCATCATCGTCATCAGATATTTCGATGATGACAGGAGCCGCAGGCTGCACACGCCGCGATCTTCTTGTTGCTGGGGGTTCTTCAAATGGTGGAGGGGGGGGGCTCTGTTGGTGTCGACCCTCTTAATTCTACGACAGTAATTGGTACTGCTGCTGCTGCTGCTGCTGGAACTGAGCTCGTAGAGCCCTGGATGGGTGGAAAAGGACTAGGATCTTGACGCTGGACCAACCGCAGCGCAAGCTGCTCGAGAGCCCCACGCCGAGCTCTTGAAAATCGACGGTCGTAAGCAAGCTTGGCTACTCGAGCTTCCTGAAGTCGGCGTGCCTTGAGAGTCGGGTCATGCTGCTCCAGGCAGACTTGGCGACCGACATGCTTTCTGAGGCTATGTGCTGACAAAACTCGACCGCAAACAGGGCAAGCGACTCGCTCGGACATCGTAGATAGATTAATAAACCTACTTACATCGATAACTTTTTGTTGTGTTGCTGCATTGTCTTGTAAAACGTCTTAATATCTGATCTAACCCTTAACTTCTTATTCCTGATTATACGTAGGTTAGTCAATCTACTTACTGATTCCATTTTGGATCCAACCTACTTGCTAAAGTTAATTCCTCTACTTGGAACTCCAAGTTGGAAGGCTCTGATCAAGGTGGAACGAGCGATTGTCTTTCCACCACAGCGTGCGGCTGCACTGGAATCCAATCAATTATGCAGACATTTCGTAGTGCGAATTCGTCGCGACTACCAGAAAGTGATAGCCACCTGGAGTTTCCGTGATCTAATGCAGGTGAAGTCAACACTGCGTGCTATGGTATAGTTTAAGCTAACTACCAGTGTAGTATTTCAGCGGACATCTAACGCGTGAAGACGCTACAGTGCTAGCATTAACATGTAAATACCGGTAGCAGACAGAAGGTGTTCGAACAATGTTTCGTCATGAAATCACAACAACGCGCTTGTATCCTACAAGAAGATTTGCAAATAGATTCAACGATAGCACACACGAAGCCGCACATCGGCAGCAAAATCTCCATGGATCCATCGGTTTACCTCGAAGTTGTACAGGTACAGATTCTGCAGACATTCATTGCACAAGGCACCACGAAAATGATCATTAACGGCGACGTGAGGTTGTGCCGTTGATGCCAAAGTTGAGACTCCCCGTGTCCAGCGTGAAGTGCGCGCAGAGTTCGTTTGTGATCGTGTTGTACACGTCGCAATCGGTCTCAGGCTTGATCGCCACAACGAATGTGCCGTCTTCGGCAACCTGGTTGAAGCCGCTGCCGATCGGAGGATCGTAGACGCTCCAGTCATCGGCCGTGAGGGTGAAGGTGACCTCTTCAGTAATGCCAGGCTCAAGGCTGATCTTCTTAAACTTTCGTAGCATCTTGACTTCCGGCACGGAGATCAAGCGGTACGGCTGGATCACGAACAGCATCACCGTCTCCTTACCAGCGACTGGGCCCGAGTTGGTTACGAATACGGACGCTGTCAGAGAATCATCAGGTCCTGACACCGTAGTCTTACTCAACGTTAGCGCTGAGTAAGTAAACGTGGTGTAACTTAACCCCGTACCAAATTCCATTGCATCTCACAGTCAACATACGAACCGACATGGTCAACGCACTTCGTGGTGACTCTGTGGTTGTACGGGATCATCACGTTGGCCGAGTCCTTAGGGTATGTAAGTGGCAGACGTCCACTAGGGTTCACTTTCCCGTACACAATCTCCGCCAAAGCTTGTCCCCCGAGCTCGCAAGCAAGCAAATCGTGAATAACAGCATTCGCTGTGTCCGGTAGCGAGCCAAGTAGACGTGGCCGTCCCTCGAACAGAACAAGAATGACTTTGGTGCCCGTAGCAGCAAGAGCCTGCACGTACGCGATTTGACCGGCAGGGAGATCAAGATCGTCAATGTCTCCGGACTTCTCAGCACACGTAGCCTCGCCAATAACTGCAATAGTGTACTCGTGTTGGCTTGCGAGGTTCACAGCGGTGGCGAAGTCAGCGTCCGAGTAGGAGCCGTCAGCGTTCAGTCCGTTAAAGTAGGTAAACGAATTATTGCCTACCAGGTTCTCAAACCCCTGACGCACCGAGATACCGTTCGGGTACATGTCGTTACCGGAGTATCCCTGCCATGCAATGCTCCATCCACCACACTGGTATCCGACGTTGTCAGCGGAGTGGCCCGTAAGGAACACCGATGATCCGTTAGCCAAAGGTAGGACGTTGTTGTCATTCTTGAGCAACACGATCGATTCCCGTGCCAACTCCAGCGCCACTGCCTTGTCATTGTCGTTACCAACCAGGAATTCATTGTTGGCACCAGGCACTGGAGTCTCGTACAAGCCGAGCTTGAGTTTCATCTTAATCACTCGTTTGGCCGATTCACGCAACCGACCTTCGTATTCGGGAAAACTGTTTAACATTTCGGTTGCGTGGGTGATGAACTCAGTGTCGTAGGGCACCATACTCATATCGAGAGCGGTACGAGTGAGCGACAGACGCACGGCTTCTTCGTAAGTGTCCACTACACGATGCCAATCTTTCAGGTTGTTGATCTCGGCCCAGTCCGTGACTACCACACCATCATAGTTGAGGTCATTACGAACGAGATCCTCGAGGATCTTGGTGTTCGCGACTACTGGGATACCGTTGATGGAGATGTAATTCTCCATAATTGACAGCGCACCAGCTGAAATCCCAGCTTGAAAGGGCTGAGTGAAGTAGTTGAGCAAGTCGAAATCCGCCATGGTTACACCATCGCGGTCATGTCCGGTTGGGGTCTTGGAGTAACCCACGAAATGTTTTATGCAGGCCGCTGTCTGGTTGTTACTCTGTAGCCCTCGGATGATAGCGTCACCCATGACTGAGCTCAAGTACGGGTCTTCACCGAACGTCTCGTAGGTGCGAGCCCACAGTGGGTTCTGCGAGAGATCGAGGATAGGACCAAACACCCACGGAATCCCAGCCGCCTCCGTGTCGCGACCAGTGATCCTGCCCGCTTGGTAGACTAAGTCGGGGTTGAAACTTGCTTCACTGTTGATCTCCTGGCCGAACAGAACAGAACCTGCGACGTAATTGGCACCGTGCACCGAGTCAAGGCCGTAGACCATGGGGTGGCCGCCATTCTCCTCCATCGTTATCTCTTGGATGCGGGTGACGATGGCACGCCACTCCGTTGCATTCCAGCCCCACTTGCCGTTGATCTCACTGCCCCATGGCGTGTTAAGGTACGACCCAACTTTCAGCTTGGCGTAACGTGCGCACCGAGTCCTCGTTCAGCGAGTAATCGCTATTAAGCACTTGGGTGATGGTGATCTGGGTCATCTGGCCAAGCACTTCAGCAGTGCTGAAGCCATGCACGATGGCTTGAGCTTGCGACTCGCAAGTTGCGAGTCGTACACATCGTCTCCAAGGTTGCGCGCGGAAATCTGAAAAGCGGTGAATGCTGCAATACAGCCAAAAGCGGCAGTCCACGATGTCAGCATAGCGAGTATCGTCTTGGAAATCGCCAGTTGTAGATTGCGCTACCCCGGGGAGATCAAAAAGTGAGAGCGCTTCAGAGGACCAATGCGGTGGAGGCTCTACGGACTGCGTCATGGCGTAGGGAGAGACGTGGGACGCGCGTGGTCATTGCTGGTGGTTGAAGCTGCTTCACCGATCGGCATGTACCACGCAACGCGTGATGCAATGGTTTCATGGTAACCCCCCTCGGTCAACGTACTGTAGTGGTGCGGTACCTGGACTGCTATTGAATACATTTCCATTTACATATGGATAATGTCAGGCACAATGAGCTAGATAAGATATTACAGGCTTTATCTTCTAGAGAGGGAAGGTATTTTCAGTAAGTACGATATAAAAATAAAAGGAAAGCTAGTAGCTTCAATTACGCATTTTGAGCATCGCCATTTAGATGCATTCACTCTGCTCGCTAATGATGGCAGCATACTTCGAGGTATCGGATACATTAAGTGGTGAAAACCCACCATTGCATATTTTCGAAGCTACCTGCTCATTTACCGCTGCAAGTTGCAGCCAGTAGCTGCCCAAAGCTCGAATGCTGCTTGGTTTGTTGACTCGACAGCGTTGAGCTCGACGCCTTTCCATTTCAGCTACGTAAAAAAGCTTACTAATGATCAGCTACAGTTGTAATAGAACGAATAAGCTCATTTAATTCGACAACTCCGGGCCAGACTCCGCCGGAGTCGGCTTGCCACGATCGATAGTACAGCTGGTTGCAGTTCAAAGTAAACTTCGTTCGAGCGAATCGCTCGCAGCGATCTTACATTACCGTACTGTAGTAAGTTACTATCTAAACATATACCGGTAGGTAGTAAGCTGACAATGTTGCTCGCTCTAACTAATAAATCTTGCTGCAAGATTTGATTAATTAGAAAAGAAAAAGATGATCAGGAGTGTGGCTTTTTTAATAATCCGGTTAAAAAAACTTACTGTTAATTCCGAGGAACTTGCCACACCAGACTTTAAAAGCAACGTCATCTTTCTTTTTCACAGGTAACGGCCGTCCAGCAACTCATGCACATGTGAATGTCGTCTTAATAGTTCAAAGTCCTCTTTATAAAACAATTAGAGAAGAGTCAGAAGAAAGAGGAAAACTTATTCTCGACTAATCACGCGCAACGTGATTCCAGGAGCCAGGTCTGTACGAACATCAAACACGAGCAACACCCCAATGACGAGTTTTCTGCGGAGCCCACTGCCATTTAGGACAACCAGAACGTAAATGCAACTCCACTCCTTACCTGTAGCACCAATAAATCACATATTTCACAGCTCTTTATTTTAGTCTATGTCTCAAAGCGCGGTCTGCCAACGTATTTTCAATATATTCTCGATTGACAATCGTGTTCTTCAGTCCGTGAACGATAAGGAAATTTGTTAGAGCACGCACGTTCTTTTGGTTGCATGTTGCGCCTTCCTTCAGCTCCAATGCAATTTGCGTACACAGTTGTAGTTGAGTCAACACACGACTCGATGTGGAAGCAGGAGAGCGCTTTGTTACAGCAAAACCCCGAACATTATGCGTCAGTCCTCGGAGCATTTTGTTCCTGACCTCAATTGGTGCAGCGTGCGATACGCGGATCACAATGTCGCGTTCTTCTTCAGCGTAGCGCCGCACTACCTGGTGCATCTTCACGTCTGCTTTAGAGCTGTTAGAATACACTTCCTTGGTAAACTCCTCGATAATTGTGTACGGGTCGTCAAGGTTCTGTCATTCAAGGCAACGTTTTCAGATAGTAGACCTCATCACGGACACCCTCCGCCTGCTTATAGCACGCCTACCTTCGCCGATTTCTCGTACAAGTTACCGTACGCCATGTGTTTCTCTGCCCCCTTGAAATAATCCCACGAAGCTTGTGCTGTGTCTTGCAATCCAAACGGCAGATCTTTATACGTGAAGAACTCGAGGTACTTCCCGTCAACACCTTCACGCAGCTGAACATCCGGAATCGAAACACTTCTATTTGTTAGACCATTCGCCATAAAGATGGCGTCCAGGTCGTGATATGCCCCATCCAAACGGCAAAACAGTTCCCGAAAGTCTTCCACGTCTCCACAAAAATACGACACACCGATGATCGGCCGCTCATTGCAACACTGGTTAATCAGCGCTGCGCACTCATTATTCTGCACAACAGCAACAACAACATTAGCAATGAAATAAGTTTCAGCACACTTGGAGCCATACCAATTGCCGTGTCCTCTTGCGCACCAGCAGCCCGAGACTGTCTGCCACTTTCTTTTGTCGCTCCACAGCCAGCTTAAGCCTCACATTATCGCACTCTGCTTGCTCTCTTCTGCATCGCTGTCTCCTGGCCTGCTCCTGCCATAAACTCGGTCTCTGTGTAACAGGGTACTGTGCAATCAGCCCGTTCTTCTTGGTCTTCTGTAAAACATGCAGGTCGAGCTGCAGCTTCTCCAGCTGCTCGCGCAGGAACGCGATTTCTCTAGTGTGCTCGTTACGTGCGCGATTCGGGTCGCTGTATATACCAGCTTTGCGCAGCATTCGCTTTTTCTCGGCACGCAGGCGGCGTGTCTCTTCTCTGGACAGCGAGGGAGGAGGTTTCGCTCCAACAGCAATGGTTAGTGTATGACTGGGCGTTGATGTTACTTCCTGGTGTAGTTGAGGGCAAGAGACGTTCACCGAGGCAGTGGCGTCATTTTTAATAGTGTCAAACTCGAACTCGTCCACGAACGACAGCGCGGCTTCGAAAACGCTCGTGTCTTCGTCCTGCTGGGAGGACGCCATGATGACAGATGACTAAAGTTTATTAGAGTCTAGAAACGGTGCTAAAGTGTAAATTTAGTTACGTTAGCTTAACTCTAAGGCCGTGTTCGAAATTCAACCCAGAGCTAAATTTTGAATCGTCCTGCTTTGCGCCTTCAAATCCAGTCTTTTTCTGATGGAACACGATCACTTATTTTATCTTTATTTTACTTAACAAAACGACTATTCTACAGCTCTAGCTTATTTTCGAACAAGCTGGATTTGCCGAACACGGCCTAATAAACCTGTAATACTATCCTGAAACGTCAGTTTAGTGGAAAGGTATCGAGAAAATTCGATTAGCTCAGTACGTCACTTACTTATCCAAGCAGTTGCTCCATCGACATGTCTGTGCCCCCAACGAGCGCCGCGAATATGAACGTGGGCTGGGACCCGTCTCCTCTATCTTCCTCCACTGGTGGCGAATTTGACGCCAACTCGATGATTGAGCGCACGCAGGAGGTGAAGGTGGACGTGAACGACTACTCGCGGTTCAAGGACATCGGCAAGGATCTGGTGGACGAGGACAAGAAACAAGATACAGAACCCACTGCAGTGGCGTCCGAGTCCAAGTGCCGCAATTGCAGCAAACCTGGTGCTAAGCTCAAGTGCAGCGTGTGTAAGAAGGCTGTTTATTGTGCGCGCAAGTGCCAGGCGAGCGACTGGCAGTTCCACAAGCGTATCTGCAAGAAGCCAGAGCCTCCTAAGAAGCCAGAGCCACCACGTCGATCGCCCACCAAGAACTCCACGAGCTCTGCTTCTACCTCCTCGACGAAAACGACGAGCTCGACGTCTAGCAGCAGCAAGTCGAAGACTTCTAGTGACTCGTCAGTTGTCGTGACGGATGAACCAGATCTGCCCGAGGACATGCGTGGCTACAAGAACGGTCTACCGTATTTCCACCGCGAATTGTCCAAGGAGGAGAAGAATCTGATTGGAGATATCGCACCTCAGAAGATCGAGATTAAGCCTGCGGAGGTGAGTGACTGGATAAGGAGATACAGGATAAGATCAAGATGTACTGATTGGAGTGATCGTGATCTTGTAGGCGAGTCCTGTGCAGCATGACGGATCGGCGTGGAATAAGGCCGGCACGTTTGAAGAGCGTGTAGTGACTAAGTGGGCAGAGGACAAGTGGAAGGAGATCTTCACGGATGCAACTTACTCGGAGGGCAACCTGCTGGCGACTTTTAAGGCGCCCGATAAGATCACGGGTGACGCTAGTATTTGTGTGGTGCGAGGCAAGAAGCGATATCTGTTCGACTTCAACTTCAAGTTGCCCTTCGAAGTGGCTGTCAGTGGAGGTAGCACCTGCAAGGGCACGTACGAGATGAACGACATCTCGAACGACGAGGACTACGAGGTACGATCAAGTGCTGTGGCTCCGTATTGTATTGCTGCCTAACTGAGCTGTGTGTGTGTGTGTTTTGCTGCGTAGATTTCGTGCAGACTGACCAAGAAATCCACCAGTACCAGCGAGCAAAGCGCCGTGCAGACGTTCGTCGCTAAGAAGAGCAGCGGCCTGCAGAAGGAGCTCGTGCGACTCATCAGCGTGTTCGCCAACGAGTTCCAGCAGCAATAGACAGGTGCAAAGAAAGACACCAACTCACAACGTAGGCCCAGAACGATTTACCATGCATAGAATGAAAATACTGCATGCCGTTCGTCTTCTTCAAGTTCAGCAGCCAGTGGAGTCTTGATCAAGAGTCTGAGTACAAAATTTGAGGCGCCAATTCCGGACTGATGGCATGCTCAGATACCAGACTCTTACGGGCCGCGATCATGCCCATGTGGCAGCTCTGGAGTACATCGTATCCTTCCAGCAACCCATACACAGTTCCACCAACCATGCTGTCACCTGTGCAATCATCAATACAAAAAAAAAAGCAAATTAGTCTTCTCTTACGCACGAGAAATCGGCAGATCTCGTACCAGCTCCAGTGCAGTTCTTTACGGGGATTTCAACACCAGGTAAATGAGCCATGGTGAGCGAGTGGCCTCCATGAACATGGTGCATGCCCCAGATTTCAGCGTCAAAGTCGCAATCTTCCACGATCTCACGCAGTTCGTCTGCAGGCATGTTGATAGAGGCAACTAGGACTCCATGCTTGCCTAGAGTGACCAGGATGTGCTTCGGTCTCTTGGTGTCCCCATCAGCCATGGCGAGTAGCGCTGTTTATGCCACACAAAATGACATGTTAGCATCACGGTACAAACCTGTGGCTTGCCAGCAAAACGTACTTGTGATGAGGTCGTTCTTCAACCGTGTCATTTCCTCCGTGGGAATAATTCCAGACTCCTTGGTAAGTGAGAAGCGTTCGGAGGTCTCGGGACTAACATCTGTCTTCTCGCGAATGGCGTTGCTGATCGCGTGAAGCTCGTCAGCGTTTGGAGACATGTACTTCATGGAAGACACGCCGTCTCCTTCCACTACTCGGATAGCTTTTTGAACCGAGGTAGGCTCGAACCAAGTATCTACGCCAAGACGAGCACTTCGTTTGAAGAGATCTCCGATAGTAGCTGGAACCAAGTTCCCGTCTGCGATCACTAGCTTTGCTTTATCAATCGCCTGGTCGGAGATGACCTCGCTTTCCTAGCGTACAGACAAGGTGAGGTACGTGATATGTGGAACTGCCAAATTCAGCACTTACAATCGACTCGAACGCGCTCATATCTGCAATCGCAGCGTCCATGTCTCCAGTGGAATCAAGGACAGCAGAGTACACAGCAGTTGAAAGCTTGTCGGAGATTTGGACACCACTGGTGTTCATGCCCAGCTTCTTCAAATTGTCCAAGAGAATTGAGCCCGACGCGTCTTTCCCAATGGACGACACGAGCAACGGATCCAACCTTAGTCGGTGCAGACATTCAGCAATATTTCTACCAACACCTTGCATAATACCAAGTGAATTAGATACGAAAAGAGCAGCAGAGAGATTAGCATTGTCTGTTTACACAAGCCGTACCTCCGCTGGACTGCTTGATGGTTCCAATGTTAGAGGTGCCGCGGATAAGTGGCGACGTAGAAGAACTAATGATATCGAGCACGAGACCACCAACAACAAGAACGCGCTTTCTGGGGCTTGTGGTGGGGGATTTCTGTAAGCCATTTGAGGTTAAAAATCAAAATCACCAGTAAAAACTACTTAATTACTGAAATTCAGCACAAATCATGAGCTTACCTCAGCCGGCAGCGAATAAACAATGCCCGACTTGGCTGTGGGATCCACCACATATCCATTTTCCAAGTCAAACAGTGCGCATGCAATCTACAACATCCAGCCCAAACATCACGTCAACAAATAGCTGTGGTAAGTCATCCCCCCATCTCCAAGTATACCTGACTGCCAACAGTTGCGTTGTTGTTGACTAAGTCAATGTTTGAAGTCAAAGAAACACCCTGTGTGATCTCATTGACGCGCTTTAACAGGTAGGGCGTGACGGCCTGGCCATAAATATTCTTGTCCGCAACTTCTTTGAGCCCAAGCTGGAATACAAAGTCAAATTAGTGAGGTTAGTTATTCCTACCATCCCGTTCCATTTAGATAAATGAAGCTTTTTTTACCTCTATCGCTTCATTGATAAGCTCGGAAGGCACAGGCTGTGGGTTGGGAACGGCGATAATGTGGCCATTCGGCAACTCCAGCGCGTCACTCTCATGAATCAGGCGTGCAACGTCTTGAGGCGTATCTCGGCGTAAGTGAGCCTTCTCGCCGCTGTCTTGTGTAAAGAAGGCAGGGAACTGGTCCGTCTTGTAGCCGATCACCGGTACGCTCTACGACATCAAGCACAAACACCGTCAGTCTCAGCAATTTTCAACCTTCGTTATCAGTGCGCATTTCGTTACATGGGTCTCCAGGAACTCCAGCGTTCGTGGAATGTCGAGAATGGACTTGACGCCAGCACACACCACCGCCACTGGCGTCCGGGACAGCTCCATCAAGTCCGTTGAAATGTCTACAGTGATTAGACCATCAGTATCTCTTACACTCCCAATTAATAGTCCAAGGTACCCATGGTCTCCTCGCAGAAGCGATGTACGCCCCCTATGCCTCCTGTCACGAAGACCTTGATACCAGCTGCATGGGCGATACGCCTGTAGTAAGAACCACATATTTTTGCGTTAAAATACGCTGACCACCACTTTCAATTCCGCTTTCGTCGACGTACATTGTGCTGGAGACGGTGGTGGCGCCCACCACCTTCTTGTCCGTAACTGCAGCCGCGATATCCCTCGTCGAGCACTTTTTGGCACCTGCACCGAGTTCCGCTAGCTGCATCAGATCCTGTTCCGCCAGCCCCACTTTCAACGCGCCATCAGCGATGCAGATCGTGGCGGGGCAGGCCCCATGAGACCGCACAATCTCCTCCACGTGCTTGGCCATGTGCAGGTTCTGCGGGAACGGCATCCCGTGAGAGATGATAGTGGATTCGAGCGCCACCACAGGCCTCTTCGCGCGTCCGTATAGCGCCTCCGACACCTCTTCGCTTAGCGCCAGGCGCTGGCTCAACGCTGTCCCGCTGCGTCGCCACATTTTCTGCCAATGCACAAGGATGTGAATGATTAACTTGATTCACTGAATCATTCCGCTTCAAGTCAGCATGTTTTATGACCCCACGCGCAACTTAGCTCTTGATCTTGTAGCAACATAATTCAACTTTTTAACGTTAGTTGCGTTCAAATCTGGTCGTTCCAAATCCAGTTTTTTAAATCGACGATCCGCCCGCCATCGAATAATTGCCATGGGCTTCGCGCACTCACTCGAGGTGCTGTACGCGCTGCTACGGCTGTACGCGAGCGGGGCTGCATCATCCTCTTCCTTCTCTGACGCTCCATACCCGCATCTACAACAGAGATTGCAGCAGACATTGCGCGTGGTTGCTCTCACGGCCTTCGGAGCAGTCTTTATCCCGCTGCTGCTGCTGTGCTTACTGCCGTTGCTCTCTCCACTGGAATTTCCAGGCTTCTCTGCTTTCCTCTTGGTGATTGCGTCTTTGTGGGCCTCTACTGTCGCTCACTTGACGCTCCGGTATGCGCTGTTGCCCACGCCTCGAAGAGCGGAGGCCGAGCCGGTCCGCGGAAGGCTCCAAGCTGCTGTTTGCGCCATCGTGGTTACTGTGACGCGCGTACGCGAGCAGCCGCAGCTACCAGTATTATTACTTCTCTGTGTAATTCACTCGTATGTCTGGAAGATCGTGCTATACTACGGAATGGCGTCCAGCATCCACGTTGCAACGAGCTTTGGATCGTTCGCTGTCGCCGGTGGCCTCGTATCGTTTGTGTCGTTTGTACTGGTGGAGAAGAGTCTAGCTGAAGATCCGTTCGTGCTGGATCCGCGTGCAGCCTTTGTGAGAGCCATGCAGAGAGACGTGGTGCGTGCAGTGCGTCGTGGAGTTCTTGTTTACATCCTGGGACGCGTATGGAGCTGGGTGTTTGGTGGCAGTGACGTGGAGCTGGCGACGACAGAGTCAGGGTTCTTCTCGCTGCATTCATCGAGAGTGACATTCCAAGTTACGACTAGTTTTATGGAGAACTTGGCTATCTTGAGTGCTGCTTCGGTGTTCAGGACCTTGCTCTTCCGTGCGAGTCACCAGGTGGTAGGCGGTGCATTCGGGGGGACCAACAACTTGTGGGACTCACTTGCAAGCATGAAATTTAAGGAAGGAGATGTCGCGAGTGCTTTATTTGCGACGGAAGTTACAGCGAGTCCACAGAATGTCACGCCGCTGAATGAACAGTACCTGCATGGACTGCACAGTCGTATGGATGCGGCGGTCAAGACGATCTCGGACAAGAAAACGCCCAAGGCCCCTGCAGATGCCGAAGATGTGGAGATCTTGGACAGTTTGTTTAAGTTTGAGAACTTGCTCACTGGATGCAAATTCGATGCAACTGCGCGAGAAACGCTTTTCACGTCTCGGGATCGATGGAACGCATTGTTTAACTCGACGACTGCGGTGGTGGATGGATTCACGTTAATGTTGCAGCTGCTGAACACACTGCCAGATAGGAAGGGTGATACAGGAGACAACGCTCCTGCTGGCGCCTTGGCTCTTGAGCAGTCTTTTGGTTCTTTGCTACGCTTCTTAAACACACAGCAAGATACCCACCCGCTGCTTCTGCTCCAGCAGTATCCTCACCTAGCGAACCTTCGCATCTCCTCGTCTAGTGTGAAGTCGTCCATCAAGTTTTTCTTCGAGTCGAAGTTGCAGCTCGCGGTTCGCCGCTTCTTGATGGAAGAGGCACGTCGGCGTGTGTTCCAGCGCACGAAAGTTGTGCGCGCGGCAGAATCGTTGTTGTGCCATCTTGTTAGTGTCTCGCGTGCGGAGGACAAACAGGGAATTGTTCAGGTACGATGCTGATTGCCCTGTTATCGTGAAGGTCGTCAGCTAAGAGTTTTAATTGCTCTTGCTAAATGCAGCACACTGTACCTGCTGTGGTTTCGTCGCTCTTAGAGTGCCGCAACGCTTTGGACGCATACATGGAGACGTGTTTGAAGGAGAGTAGTACGACCGATGTATACGTGCAAGAAGCCACGGCTCTAGCAAAAGGTGGGAAGCGTTGCTAAGCTGTGAAAGTAAATCTGGGAGCTAACCAAATACTCGTCATTTTTTTGCTCCCAGGAATCGACAGCGGTATTTATCGCATCACGGAGGTATTTCAGGGCGAGTTATCCTTGTTCGCGTTCCCTCCTGACGTCAAGAAGGCGCTGCTTGCGTACGCGAGCTTCAATGCTTAGAGAATAGTTTGACGCCGACGATCCTGAATAATCCACCAGCGCCATTGCTTGTCATTTTTGCGGTAACTAGCTGGTCTCTACTTCTTGAGGTTTTGGAAGTCAAAGTTCCCTTTCTCCAACGCAGCAACGAAGTCGACCATCGCAATGCACTGCTCAACCCATAGGCATACCAGTCAAAATCATAGGGCAGAAACCTGAGGCGTCAATCGTATCGTACCTGTTCGTCTACTGGGGCACTGGCAGGTATCCGCTGCATGGCCTGGATTGCTGCAGCTTGGCACAATGCTATCAATGACGCTGCATTAGCGCCCTCGGTCTCGTTGACGAGTTCGGTGATCTTGACGTCTTGACTCCACGGCATTTTGTTGCGCTGAATCTCCAGAATGGCCTGACGTTCGTCAGCATTGGGAAGACCAACATACACGACATTTTCAAAGCGACCTACACCAGAAACAAATACGTAAGCAGCGGTCTTGCTGGTCTCAGGCGATACACAGCACGCACCGGGTTGGAGAAATGCCGGGTCAATGGCGGACAAGGCATTTGTAGCTGCGAGAACGAAGATCCGACCAGCAGCAACGTCAGAGGCATACACGTCGCTATCATCAGATACTGCCTTCAGCGCATCGAGCTCCATTAACAGCTGAGAAATCATCCGAGACGTTGTCTGGCCTGCCGTTGATCGGTTGCCAAATAGCGACTGAAACTCGTCAATGAAGATCATGCACGGACTCAGTGCCCGGGCAGTGTCGAACGCACGAGTGATGGCCTTCTCACTCTCGCCAATCTCAGCTTTCATGATATCGCTAGCTGACAAGTTGAGGAAGTTGCATCCGCTTGCATTGGCTGTTGCTTTGGCGAGCATGGTTTTCCCTGTACCTGGAGGACCGTGCAGCACCATACCCAATGGCGGTGAGATTCCCATTCGACGAAAGACTTTAGGCTTCTCCAACGGCCACACAACCATCTCGATCAAGTTTTGCTTGACTCGCTCTAGTCCACCAATATCGTCCCATGAGACATCAGGGACTGAAGAGCTAAGAGTGTCAGCACCATTGCTGATACTGGAGATTTCGCGTGCCGAAGCCGCGATTTCCGATTCAAACGTCTCTACACCGACAGTTTGGCTGTCTTCACTTGACAGTCCCATGCATATCTGTTGAGCGATGGCCGCGATGCTACTGGGTCTTTGGCCATAGCGAACCGCTAACGACATGAGAAATTCGCGGCGTAGCAAATTTGACGATGGCAACAATGAAGCTAATAACTCGACCGTCCATTGCTTGTGAGGAACCTGTTGAAGCACGATACCTCTTGAGTTAATGAGTCGGCTAAAGCTGACTTAGTACTGTAATACTTACATCGAGAAACACTTCTTCGGTGAAGAGCTGTCGCACTTTTGAATGCAGAGCGCCAATCACTGACACGGTTCCAATGACCGCGACGCGAACCGAGTCAGCTTTGTCTGCAAGAGAAATAGAGTAAGAGTGAGAGCTAAAGATATGGGGTTCCAGCATTCAGACAAGCACTTACGAATACTTTCGAGGCAATTTACAAACCTACACGCCAACTTAAACTTGGTCTCATCCAAAATCATCGGAAACAGCAGCTCGAGGTCTTCTAGTAGCAGCACACACGGCTGGATTCGCAGTGCAGCCGATAAAAAGTCTTCCAAACGTAGTTGCGGAGACGCTAACAGCCCGCCATCAAGCACTAGTAAGTTGGCTCCCATTTCATCAGCAATCTGATGCACGAGTGTCGTCTTGCCAGCTCCACTCGGGGCGTGCAATAGCAGCGAGTGAGGGGCGGATATAGTCTGGCCTACTACATCCGCCGAAGCGATCGACGTTCTTCGAAGCGCCATTGCCACCAACTCGCGGAATCCACGAGCATGAGCTCCTATCGGCTGATACTTAGGTTTGTTTAGCGACGATATTGTTGACGTCGACGTAGCGGACGGGAATACCAACACCAGCGTCTGATCCATTACGAGTCCACCATCAAACGCCTCAACGTTATCGCTACTGCATCCACGGTAGAACGCCTGATATTTCCATTCGCCATACTTTAGCCCATCGCGCTCTAGAGTAATGGATCCCACTCGTCCTGCCAAGATTCGACCACGCAGCAAACTCTTTACGAGCGAAAGCGCAACCTGCATCTGCTGTTCACTAGCAGGCGCCAACGCCAAGTACTGCACGATCCGAACGTCCGCGGGTGCTACAAGCTTGAGATCCACTTCATCTCCAGTCTCCACTGTATTGCGACACCTGTTTGCGCTCGCATCCTCGCTACAAGTCGGCCAGTGATCAATCCGAACCTTCGTGTCAACCGCATCCGCCAGCTTTTCATCAATTTCCAAGCGAAAAAGACGTGTTTGTTGTAGCTTACAGCATTTCAACAACACATAGCACCCCCAAACAGCATCTAATTCTCTAAACGTCGCCGGAGACACGCACGCAGCGCTCGTAGCGCTACCTGTCGCCGTCAATTCCACCAGCATTGAGTGTTGCTATGTCACTACATGTACCATGTTGACTCATTTTACTGACCAACTGCGCCACACCAACCATACACATTCCGCAATGAGTTGGGTCTTACCAAACGAGGACGCCGTGACGCTGGGCGAGCTAAATGGCGAGCTCTACAGCGTCTCCAAGAGGGACGCTGCACATGTGGGCGACGAATTCGTCAGGCGCGGCGGCTGCGTTTTCCCGCCAGCACGCGTAGCGAGCTCCAAACCGCGCCCATTCGGCCAGGGAGAGTCACTGACTGATGAGCAGGATGAGGAGCTGGACTCGGGGGCTTTGAGGCTCGTAAAGCGCGCACTTAAAAGAGCAAAGAGCTTCCTGGTGGACGACGAATTGGATGTGCTAAATCGCGCGCTAAACGCTGTCGGAAGCACCGCGCAGAGGCTATTGAAGATTGCAACAGACGACGAGGAGCTGGAGCAGGAGACTTTGGATACGACCACCAATGGCGAGAGTATCGTGGACATGAGCTGGCACCCGACTCGAAACGTGCTGGCCGTTGCACAGCTAGATGGCGTTGTGGCGCTGTACAGCGTGGAGAGCGCGTCGTGGGACGCTCGAGTGCTGGAGCATCCCAAACAAGTCGACATCGGCAGCATTGAATGGGGCAAGTTCACGGGTGACACGCTGGCCGTCGCGTGCAGAACGGGTCTGCTCTTGTGGAAGCTGCCGAGGGAGAGCAAGGAACCAGTGCTGCAAGAGATCTTGAAGCACCCGAGCCATGACAGGTTCAGTCAGGTATGCTGGAACGCTGATGGGAGCTTACTGGCGGCGTTCACAAAAGGATCCAAGTCGGTGATTGTGTTTGACACCATCTTCTCAAGACATACGGAGCTGCAGAGCCCTTACAAGTTGTCGTCGCTGTATTGGTCGCCCACAGGAGAGTATTTATTCGTCATTACCGAGTACGTCATTTGCTTGTTGGATCAGCCTGTTAATCTGTTTGTTTAACGTGCTTTAAACTGTCTTCCTATTCGTAGGAGTGGTGTGTCATTGATGTGGGAGACGCTGACATGGAAGAGAGAAACATGGGAGGTGGCTGCAGGGGTATGCCGTGCAGATTGTGCGTTGAAACGCAGTACAATATTTCGTGCTGACTTGATGGTGTTGTGTAGGGCTGCGGATGGTCGAGCGATGGGCGTTGTTTACTCGTGGGTCTTCGTAATAGTGCCCTCTTGTACCCATACATCTTCCAAGGTTGCCCTCCCTCGATAGGTGCGTGGATTATTTGCCAAATGAGCTTTGTCGCACCAACTAACTCGGTCCAATTTCTGATGACACAGACGTACAGATTAGCTCACCTGCTCTTGATTTCGCTGAGAAGGAGCTCTTTTCACTCAACCGAAGTACCTCTGCGTATGTTCGCACGCCTCTTGATATCAGTGATGATCGTTAAGGCTAACTTCTACGACTATCTGGCCTTTCATGTGCAGTATTGTAGGCGGCAAGATCCAGGACGTTGCATGGGACCCCAGTGGATCAAGAGTAGCTGTCACGTATCAGACATCAGCTATCGGTTCCCACGAGGCTGGTACTGCGAAGCTGGTTGCCATTTTCAGCGTGGCATGGCAGCCGTTCCTGATTTTCACTCGCAGGTAGGTGCCGAATCACGTCAGCATTAAACGTCGTGCTAACCTCTGCTGCATATACAGTGGGCTTTTGCGGGGGCCTCCTAACGCCGGCGTACCGCGGAGGCTGGCATTCGCTTCAAACTTCAAGCATGGAGCATTGCTGAGTGTTGCTTGGAGCAGCGGCTTGATCTCGTTCCACCCATTCTACTTGAAAGACCCGAAGGCTCCGTAGATCCCGTGCCAGATACTCTAAGCAATTGACGCACCATGGACCAATAACACTGGACTTCCAAATTTAGAATATCGCAATGGACTTGCAACGGTTTCATGACGTTGCGATAATTGTTTCTCTAGCACCTGAAGTGCTTTGGTTAACATGAGCGTCCATGTGAAAGCTTTATGTCGTGCCGGCTGTGGAGATCTCGGTGATCCGGAGCTCGATTATCTCTGCGTTGACTGTCATGGAGACCAGATTGAGCTCCGCCAGCAGGAGGAATTCAGCAAATACATGGCCAAAGAAGCTCACACAACGTCTCATGGGAAAGATGACATGCCACCTTCGCCTGTGAGGAAGCATCGAGGGCCTCGACCTGTGGATCATGCCAAAGGTAGCATAAAACTGATGATAATTTTCTACAGTCGAGTTTCTGAAATGACTGACGTGTGCTGGTTCCAATGCAGCACTCGAAGATTTCTTGCATCAGCATCGTGAACAGAATCCCACTGCCGCTGCTGGTGAACTGACGATATTGAAGCGGGAGATTGCAATACGAGAAACCAGCAAGAAACAACTGCGGAAATACATGATTGCGACAGATGAAGAGGCGCAAGTGGATCCTAAGGAGTGGGTGCGGTATGAGTTAGGTCCACCTCAACGAGTCCCGACACACGATGTGGAGGAGGCTGTCGAGCTTGCGGCTCAGTTGAAGCTGTTCTGTCGCTGGAGAAAGAAGGTAGTGCAAAAGCGAATTGAGGCTCGACGCCAGCAGCTCGAAGCAGAACGCCTTGCGCAGAAGAAACAGAAGAAGAAAGGGATCCGTGCTCCTTTACTGTCGTTTAAAACATTGAGGGGATCATCGAAGACAGCAGTGGTGCATGCGTCGCCTACTAAGCAAGCTTCGGGTGCAGCAAATAAACGCGGACCAATTCTGTCATCTGGAAAAAAGAAACCCGACGAATGAATATTTCTCGATCTGCAAAAGGGACTGGAGCTACGTTCGTCTAGCCAGGCTTTGCTCCTCTTAAGTCACTTGTTGCCTCGCCACCTTTTATGTTGTTATTCAACACACACGCTCCCGTCAACCAATGTCCAAGACAAACAAACAGCACCGAGCACCACAGTTTAACAGCATGACGAGCTTTCCCTCTTCGACGATGTGCCACTAAGATCAATTGTCTCCGGTACGTAGCTACAGCAACAACAGCAACACGAATTATATCAGTTTACCAGATTCAAGCAGTTCGATTCTTGTATGTTTCCACATACATGTCTTCTTGGCCCTTCTGCAACGCCGAGCTCGCGATCGTCTGGAAAGCTTCCTCGACACTCGTCGCCTCCTTGGCACTCGTCTCAAAGTGCTGAATCGGCTTTAAAACCAGCATGAATTATCATCAGCAACAACATCCCCCCCCATACTTAGCACTAACCACTTCATTACCTGCTGAACGTTCTTGGAACGACACCACTCCTGAGCTCTCTGCTTTTGAACCTGCACCACGACGCGATTTCCGTCAGCACACCAGTGAATAAATAACCCCCCCCTCCTCTTAAGTCTCACCCTTCGCTCCGACTCCTTGTCCACCTTGTTGCCCAGTACAATAAATGGGAAAGCGTCAGGGTCTCTCGGTCCCGCCTGGGCCAAAAACTCGTCCCGCCAGGTATCCAACTTCTCGAAAGACTTAGGAAATATCAAATCACGTCAGTGTCCTCAATACCCACCCCTGTTAATTGCTACCCCCACCTTGGGGTTGGTGATGTCGTAGACCAGAACGCAGGCGTCAGCCCCGCGGTAAAAGGCCACACCCAGACTCTGGAAGCGTTCCTGCCCTGCTGTGTCCCAGATCTGCATGGTCACGAGCTTGTCGTCCAGCATGATCTCCTTGGTGAGGAAGTCGGCACCGATCGTGGCCTTGTACTGATTGCTGAACTTCTGGTTAACGTATTGATTCATGAGCGACGTCTTCCCCACACTAATGTGGAATGGAACAAAATGATACACAGGTCAGAATCCCCGTCAAATAATTCTCCAGACTCTCACAGAGAATAAACGCACCCGCTGTCGCCCAGGATGATCAGCTTGAGTAGGACTTTCTTGCGGTGCGACATATTGCTTGACCTGTGGCTTGGTTTGCTCGCTACAGCACGGACAACACCAGCCAGAACGCGTCTGCTGCGCCTTCTTCACGGCTAATTGGTGATTCAGTTTCAAAGAAAATCTTTTCATTTGGGTTTTGACCAATCAGAGACAGGTTGAAGCGATCATGGCTACACCCTACAATTGCTTTTGTTACATCGAGGGGTCACTACTGTTCTTAAAATTAAAGTAGGCGCCGAGTGGGTGCGCCAAAACGGAATTGGCAGATGGCACCGTTGCTCGTCGTGGTTGTTTGACTTGAGGCAGTGAGTGTCGTGGCGTTGGACGCACTCCGGTCGCGACTAGCCACTTCGCTATGGATCCGGGTGAGCTCCATCAACACGACTGGATCGCAGTTCATCTCGGAAGCCAAGCGGATAGTCGTATGCACAGCCTCAAGGTCGCTTATAGGTGGTCGAACAGCGGTCAGTGCAGCACGTTGTGACGCACTCCACTCCAAATACGAGTCATCATCGAAGCCAGGGTGCGATCCAGCCTCGAACGGATTCGACGAACCGGACGAGTTCTCAGCTGATGACATCGTAGCCACGTGGCGACTTATATCTGCAGCACTGACTTTCATACTCACCGATCCTTGAGTCGAATGCAGCGCCGAGTCAGCAAAGTCCGCATCTGTCAGATCTTCATCGCAAGCTTTTTCAGCAGTAGGAGCCACCACTTCGACTAACCGCATGGGACTAACGAGCTTCAGCCGCTTCAGTAGCGCTTGGATCTGCGCATCCAACTTATCATCGGTGCGATTATCCGGAATGACTTCAGCTCCACTCTCCGTGGTCACCAGCACGCCAACACTAGTGAAGGCAGCCATGATTCGAGAGCGCGGGATCTGTTGCCAACCTCGTGCCACCCATTCAACCACTTGTTCCAGTGGAACGTCATAAATATCGAGCTGTCCTTCCTCTCGTCTGTCAAGCGCGTAGTCCAAGAGCTGGTAGCGGTAGCGGCGCTTAACTGACGACACGATTACCACCTCCAGAGGACGGACACACAGCTCTCCAGCGTGATTACGCTCCACAAAGTGCATCTTAACATTCGACAACGACAACTTCTGCACAGTCATGGCAGATACCGAGTCCACAATGAGCACAATTTCACGGTTGGTAATGCGCATGCGCCAATCAAGTGCTCGTAACCATTTTTGCAGCATCATCGGCGGCATCCAGGCCTTGTGGTTGCAAGTAAACTGGAATGGCATTTCCTCTGGGTTGGCATTAGGGTCTACCGGCAACGGGTGCGGGCCAACGAAGTACGGATTCATTCGGTCACTGCCATCAGCATTAACTGCTAGGAACATGGTCAGCTTCTTGTCTGGGTGGTGACCTGCAGGCAGAGCCTGCCTGTCGGGGCTCATGGCATAGAACAGTCGCGTCTCATGCAGCCAGTACACGTTCTCGGGCAGCACGTCCATTACGGCGGCCTTGAGATGGTCAGGAGTGGAGATGACCGAGGTTTCTGGTGCGAACTTCGATCGCCCGTCTGAATCCTCGTGTACACGCGGTGCGCGCGATCCTTTGCCGCCCCTTCCACGAGAGAACCCGTGTCTGCCCATGAAGCAGTGCATCCAACCATTAGAAAACTGTGGTGGTGAGCTCGAGACGCTCTCGGGTAGCTGTGGCGATATCAGTTCGTAGAAGACACGCGCCTTGTGACGCACCAAGTCGCCCGGTAGTTTGAATCGTCTGACCTGGCAGTAAAGGAACCAGTTGGCTAGCGCCGCATCCACCTCGGGACATTTGACGGTGCGCATCTTCTTGTAGTCGCGGCCCTCGCCCGATACAAGCTCAAAGTGGGCGCGCTTCTTGAGCAAGTAGCTCATAGCCGCCTGCGACGGCGCATAGTCGAGGTTGAACTGGTCCTTGGCCCACTTGCCCAGCTGCGTCTGCGTCGTTTTGGGGAACTGCCGCGCATGCAGACAAATAAGTCGCTTCTGTTCGTGCGTGAGGTTGGCGCTGCGAGGTTTTCGCGTCATGCTGGCAAAGCGTTGAAGAGGCTGGCAGGCTCTGTCTTTGCTAGTAGAGTATTAGCTCCAAAGGGGCGAGAAACCGGCATGAGAAAACACTTGCGTTCAGTATGGGAGTGTGAAGAGCGTGAGCCAAAAGCCCGCCGAATTTGATTTTTGAGAATTTTGTTAATTCCCAAGCTTAAATTTAAACAAATCATCGATCCTGTAATGTGAGCCACGCAAAAACGATCTTTCACGGTCGCCAGATGGGGCAAGGATGCTCTACATGTACCTCGCCACATGTATCTATGCTCTGTTTGACTTTCACTTTTAGTAAAACAGGCGTCTGAGTGCCGCTTTCCTAGCCCAGTACAGGCGGTTCGCGAACAAAGTAGCTCTCACAAGCGTTTCGCCCGTCACGCCAAATGAAGATGACGCGATAGCTCAAATTCACCACTGAAGCATACCGCTGATCTGAGCAACAGCTTCGTGTCGTCCAAGTTTTTGCATGTCGCCATTCAGCAAGTGTTCCACTATTAATCAGTCGCCAGTGGCGACTCACCACCAAAAGCTCTGGTGATCTGGTGAAGCCAATTCATTGTCAGCGTAGTACAGGAATTTCCACTGACCAATAAATTATAAATGCAGCGCCATATAGCACCAGCCATTGGCTCGATGTGACGCGTCACTTGCATTCTTCCCCTTCTTGGGTCCGTTGTCTATTGTCAGCGACGTCACGCCGGACTTTTCAGGTTTTGAGAGATAAGTCCAGGTCCTTTTAGTTTTAATAAGCAACTAAAAAAATCAAAACGGGCAGGAAACTGTTTGCAAAACAGTACAAAATCGGAATTGAGAAATGTCAATGACGAATTTGATCGCCAGCAGCAAAGTTTGCTGCTGAGCCACCAGACTCAACAGCCGATAAGCTCGCAAATGGGGCTATCCATGACCATCACTGTCAACATCAGCAATTGGGACCGTTGATTGATGGTGGAGCCCCTATCTCCCAAGGCGCATGGTCTCAACTTGAGACTCTCAAGATAGACTTCTGAATGCAGTTCACGCCTATAGGTAACATTTCTCCAGCGAACATCACTAACGACTTGCCCAAACGGGCCAAGCTTCAGAGTCGGAACCAGAACATTGCTCTATATTGTGACCAATCAACGTGCGCGTGAAACAGTCCCGTTTCTGCTGTCGTTATCAGATAGCCGCTGATTGGTCGAGCTCAAATAAAACTTAGCGGCCCTTCAAATTCCAGATCCGAGCTCCCAAAACTATAGACCCTGCGATATCACATGTAGCTTCGACCTTTGGTCGTGTAAATTCAGCCTTTGATGATCGGAGTAGATGAAACGCTATAGTGTTCAGGAAGTGAAATACGTCAGAGATCACGGTAAATTCAAATACTCGCGTCAACCAGAGACTCTGCGGGCTCTAAGCGACAGGGCGCCCGGAGATGGGCGTCTGCATCAACCGCCAGAAAGCGCGGAACGACCCTCATGCGTGTGGGATACTGAAGACAAGTCAATGCTCAAAGCCCAGGAAAGATCTCTTTTGAGCAGCAGAACTTCCGCCTTCACTATCTAATTTGCCGTGTCAGCGTCGGAGCTCTGAGCCGGCTCCCTTACTTGCAACGCGCGCCCCTCGAATCGATTGAAACGTTCATCTTCAACATGGTGTCCCAAACGAGCTTTTCGGGCGCGGGAGAAATGCAAGGGGTGGCCGGAGTCCACGAGGATTATTTTGGCTACATGGACCGCGACTGGCGGCTTTGCTGCAGTAAGGCGCAGCCGTCAGAAGCTGACGCCCGCTCTGACGGCTCAGGCCGTACCGTGGACGAGGCCACAGATCTCGAGGTGCTAGCCTATATGGCGGCCACTGATGACAGCTACGTTGACAAGTACCATAGCCAATACGATGAGTACTGCAGCCCGCGAGGCGGATCCTCCAATGTATCGGGTCTGCCGCTTGTATGCAGCAATTGCGGAGTGTCCTTCTTCTCGCTGCAGATTCCTGATGACCAGGTGGACTGCTACTGCTCGGGTGAATGCAAGTGGAGTGTCATCATGTACAGGGAGATGGATCTGCGCATGTACACGATGCGGCGTCGACCCGCGCGCCGCCACACAGTGCACAGCACAACCCGTCCGCCCTCGAGCATTTACGGGGGCAGTGATGACGAGGAGAGGGACGACGGCAGTGTCGCGTCCTTCAGTTTCAGTGACGACTCGACCGCGGGCTCTTCATGCAGCTGATACAGTACAACGTCAAGTCGCACGCGCAGCAGCGGAGTATTTACTATTTAAGGTGCCTCAGCACTGCGAAGAAGAGGAGAGGAAGAGGATGGGTGAGTTGGAGAGAGCCATGTAGTTCATATGCGTGTACTGTATTAGTCTTTCGTCGTGTGTGTATAAGATTCCTACTATTTTAACTTTTTCTTATCACGCTTTGCCTTCGCATTCATTCACTTCACTTGTCAATGCTGTTATGTCCACAGTCGCATGCTGGAAGTGTCGACAAGCCTCAGTCAAGCAGTTAACACGGCATGGAAAGGACAACTCAAGGGCAGACCCTTCCCACGCAACTTGCAGGGGTTCGTTACTGTACAGTGTAACCTGTTGCTGACGAAGAAAAAAAACTCTCAAAAACGGTATGTCAAGTGTTTGTCTTTATTACGCCATGCAGAAGCAAGGTTAACCGATTTCCAACGTTGTTTCAACACGACGCATTCATCGGGAGTTGGCAACTGCCGTCGGACGGAAGTCACGACCACTACGCTTCAAATGTGGAAACATTGTGCAGCTTACTCGTCATCGTCATCATCGTCATCGGCCATTTCATCCTCCTTGATAGACTGGACGGCCCACTCGTTCACCTCGTCGCGCAGGTTGTCCGGCACGAGATGGTGCTGCCAGTTCGTCTCCTCGCAGATCCAGCTCAGCTCCAGCTCGAACGGATGACGCACCTCATCGTGCAGCATGTTCAGACTGCAGCAACACACACAAAAATAGCAATTTATGCGTCAGCTACCACGCACAAATAAAGCAGGAACATTTCGTACATCTTGGCAACGTATTTCATGGCTTCGCGGCACGTCATGTCAAAGAGTTTGTACTTTTCAATCTCTGTTTTGGCCGACTGCTGGCCCTTGCCCAGGGCGCAGCCGCGGTAGCTCTGGACGCAATAAGGACATCATTTGTAAATAGTCAGTAATACTCCTCCCTAGCGGCGATTGTTTTTGCCTGTTGACGTACGTAAGTGACTCCCGAGGGCTCCACCATGTAAAGACTGGACTTCTTAATGTCCTGGTCGTAGCCGGCGAGCATGATGGCCGTGCCGAAAGGTCGGATGGAGCCGTAGAGCGTGTAGTAGTGCACGAACTGGCCCATGCGCTCAGCCAGGAGGTGCGGCGGGATGCTGCCGCCATAGTTTTTCTTGTAGTTAAGGGCCTCTTCACGAGCACGGTTTACGAGCTGGCGGCCATCGGCCACAAGTCCTGCCATTGAGAGACCAACATGGCGGTCAATGGCGTAGACTCGACGGTGTGTGCCCGGCACCAGCATCTTGCTCAGCAGCGTCTTCTCCACGCCCATGATGATACCGTCCGTGCACTTGATGCCAATGGTCGTGCTGTGGTCGACAAAATGTTAATTCCCTGCTAGATGATGGTCGACAGAACATGCTTGCATCGCTTCATACCCGCTATTCTCGACGGCCTTCTTGGCATACTCGACCTGAAAGATACGGCCTTCGGGGGAGAATGTTCCCGCTGAGTAGTCGTAGCCTGCGCCTGTGCTGCTCATGAGAAGCGTCTAGATTAGCCTGCGAGAAGCGTGAGTAGGCGCAGTTAGAGAGGAACTCGTAGCGCAGAGAAGCCGATCTTCGTCACCTTCGTCGGAGCTTGCGGAAAATAATATCCTCCCTCCCCGCAAATGTAAGCTAGTGTCGCGCGAAGGTCGCAGTAAGAAATTTGCAGAAATCTTTTTGTTTTCTGCCAATCATGAAGCCTACTCCATTTTAGGTCACTTCAACATTACAAGTTACCCTCAATTCAAATTCTGTGCACCGGGTTTGGAAAGACTACTCCATAGGTAATCATCGAATTTCGTGTATTCATTTATGACAGTGCACTGATAGAGTCGAAGCTACCATGCCGCTCTTGTACAAGCCACACGTCGTCAACGATTTCTCCGTAGTGCCCTCGTGCAGCTGGGTTTTCCGGGTCGGCTTCAATCTGCTGCCAATGTAGATGTGTGGCATTCACGACCTCCATACGCGAATACCCGAAAATATTGTTTCGGAAGGCGTCCCAAGCCTCAGCCGGTCGTTCGAATGCCTTACGCATGATCGTCGTGAGATACTGACCCGAGGCTCCCGTCAAGATGTGCGTAGTGGCGCGCATGTTGCGAGTTCGCTTCCATGTCCGAGACTTGTACACATCGAAGGCCCGCTCGTAGTTGTGTTGGTGGCCGCACAGATACACATCAACGCCATGCTTGAAAAACTTGTCCTCGAGTCTGTCCCGTAGCATTGCAGCCTTATCGCCACAATTCGTACTATCCGAGGTACAATACATGGGTCGATGTCCGATCACCACGAGCCACGGAGTCTGCTCCCGGTTCGCATTGGCCTTGGCAAGATCCTGTTCCAACCAAGCTTCTTGTCTCGCTATCACGTCACCGTCCACGTCGAAAGTCTTTTTAAAGTAAATCTCTGTCGAGATGACCGTGAAGTGCACAAGTCCCACATCAAACGAGTAAAACCAGTTGTTCGGCACCTCCTTGGGCTCCGCATCCTTCGAGTGTCCTCCGATGTGCACCGTCTGAACACCTTCGTTCTCGTTGCTTGGCATGAGTCGAAATCGTTCCGAGTAGTGGCTGAAGGTGTTGTGGTGTTCGTGGTTTCCTGGACACACCATGAACGGGACACTCGCTGCAAAAGGCTCAATTTGCTGCATGAAGATATCACCAACATGACCGTCCATCATGTCCAAGTCGTAAGCATAGTCTCCGATAGATACAACACCGTCCACGGTGCCTTCAGCTACCTCGGACTGCATCATCGGCAACGTGGCTGCGTTCTGATAGCCAATATCTCCCGTGACAAGGAAGCGTGTGGGCTTGGCCTTCTCCCCTGCAAGCAGAGGTGCAGGAGCAGTCTTGGTCACATACGGAATCGACCACGACGAGTAGTGCGCGTTACCCACAACGTATGTGTATCTCGTGTCGGGTTTCAATCCTTCTAGTCTCACAACATGCATCCAGCGCTTGGACTGGGCTTCACCGTCGTCCTCGAACAGCGTCGTGTTGGCCCAAGCCGTCATCGGCGTCACTTTCGGGCCTTCGACCTCAATGTGAGCATGGTAACCTTCAACCAGCCTCAGCTGGGCGTCTCCTTCTGCGCAGAACTGCTTGGTCATCCACTGCACAGACAAACTGTCCGGTGTGCGGCCATATGCCGTGTGAACGTGCTTTGGACGGCATCGCTCGGCTTCATCACCGTTGTACGGGACATTGACACCGAGCCGGTGCACGGCCGACCAACCGTGAAAAGTCGAGCCGACAGTGAACTCGTACGACGTGTTTTCTTCCCCTCCCGGGAGCTCAATGCGAGCCGAATGAGCGTTGAACGAGGTTTCATCGGAAGTGTTCGTAGTGGCCACCTTCCTCGAGAAAGGCTCCTTGACATCTCCCGTGACCAGCATCGTGTCGTTTTCTCCAAGACGACGGTAGCGAACTTCAACGTCGGTCACGTCGTGGCATGAACGCCACGGATTCTCAAGTGCTGGACTGTCATCGCCAGCTTTTTGCAAGTTTACCTGAGGAATGTAAGTGCGTCGAGTAGACCATTTCACCTCAGCTTGAGAGCCCACGATGGTCGAGCGGATGTCGTACGGCACGCAGTTTTCCACTTCGCGTTTTTCGTAGTCGTGGGCATCTTCGGGCTCTTGTTCGCGAGCGGCTTCAGCAGTGCGCAAAGGGGCCCTGTGAGAAGTCACTCCGACAGCCACCACAGCCAGCAGTGGCAAGAGTAGCAACAGGGACACCTTCGAGACCTTACGCGACCGATTATTATCGTCAAGAGCCGACGGAGTTGAAATCGGTGGCTCCGGACACGGTTCCACCGCGATGGAGAGATACGCTCTGGTATGTTGGTTCTTCTTGACGAAGGACTCTGATACTTGGTTTGTTGCAGGCGGCATTTTTCGGAATGAAGTGGGCAGAGCACAGTGCCCCGGCGCAACAAACACGGTAGATCGGAGCAGCAACACGGAGTATTCATTACACCAGCGCAACGGAAGAGCTCCGAGCAGAGAGAAGAAGAGAAAACACCCGCTAGTCGAAAATTTCCTAGCCAAGATGTTGGTCGGGGATCGGACGTTGAAAGCTCAGTTGCGAGGGGTTATAAGCTAGCTCTACGTTATGCAACCGACGCAGTTGGCAGGAGAGCTCACAGTGAGCTCACCTTTAGCACCGCCTCTGCCGTCGACAATCTTGGCGTCATAATTGGTTTTATCTTTAAAAGGAAGTGAATGGAACGAGATAGTACAACACCGTCTTCTTTTTTCATGTGCTTTGCTGTACTATTGACCTCGGCTGAGACCTGAACCTGATGGCCACCTCACGTGAAAAGGGAACCACTGGAAAACCATGCGGTGCAACGTTACAGGATCGGAACTTCCGATCTTTTCACGATAGAAATAACAAAGTGAGGATCTCCCCCTGCAGGGGCTTCTTATTAATAGAAAGTGTTTTTAGCAGCAGATCGATAGCTCCAAGCTTGGAGCTGCACGTTGAAGTTGCAGTCTTGAATGCATCGATTCGATCTAACTTACAAGGGTAAAACTACTCAAGTAACGTTAGTAGGACATCAACATGAGGTTGGAAAAGACTGCTTCCCTTGCAGCAGGCCAAGTGAGGAGTCATTTCATTCCTAGTACAGTACGTCCTGCTACACTGTACAATACTTGTACCTTAGTTGTCGCCGAAAGCGGACGTGAAGATTTGCTTGAACATCCGTGGTAGATCCGACGTATCGAGGCAAACGTGTCCTCTGCCTGTTGGTAGCTCGCTACGGATCCGCTCGGCTTCATCAGCAAACGACGCGATGAAAAGAGCGTGGGCCCGTACACCGGGTTCTGCTAGCAGTTTGCGACCGAGATATCTGGGCTCGATGCCATAGCGTTCGAGATTGGCATCACTCACCACAAACACGAATCGGTCGCCACCTTCAAGCGCAGCTACGCGCTGCACTCCACGCTCCACAGCCTCAACAGTGTGGTCTCCACTACGACAGTATTGTGTATGGGCAACCATCTTCTGCAGTACTTGAAGTCGCTCCTTGCGGTCTTTTGGTGGAGCTCCAAATTCCACGAACGGAATCTCCGGTGAGTCACCGCTGTGCCCAAAGATGCAGTAGTCCAGCTCCCGTTCAAAGCCTGCGAAGCTCTCCATGATCATAAGAGATGTCTCCAACATCCGTTCGAGTCGGGAGTCCTGGCCGTTGAACCGATACATACTGCCACTCACGTCCATAACAAAGACCATCCGTTTAGGCTCTTGCTCTTGCTGATGTCCCGCTGGAGCTTGGAATGGAGAGTCACGGACACCTCGACGTTTGAACACCAGGCGTTCGCCAGCAACACCGTCCACCAGTTTGCCATCATCGAGTTCTCCGCTTGATTGATGGCGCAGCCAGTTCCGTTCTTGCGCCACAGCCTCCAGGTTTGCAAGCACAGCACGTAGTTGAGCACTCTCGCGTTCGACACGCTTGAAGTAAGTTTGATACGTTTCCCACTCGCGCTCGCTCATGTCGATCTCACGCAGTTTTTCAGCAAGAGCTTCTTGTGCCATTGCGCGGGCCTTAGCTCGTGCTTCAGCAGACACTTCGTCCTTCTTCTCCTGCGATACTTGGTGCACCGGGTGACCCTTATCGAGTCGATAAGGGCCACCTCGACCTCCCAAGCCTGCCGTGTCGGATCCTCCAGTTCCACCAGCCCATGTATTGCCACCAACGTGCGGGTCATTGTTGGGATCATCTTTACCGTACTTCGGAGTGTCCAGACCCGTCTTAGGGGTCGATGGGCCACCGACTCTCGAGCCATCGACTTTGAGTTCAAGCGTGCCATCACTTGCGAGTTCAGCCATCGTACCATACATTCGCTCCCACAACGCTGCCTCACGGTCAAGGGAAGCTTGGTCCAGTTGCCACACCCGCACAGCGCCGTCTTCTTGTATTGTAAGCGTATGTTTACCATCGTGTGCACTTGCAACAGCTACGACACGCGGCACAGCTGAACGCTCAGTGGACAACGACAAGAATCTGCTGTCGTCGTTCGCAGATTCTGTTGGTGAAGTAGAGCCAACGACAACATTTTTCGTCGACTGAGACTCTGGAAAAGTAACTTCCATGTCAACGACATCACCAGCCTCTGACTGCACTGAATTCACGATGAACGACTCGTTTTGCCACGCTTGCTGAACTTCCCGTACCCCGTTGTCATCCGAATCCTCTCGGAGGGAACTGTGGATCTTCTCAACATTCTCATCGCCGTCGATGGTCTGCAAAAAGGCCTGCGGGTGTACCATGACCTTACTAGAATTCATGCTGCCTTGTGTTTGCAGACGTCTAGGAGTTACTGAGTGTCGGGAATCCGCAAGTGATGAGCCCGTGTGATCTACCGCTGCCACGTTTAACGCGAAGCTGTTCTCGCTCACATTGTGATGCAGTTTGTACACCACGTTTTCGTTCGGGGTGCGCAAGAGCCACTCGCGTTCGCCTGTGGATTGCACATTGAGGATCTCAGTTATTGCCACGGACAGGGAGGAACTGATCTTGGTCAGATCGATAGAGAAGAAGTTGTTTGAGTTCAGATCAATAACTTGGAACAGCGACCCTCCTTGAAGGTAGCGAAGCACCAATCCCGCGTTCACGTCGTCGGCTTGAGTGCGCCACGCACCGTCCTTTCCACCACCAAACCACTGGGTAAACGGGTTCTGTTTCGCTCTCTTCCTTCCATGTGACTCAGTAATGTGCAGTCGACCATCAAGAGCGCCGTCAGGGAGAGTGAGGCAGTCTGCACGCCCGTCCGAGCTTTCCAAAGGATTCAAGAAGATAGTAAGTCCTAACCAAACAACACACTGTACTGTTAGTCACCAACGGGGCATGATACACAAGGAAAAAGGTACTTCTATATACCTGTAGATGGGATGAAGACGGCAACCTCGTTCCTGTCAGGCAAGTTCACAAGTACCGGGTTTAATTCCCACTGCATGTACTCATTTTCAAGCTCCAAGATGCTGTGCTTTCTGGAATACATGAGCAGACAGTACGTAGACGTCAATTATCCTTCAAAAGTATCCTAACAAAGTTGTAAAACGTACCTTTCATTGCCTTCGAAGTCTGTGAATGAGTGCACACTCATCGGACGCCTCGTTAGCACATGGACCGAGTTATCAGGGAAGACAGCCATCGCGTGAGCTTGTTGCTTCCGATTTTCTTTTAGTGGGACTTGGAACGATGCCAATTGCTCTGTAAACTCATGCAAACGGTGATGTTGGAGCGGGAACGATCGCGTCGTTGACGGGTCCAACCAGATCTGTCGTCGAGTGAGCGGCGAGTGGTGAAGTTCCCGAGAGGATTTCGTGGCAGATGCGCTGAACCGTACGCGCTCGTCAGGTATCCATCGCCACGACTCAGTAGGAACGAGTTTGGGAAGATTACGCGATTCAGCGATATTCATCCGAAGTGTCAAAGCTTCACCGGTCGGTGACAAAGGGATGCCGTGCCTGATGAAGTATAAGAAAGAATAAATCATGAACGACAAGAACACATTAGTTTCTCGTTTTTTGCACTTTTAAGCGCAGCTGGCCGTGCATGCTCTAGTGTAAGCCATTTCTAATAGAGAAGAATGGAAACATGTGAGCACGCACATGCAAACAAGAACTAAAACATGCACAGGTAACATACCGCAAAAAGATCTCCGACAATTGGGTGCGCATGTTTTGATCGTAGGCATCAAACGCTAGTACATTTTCCTGCCAGTCCACGATAATACGTATTAGTTCCCCAATGAGTGTAACAACGGCATCTTACCAGTACTGACGCAACACCGTCATTCGGAAATTGTTCTAGGTGCTTCGCCACGGCAACAGCCTCGCGTGTAGAGTATGGGTACGTGATGGTTCCATTCTCCACGAGCTCACGCAGTTCAGCAAAGGCTCCACAGAGCCGACGCAGAATATCAACAGAAACACTTGGTGCATACGCTGTCAGCAACGACAGCTCAGATTCTTCATCGGGGTTATCGATTGCACTAACAAAGAACAGATACTTGACGTTAGTACGCCACCACTATCTAAAGAGCGCAGGACACTTACTGGCTGGCAAAGATATCGCCGATTTCCCGAAAGAAGTTGTTTCCCAGGAAAGGAAACCCAGGACGGTTCGCTAGTACCCACATGCGGAAGTTAGGGTGCAGTTCGATGATGTTATCTTCGTCATGCCACTCTTCAATTGCCACTTTCGTTGGGTCGATCAAACGCTTGCCGTTTCCCTGCAATATGTTGGCAACAACACACGTGCATATTAAGTGGTTGGTGGGGTCTTTAGGTAGAAATGGGGCCTTACCAGGAGCATCTCGCCGTCTTCAATTAGTCCTTTAAGAACACACACGACCTCGAGTGGCGCTTTGTCGGCCTCGTCGACGATTAGCGTTCGACCGGTCTTAGCAGCCCGAACTAATGGCGAGTCTTCCCACTCGATCTTCCCGTCAACTAGAGTCGGTACTAGAGTCAGTGTTTGCACGGTCGTCTGCGAGACGGAGAACACAAGTGTTAGACATCACTTTAACAAGAACCCCTTCTGAACGGAGCGTACATCACGATGCAGCTGGATGTACTCGCGTTCCTGCTGAAGCAGCTGCAATAATCGATCCGCTAGTTTGTTCTTGCCCACTCCTTGATTCCCGATCAGGAGCATGTGCTTTTGACCAGCCACGACATCTTGGAGCATGTCCTTCATGCAGAGAGTGTGCTTGGGAATGTCGAAGTAGTGAGGCTGAGGTACCAGTTCCGGGTGGCCTGGAGTCTGTATCGGATACGAGACGTCACCGATGTGCAGACGACCGTCTTCCTTACGGATTGTTTCGGTTTGCTGCTGTCGACACTCAGTAGCTGACGTAGAGACCGGCACATTGCACTCGTCCAACAAAGAATCGACAAGTCGGTTGCATGCTGAAGACAAGAGCTGCGTGAGCAAGGTGTCGTGCATCAACGGACGCAAATCTTGCAGGGACTGCTCGGGGAACGCGTTAAGCCGGCGACAAACTCGCAAAAGCTGCCGTGTAGACAGCGAGAGCGCGAGGTAGTCGGCACTGTTCTCCTTGGCATGCTGCAACTTTTCTAAAAAGGCTAACAGTGAGCTGTATAAAGGAAGCCACGAAAAAATGAGTATCCTGCTAGAACTATCGCGTCGTGACAAAACTTACCTCGTTGTTTCTTGCGGAAGTTGAGGGAACAGACGTCGAACGATTTCTTCACTCTGTGCAGTCGAAATTGTCGGAAGGTGATGAAAGCTGAACATGGAAATGCTGTCCGAGCTCAGCCACGCAGCGGTGGACTCTTTGCCTGACATGGCTGCACTTCCTTTCAACGTTGCCGGGTCTGCTTGTGCGATCGACATGATGCGAAACGAAGGGTGGATGGGTGAAACTCGGCTTAACGCACTTGAATCTCCAGTAACGTTCGTGTCTGCCACAATAGCATCGAAAGTTGCTTGCGATACGAGCTTTGAGCCATCTGCCAAATCAATTTCTCGATCCTGGATCAGTCTCTGTAGTACACCGAGACTGTCACTTTCCAGGCGATGCACACCGTCTAGCACCGCCAAGTGGCCATTCCGTGCAGCATGGATGAGTGGACTGTCTTCCCACTGAGTATCCCCATGCGAGTCTGTAGATCGCCGCTGAAGGAGATCGCGTGCAGTCATGTCCTTGAAAAGGCTGAAAAGCTCCGTTGCGTAGCCCATACGGTGAGCGAACAGCCTCACCATGGCCGATTTCCCGCTACCTTTGGCTCCGAGAACACACAAATCGCTACCAACAGCATGATCTTGAATCATTGCAGCCAGCATTGTAGAGTGAGTGTCGGTCTCCACAAAACCTGGCATCGCATCCATCTCGACGCGTGTCGTCCCACACGGAACATCGTTAAGCTCTAGCTGAGCGGTAGGAGTCCGGAATGCCACCGTCGCCTTCACATCTTTAGCCGATGCCTTGAAAACACTATCCAGAGTATACTCTGTTCTTTGCAGTCCATCCGTGAACTTGTCCACAATGCGATCAAGTGCCTTCGAGTTCGAGGCGCTTCTAGCTCCAAGAACATTTAATCTCACAGGAAAAGCGCGCCGAACGACGTCAGCTACACTTGCGTCAGGAAATCTCTGCAGCACCTTGGCGCAATGCGAGAGTGACAAGTCGTCGAAGTGCGGCATGCGTGGCCCCGTGCTCGTGCCAACGTCGTATGTGGACTCGATCGTGTTAACAGCTTCGCGAATACCCACAAGTCTCTCAAGTGTAGGCAGCGGCACAGACGGAGCAATCGCTACCAACTCCTCAAGCTGAGAACCTGGCGAACTTGGCGTCACTTTTCGCGCCTGGAATCGAGACCGCAGCGGCGGATCCAACGTTCGCCCAGGATACGGAGGGACCGGGAGACCCAACGCGATGACTCGGAAAGCTGGATGCACTCGAACCAGATTTTGCGCCTCCAAAGCGTCTTTCGAGTATCCTTGCTCTACTAATGCGTCGTAACTCTCGGCTTTCATGAGGAATCGCCCATCGTCGAGCATCATTTCTCGGTTTTCAAGCAAATTGTTCAATGTTGGCAGCACATTTCGCTCTGCCTTTTCCAATCCTGCTCAAAACACGAAGATAAAGCTCAATGTAAGCAGTCTGTGCACTGGATAAAGAGAGAACTGTTTCACCAACCATCGATCACAAGCACTCGACCGTTGATAGCAGCTCGCACCGGGGCCTGATCGGTGAAAATTGCAGCACCATCCACGATCTCTCGCCGCTGGTATTGAATTACTTTTTTTAATGAAGATTTCATGGAGCATTTCAACAATTTTTGGCAAATGACAAACCTGTTTTAAATCCGACTCCGTGGTGTCCTGGGAAATAGCGACATACTCCACTTCCTTCTGTAGAAGCTCGCAGAATTGCATACTCAGCAGTCGACGGGACGATCCAGGAGGTCTTCGCCAAGAAGCAAAAAAGAACGGATACTTTTAGAAAATAATTAAACCAAAAACTACTCCGACTGTCGTACCCGATGAGAAACATGTCCTGCTTTAGGATATCCTTTTGCAGCATCCATCGTAAGTGACCCAGCAACTCCTTTGACAATAAAAAATTAGGTTAAAATTTTAACAAAGCTATAAAATAGAAAACAGTTCACTAAATTACCTGTGGCAGCGGCCGTCCTTGTAGCAGCTCCTTCATGTACCCGCGTGGCACTAATTCAAACGACTTTGGGCAACCCAAGGGGGCTTTTATGTCACCGATTTCCACCTCCGTAGGCTTTAAGAAGATTAAATTAGTGTTAGAATGTTATAATCGCTGAAACAAAAATGGTCAAACATTAACTCCATACCGAGTGATTACTGAGGCCCGAGCCACTGCTAGCGAACCGCGAGGAGAAGACGCCGCGGCGCTCGGCGGCCGCGCGCCAGCCGCATCGATGCCGCCCAAGAGCCCGCAACATCGCTTGAATCTGTCTGGGCCTCAGAATCAGATCACGACGAGCTCATCAAACGGAGCTGACGTGAAAGATTTGCTCCAAATAAAGGACCCTCGTTCGACCACCGGAGTGCGCGACGTTTCGGCAATTAGCAACATCAAAATGATATTCAGCGCAACCACTGACCACCGTGTCCGTCAAGACCCGCGTCTCAACTTAACTCTCAGCTCAGGAGAGTCAGCGATACGTCAATGAATTTGGGGAATGTGTCGAAGCTGCAGTGACGAGGCCGAACTCCAGAAAAATGGCTGATTGGCAAGAGAACCAGCTGAAAAAAATCCTAAATAGTCTTGCACCGAAAAGGTGCTGAGGCATTCGTTGTGGTCATGGTACTTCTGAGAAGTTGATGGTAAACGGCAACTATGACGCCATGCCAATCTAGCCAGCATGGAAACGCTAAAGCGAGAAAACGCAATCGATGACAGCTCGCTAGCCTCTGGGAAACACACTGCCTTTTCAGCAATGACGACAAATTGCTTCCCGATCGATGTCCTGCCGCTCAAAAACTCACACAAGTGTAGCACCACACTTAAAGCTTTATCAGATGAGATCACATCTTCTGCAACTCCGTCACAATTACAGTGCTGCTCTTTCGGTGACAAACACCAAAGGACCGTATCCGTCTGCAACTTGTCTTGATTTCTGTCCACTTCGCAGCATTTTTCATGGTCTCCGTTGCGCGGACTTTTACGTAAAGGATTTACGGTATCTTTTACCAGATCGCTCGCTGGCCACAGAGCCGAAACGAAGGTGAAACTTCTTCTCGTCGGTCTTGACAATGGAGGAAACACGCAGCCCACAGCTCGCTCACTCGAGAATTTCCTTCTCACCGCACAACCGAAAGAACAACCAGCCAGTCTCAACCACCAACACTGGAAACCAAAGCCATCATGGCCTTTTCCGGCATTTTGAAACTCAAATTCGGGCCCTTCTGGTTCAAGACCTCCATCCTCCTGGTCAACTTGATGCCTTACGGTAGCCGAAGTGCCTCATACATCCTCCGCGTGGAGCGTCCAAGCGTCTTCGGCGGCCGCATCGAGCTACCAATCGGTCACCACGGGTTTCCGATTGATCTCCTCCCGCGATCTGCCAAAGACCGTCGCAAACTTCAGTTCCGCATTCGCTACGGCGCGAAAGGCAAGAAGCTCCGCTTTCTCGCACCAACCGCCGAAGTGTATGCCCACTGGATCACTGTCCTCCGTGAGGCCTTTGAAGGCAATGTTAAAGTTGCCAAGCGAGCTCGCAACCAGACAGTCAGTGACACGAATGAGACCAGCGTCGGTGTCTCCGGGTGTGGCGACTGCACCAGCACCAGCTCCGACGTCCAGAAGACATTCGTCAATGGAAACGAATCCCTCAGCGGACTACGAACGTCGGAGCACCTGGACACGTCGACCTCTAGTTACCATTCGTACTACCAGCATGACAACATCGTCACCGGTGTCTACGCTGGCAGCAACGACAACTTCGAAGAGGGATCCGCAGCCAGTGCCATGATGTCCATTGCCACAAGTGGAGGATCAGCGTCAAGTGTGACGAATGAAGTCTATGACGCCAACAGCGACGATTACGATAATGATGAAAGCTCGGAAGAGCTAGATTCACCTTTAAGTGGTCCGACACCAACCGATGAGAAGGTTAGCGCAGGCCAGCATAATGTGTTCTGCATGGCCGTTGACCACGACGGCGCAGCGACCTTCTCAGTTTACGCGCCGCCACAGAAAGCACGTAATGGCCACCCTTGTCGCAGTGAGAGACTGTTCCAGCTCTCATTCGTGCAGTGGGCCGGGTGGGTGGCTCTCGATTTACGAGATGGCCAATGTCTGCCAGAAGTGTTCCGCCTTACCAACCGTACCTGCAAGCGTCTGCAGTTAGGTGAGATACTGGACATCGTTCAACCATTCTTCGCGTGATACGAGTTGCGAGAGCTCGACTTACGACACCTTTTTTATACGGAAACCAAGTTATCTTCATCGCATCGCACGTCGTTGCTGACAACCTTCGATCAGGGTTTCCTAAAAATATATTGTAATAAGCAATAATTGCCATATTATGCCATACCATTATGTATTTCGAGCCGCACGACTCCCCCGTCAATAACTTATTTCGGTAGATTTAGTCCAGAGTAACATATTTTGTCATTTTGAAATCAAAAATTTACTTATCATAACCCTATTGTATTACTTAGTAACCAATAAGAAAGCGGCCGCTGGAGCTACTCGACAACCAACCGTTCATGCTGCTGCTCTGAGCTGAGGCCAGGCTCATTTGTAAATTCCGTGCTGGCATGGATAATCTTCTCTCCCCAACGCGATCACCAGTTTCTCGCTACACCAGAAAGCAGATCTGCGATGTATTTTTCAAGCCAATCCGTGACGAGAATGACGACTGTATGGGTTTCTATCGATGTCGCTGCGGCGTACAGCGGAAACAGGACGCCAAACGTGGCTACACGAACCTAATCAACCACATTTATAGTCAACATCCTGATTATGAAACTACTCTAGACAGTTTTCAAGGCGGCAACAATGGCACACTCTTGTCGTTCGTAGACAAAAAGAGCGCCAATATATTTGGATGGCTAGAGTGGATTGTTGATGCTAACTTGCCGCTCTCATTCTGCGAGAACAGCCTAACGCGACGCTACACGACCCTCAAGCCCATATGTGATGATACCTTGGTCCACTACATGGCAGCTGGTCTCAATCAGTCGGCAAAGTTAAGGTAAGCCGTATCTGAGTTTTATTCTATATCCGAGTTTTATTTAATTTGTTTTTATGCGGACTACATAGACACAAAACACCACTCCGGCCAGTTATTCGGCAAAAGACTCGATGGTCCTCCACGTTTTCCATGGTGGAACGCTACTTCAAGCTCAAGCCCTTCCTGGACTCCGCGGATGACGACTTAGCAGCGTACATGCCATCCCCACTGGAAGAGAGGCAGCTGCGTTCAACGCTTGACGATCTGAAGGATTTTGAGTCGGTAAGCAAGAAGCTCCAGGAGGAAGGTAACTTAACGCTGGCAGATGTTCGTGCTTTGTTTGACAGCCTCATGGAAAAAGCACCATCCCTAGGGAGCTATCTGGCTCCACAGGCCCCCATAGTCAAGTTCCCGATATTCGAGATGGCGTGCGTACAAGTTCTGAACGGAGAGACTCGGCTTTTGACGCGAAACTCTGTCGCGGCTCTAGCTCAATTTGCTGCTCCAGCCTTAATCCAACCTCAGCATGCCGCAGCCAACAAGGAAAATAAAAAGCTCAGCTTTGCTGAGCAAGCACTTAAGAAGCGGAAGGTGGATGCGCAACAGCAACCGAGGTAGGAGCTTTTTAAATGTCGTTGTCATGTCAATTTGACCAATTCCTTTTGTATATGAACAGATACGAGTTGGTGCAATACATTCCACCGACGTCTAATATTGCCGAACGTTTTTTTAGCCAAGCTGGAATCGTGTTGTCTCCTCAGCGGCAAGCCATGGCGCCGGCCCAACTGGAAAACATCCTATTTCTCAAGACAAATCGCCGATATTGGAACGTGGCAATGGTGCAGATGGTTGGTAAGCAGAATTGAATTTGAGGTATGCATAATGTATTTCATCTTTGTCAAGGGTGCAATAATGTATTTCATGTCGGCTCTACCATGCTCACCATTATATATTTCATCAGTTGTTTACCATACAATTGCAATACTATTCTAGGAAACCCTGCCTTCGATCCCTACTACAGCTGTAGTAGTATTCCAGTAATCACCGAGGAGCGCCATCATATCACTTTCTCGAGACACAACGAGCAGTGCACAACGCACTATTTAGACATCGTCAATATGCCGGCCAAGGCAATTGCTTCGCGATATCTCGTTTTTGATGGCAGTGTTTATTTCCGTAGGTGCTATCCACATTTCTTCTATTAATCAACGTTTTCTCCGTAAGTTATCAGCAAGTACGTCCATGATATCTTGAAGGTTCCTCGTAATGACAGAAAACACTTTGGCCTGAGGTAGTGCGTCGAGATTCATTACTTTCCACAGCGCTAAAGGGAGAACTCAAGAATGAGCGACGTACAGTGAATCTTACCACTCGAATCGCACTGAGCATCGTCCAATGAGAGACTTGGGAGTACAGTATCTCATAAATAACCCAAAAGAGTAGTGATGCCGTTATTCACCAGACCCAAGCTGCAACATCTGCGCTGTTAGCACTGTTTACCATCCTGCTGTCAATAGAAATTTCCCTAGTGCTACGCTGCCGTTTATTTTTTTCTTGTACGTGGTGAGGATTTGATTCGACCGAGCTGAAAAAGTTCCAGTAAGGTGCGAAGTAATGCCAAACGAGGGAAAGCAGGCTTCAGTTTCGACAAGCTGCAGCAAAAACTCATTATACTTATCACAGTTGTGGACAGTAGTTCTTCCGACGAAAACAACTATGATCATATCCACTTCCAGGTCGTTCCAACCGCAAGCAAGTCAGGTCAGACTACGTCTGCGGTTCCTATTTTGCGCGTTCATGAATCGAGAAGGTGACATCTCCCTCCGGCTCGTCATGCGACATCTTTTTCCTGCGAACTGAACAAAGTTACGCTTCAACCGAGGCATTGCCGAGGCTCATGTCCGCTGCTACTGTAACTCGTTACTGAACGGGCTGTAAGCGTTTGAGCTGATACGCGCGGATTCTTTGCAGTGCCAGTATCGGCCTCAAATACAACATCGAACAGTGTGTCCTTGAGCTGCTCCCGAACCAGCAGTATACTGTAGTTCGTCGCTCCGGCAACAGGTTGATGAGCGTAGTGTAGGTTAAAGGTTAAACTAACGTTAAGTAGAAAAAACGTCTTGAACATGATTGACAGAAATACTGTTTTCACTCGTTTAGGTACGGCTACTGCCTCTCTGCAACGGGAGAGTCTTCCACACTTTCATCGTCGTCTCAACTGCCGTCCTGTACGCAGCGTCTGTGAGTGATTTCCAGGTTCTCTCCACCCGCTTGCTCCCCCACATCCGCTGGCCAAGTCTCCTGCGCGTCGACTACCGAATTTTTGTGCGCTAAAGTGCACTGAAATCGTCCAGGCCACGTTGATAACTCCATCGAGACAGGGCGAAAACAACAATGACGCCTCCCGCCGCTGCCTCCATGCCAGAGCCCGCGGCCGAGCCACCCATAGCTGCAGAGAGCGCACAACTGTCGCTCAAGGTACGCACGCTGGATCAGAGGACCTACCCGATCACCATTTGCGCGGCTGCGTCCGTGCCGCAGCTTAAGGAGCTCGTTGCCGCCGAGACGGGCGTCACGCTGGCCCGTCAGCGACTCATCTACCGCGGACGAGTGCTTAAGAACGATCAGACTTTGTCCGCGTACTCGTTGGAGGATGGCCATGTCTTGCACCTTGTGGTGCGGGCTGTTCCGCCTACTGACGCCGCTAGCCGGGCGTCGGCCAGTGCTACGTCTGCTCCAGACCCTTCCGCCGGCCAAGGTGCTCCTCCTGCAGGTAGACAGATGCCCGCTCCGTACCAGTACGCTCCTATGCGTGTTGAGCGAACATATTATCGGGACGAGTATGAGCGATTGGCCAGGTCGAGATTGCGTCAGCAGTCATCTTTAACGCCACCGAGAGATAACGACGAGCCCGACCCGACAATGGGGCGATCAGGAAGTGGCGACCTGCCCAGTCGCGTGGTTATGGGTGCGACCATCTCGATGCCCGAGGGTTTCAGACGTGACAGTGCCATTTCTCAACTCCATGATCTCCAACCTCGTGACACAAATTGAAGAGGGTGTAGGCCCAACGGCGGCGCGTGGACGACGTCGCACAACATTTTCACGCGAAGGTTCGAGCGGCAGCACATCCGCCGAGATGGAAGCCGCCACGGCGAGAGCTCTTCGCCATCACCACCGAAATCGAGACGGGTCTGGACGGCAACGCCACGGACGACGATCTTCGTCCACTAGTGCTGAGCGACAGGCCACTTTGCGTGCTCGCACGGGTGCCCGACTCGAATCTGTCCGTGCGACGCTGGACGACGCGTCTCTTGACTTCCCCGCAGAGCTTACAGCACTACCGCAAGGAGACACCAACGCAGCCATGACAGAACTACAGCAACAAGTGGAGATGTTCTTAACCCTCGTGCAACGCTTTGGGCCACGACTTCGGCTTTTATCGGCTGCACTTGCGCAGCGCGACCGCACGAATGGTGCTGCCGCTGGTCCAGGTCCGTCTGCGTCGACTGCGATACCATCAACTGAGACTGAGTCTTCTACAGCGCCACTCCCGCCCGGCCCCACTGCACCAGTACCTGCGTCTAGTATGGTAGCAGCTGAGGCAGCTTCGAACAGTGCACCCAACACTGGAGACGCTGGTGCTCGCAACACCGCCGAACCAGCGGTATCACCTCGCCACGTACTTCGTGCCATCGAGGCGCTGCAAACTATTGGAGAATCGACAGATCTGCTGGCGCGTATGGCACGGCATGCATTTGTTCGACAGTCAGTGCTGTTAGGCGAGCCACTTTCGAGACGTTTAAGTACATTGACTGCGGCGGGTGATAGGATTCAAGCGGCACTTAATCAAGGGAGAGCTGCAGGCGGAGGCACTGCTGGCTCAACTGTAGTTGACAGAGCGAGGCGTGACGTGGTGCAGGGACCAGCTCGTGCTGCGAGGTCGTCAAGTACAGGTCACTCACGTTCACGAGTTAGATTCAACGTCACGGATTTACTGGGCAGCAGAAGCTCTGCAGCAGCAGGAGCTACGAGAGCGACCCCAGCAGTGGCTCCCGGATCAACACCAGACACACCAGTGGATCTTACGAACCCGACTAGTGGCGCAGCGCTACCGGCATCTGCAGCAGCGACGACTACCCAGTCAACTACGGGCAGCAGACGTACTGATGCAGTGCCAAACGACGTCAATGGCTCAGTACCGCCCACTGGCGCGCACATTTCCATCTCTGGCATGGGTCTGCCTCTAATGTCATCAGTAGTGTTCCCGTTCTCGCTCGCGGCAGGGCTAGGCGGCAGTCATGCGACCACAACTTGGAACTTGGCTGACTTTGTGAGTCGCTTGATGAGTGAACTACCGATCTCCACTCTTTACGGCGTTGTGGCTGGCGACGCCACTCACCTCCACCATATCCTTGCACACATTGGGTTTGCGTTGTTCAGTGGCGTTGATGTTCCGCGAGTGACGAGACCGAATATCCGAACGTGGGCGCAGGATCTCGTTGCTGAACTCCGTCGTTTATTGCGCTCGCATGCGCTCCCTGCTGACGTGCTGGATCAAGTTAATGGGTCTGAAGAGCGACAGACGGCGCTTGGGAACGAGTTGCTGCGTGTTGTGGAGCCATTTATCCCGGACCTGGTTGAATACCTAGTTCGAGCCACGTCTGCTAGTCGCGCCGCAGCATTTGGAACAAGCAGCGCAACTTTCTTGCGCACCATGGCTCAGCAAGTTGTTCGACAACTACGGGCCTACGCGAGAGGCGACTCGATGGAAAATGAAGATGATAGCGACGAGCGCTTGAAGCGTTTGCTGCGAGGACTATTCGTGTGGCTCGGCGTAACCGAGCTCATCGCGCGCTTTGTTGTGGATAGTCTGTTGTGCTGGACTGAAGGAGACGACGCTTCTAGTCATCGTGGCCGTACACGTCAACGGGAGGAAACTGACCCCACTGATGCGCCAGCTACTAAGCGACGGCGTGAGTAAAGCTGACTCCTGAATCAGCCATTCTTTTAGTATGATAGGATGCTATTGTTATTCTCTGTCAAAGTCATGGCTACCGAACGTGTTTTCACGCATACGAAAACTACGAGTACAAGTTGCCACATTCAAGGAAAGTCGATACCGAGGTCGCAGCTACATGTAGCAATTGGCCCAGCACTGACGCTTAAGGTCGTGTCATTCCACACCGGTCAACGCATGCTTGGCATGTTTTTCATCACTTCGAGATGAAGACCGACATGGACATACATTGCAATACTAATCCATGGGCATCAAACTGTATACGTAGTTTTACAGTATCTCAAAAGGAAAAAAAATCTTCAGATGCATAAGGGGCAAGATTACTAACTCCGTTGATCTAGTTCGACAGAGGGTTCATGGTCGGGAACTTGGGGTAGACGCGCTTATATAGGTGGAGACACACGGTGTCGTGCTGTTTGATGGGCTTGTTGAAGACAGCCTTGAGGTCGCCGTGCGTACCGAGAGACTCCTTGATGTGGCCGGTGAGACCGTGTTTGGTCACGAGCTCCACCGGCTTAAACCACCGAATGTCCTCTGGCGAGTGGAACATGTACCGAACCACGGCCTTGCGCTTCTTCACCTTCACCGGCGTGCCCGTGACGATCACACGCTTGAGCACGACGCGGTCCGGGTTCACATTCTTCAGCGTGCCGGACGCCACAAGCTGACCATCAGGCTTAAAGAGCAGCAACGAAGCAGGCTGGAATGTTACGGGACCATAAACAGTGGCCACACTCCAGCCACTCTGCGGTAAGAATCGCTGGAAGAGATGCTGGTCGCTCTTCAAGCTCTGGTCACTGAAAACGGGCTTACCCGAGAATCGTCGAAAGCCGCAGTGGAAAGACAGTTCGTCCTTGGACTTGAGTGTCTCGCCAGCAAACGACGAAGCGCGCTGCACTGAAAAGTTGAGCACACTCAGTCGGTTCTCGTGCTTCAGTAGAGCACCCATGACAAGAGGGCCAGCCTGAATACGAGCCTGCAGCTTAGCCACCGGCACCGCCTTAAGGTGCAGAGTCACGTAGACACCGGACGGGACGTATCCCATCTCACCGAACTCGTTGGGCAGAGCTTCGCTACCAAGATAGGATAACGCAACGGAAGCCGAGTCCTCCACGTCCTCCATTGCCATCGACGAAGCACGAGAGCGAGTCTGCAGGGTCTTGGACTTGCGACGCAGCTGGTCCTTCATGGCACGCTCGGCATCTTTGCCGCGCGCAAGAGCAAGACGCTGCACCATTGCAAAATCCGCAAACTGGAACAAACGAGCGTAGTCCGAAGGAAGCGACTCCTTCGGGTCCCAAGCGCTCGTACGCAGCGACTTCATGCCGCGGTATCGGGCGAAACGCACACGAGCAGGCTGGTCCACCGGTACGTCCACCTCGTCTGGGAACGTCATGTTTTCCTCTTCATCCTTGCGCTTCTGAGCCTGGTCTACGTAGTCGTCGTCAACCATGAACATGTCGTCGTCATCGTCATCCTCGTCGTCATCGGCAGTCTTGCAGAAGTCTTGGTTAACTGCAGCGTCTGTCTCCTCTTCCTCATCCTTCATCTCGTCCTCCTCGTCATCTCCATCGAGCCAAGCAGCCTGGTAGCTAGACGCACCCTTGTTAGCCACAGTATCCGCCTGGCGCTGCTTTTTGGCTTCGGCCTCAGCCTCAGCAATCTCCTCGTTCGTTGGCCACGTCTGCTCCGACGCGAATGGGTCGTACTCGGCTTCGAAACGAAGATCCTCCTGTAGATCAGGGTCGGCCGTAGCAAGCACCAGTACTTCGTCCTGGCCAGCAGCAGTCGGGGCAACAGGAGGCTTGGCGTTCATGTCTGCGTCCATCTTGCCGTGCTGCACCTGACGGGCACCCGCTCGTGTTATACGGCTCATCTGGAACGTACCCACATCCGTGATGTGGATAAGCTGGTTAACTGATAGCGGCTTACCGCGCAAGTATCCGTTCACCTGTAGCTCACCGACCTGTTCTCCCTTATCGTTCTGCGCCTCAGAGCCCGGCACAAACGTGGCTGTTGTGGCAAGCATGTACGAGCGTGCTTCGCGCCAGTGAATAACCTTGGGCGACAGCGTGATCAGCACGCGAGACAGCTGGCCGGGCACATTGGCCAGCGCCACCTTGGCGCTCTCGCCGAACTCCGTGGCGAAGAACTTGTTGCCAAGCTTCTTGAGCTCGGTCTGACCCTTGGCCGTGTGCTTCTCCAGTCCCTGAATGACGCCCACCGTGGTCGGCAAGCCCTGCGCACGTACAGCCGAAACGATCTTGATACCTTCCTCGCTCAGTCCGCCGTCCGCACCGTTGTGCACAGACAGCACGAACAGCACGACGTCGGCCACCTTAGCCGCGTCCAGGGCCACGAGCAGGTTGCAGCCGCAGTCAACGACACAGAGTTTCTGCTTGTGCTGGCTAAAGACACCGACTGTGCAATTCTTGAGACCGATGGCGTCCTGAGCCGGCTCCTCCACGGTAGCCGCGCCCTCCAAGATGCTTTGCTGCACTTCCGCCAGGTTGGCCATGTCACTGAGGGCCACCAGGGCCACGATCTTGGGCGGGCCAAGAGAACCTCCAAGTCCAAAACGGCGCTGCAGCAGCAGTTCTTCGCGCTTGTTGTCGCGAAGGTGCTTTTGGCGCTGCAGACGGGCCGCCTTCTGGCCTGACAAGCTCATGCTGCCAATGCTGGAGCCTGTGCTGCGTACGCTCGATCGACGGCCTTCGACCTTGCCACCAGAACGCCGCGCCAACAGCGTCTTGGAGTCATGTCGACCAGTCTTATGCTTCTTGTTCGTCTGCTTAAGCGGCCCGGAGCGGTGGTGATGCGACGTCATGCTCAAGGAATGATACACTATGGGGCAAGCGTTGCTGACCAGCCGAAGTGAATGACTGGCGAGCACCGGTACTATTGTATTTTCATTGGCAGATGTAGTATAAAGTACTATAGAAAGTGTGTATAATACTTATACAATGTAGTAATCCCAGTATTGACACATAACCACTGGTGATGCCTCGCTCGACAGGGGACGAAGATGCGACGGCGCGCTTCCTGGCCAAGTACGGCGTGGCCAAGCTTGCCGAGCAGTGGAACTTGGCACCAGAGGTGTGCGCCACGCTAACCAAGTTAAACATTCGCTCGTTCTTCCCCGTACAGGCCGTGGCCATCCCCAAGATCCTGGCCAGTGACAGCGACCGCGTGACGGATATTTGCATCTCGGCGCCAACCGGCAGTGGTAAGACACTTACGTATGTGGTGCCTATCGTGCAGCGCCTCCTTCCACGCGTCGTATGTCGCGTTCGTGCGCTTATCGTGCTACCAAGTCGCGATCTGGCCGTGCAGGTACATCAGATCGTCCAGCAGTTTGTTCAGGGCACACCTCTTAAGTGCGGGTTAGCCATCGGCCAGAGCAACTTCGCAGCAGAGCAGAACGCTCTGGTGGGGGCCACTTCAGGGAACAAAGTGATCGCCACAACTGATGGAGGCCGCAGCTTGGTGGACATCCTGGTGGCCACACCCGGTCGTCTCGTGGATCACCTGGAACAGACGCCGGGCTTCACACTGCAGCACCTTCAGATCATGATCGTCGATGAGGCCGATAGACTGTTAAATCAGTCGTACCAGGACTGGATCTCGAAGGTCTACGCTAGTGTCTTTAACGGCCAGGAGGTGGACGAGGACGGCCTCACCCTTGGCGTCGGCGTCACTTGTCGTCGCCAGGACTCCATCAACAGACGTCGCATCCGTACGCCTCTTACAAGAGTATTGCTGTCTGCTACACTGACACGTAACCCGAGGAAGCTGGCCGCCATCGGTATGAGCAATGCTGAGTTGACCAAGATCGGCCGCATTGACGACCCGCTGGCTGATAACGCGAAGTTGGGCAATGCTGGTGACTCGGATGATGAAGATGAAGACGGTGACGAAGCTACCGGATCGAAGAAAATGTACTCGACGCCTACGAATCTGGATGAGTACTGGATCGAGTGTGACACTGGATCAAAGCCGCTTGTGCTGCTGGAGCTGCTGAGCGAGTTTGCGGGCTCATTGTCCATTGTCTTCACGGCTAGTGTGAACTCGACCCATCGTCTGGCCCGACTACTCCAATTGTACTCTACCCACCCGGAGCGTATTCGAGAGTTCTCGAGTAGTCTTTCGCAGAAACAGAGATCGTCCTTAGTGGCAGACTGCAAGGCTGGGCGTGTGGAGACGGTCGTGTGTTCCGATGCTATGGCCCGTGGTATGGATATCGAGGATGTCGCGAACGTCGTAAACTACGACGTACCGTCGTTCATCAAGACGTACATTCATCGTGTGGGTCGTACTGCTCGTGCTGGCCGTCACGGTCGCTGTGTGACGCTTGTGAAATTGGGCCAGATGAAGAGCATGATGCGCATGCTCAAGAAAGCCGACAACAACAAGTTGAAGCCGTACGCGCTCCAACAGGAACACATGAAGACGCTGGTGCCTCGATACACTGAAGCACTGCAACAGCTCAAGGACACGCTCGAAGCAGAGAAGGCTGGCAAGCTGCAGGCCACCTCTATTCTTCGCAAGAATAAGATGTCTGTAAGCGGAGGAGACGACATCGCAGAGGAGGATCTGACTGAGGAAGTCGTCAGTGCAGACAAAAAGCGAGCGTTCTCTGTTCTTAATGCTCAGCTTGAGCGGAACTTGGGGCAACGAAAAGTTCGCAAGCAATAGATAGAGTATCAACATGTTGCACCTTTTGGTTCTATGCGGACGTCTGTGCCTCAGTATCTGTCGTCTGTGATGGCGATTCATCTCTAACATCCTTCTCATGTCGGCGCTTCTTGTTGGGTATTGGTGGTTCTCCACGTTCTGCTCGCTCCTTCTCAATCTGTACTCGCTTGAGATGGTACTTGTGTCCCTTTGAGCGCAAGTGCTCAGCCCACTGCTTCTTCCCTGTGAATTCCCGCCCATTACAGACCGTGCATGTGTTTTTTTGGAACTTGTCCTCTAACGAAGCTGCTTGAGTCGCCTCGGGTTTTTGCTGCTGGACACTCTGGTACGTCGTGATCTGCTCACCCTTCAGGAACTTCTGAGCAATGTCAACAGCAGGTTGAGCCACAAGAGTGTCCCATCGAGCGACATCACTGCTGTCCACTTGGTATACAGGGATGTTCTTGGTTACAAACTTGTTTCGGATCCACGAGAGCTGTCGTCGAGCATACTGACGCGTTGCAATGTTTAGCTGCTCAACGCACGCGTTTAAAACAGTCTCCAGCTCTTTGGAACCCTCCTCCTTTGCACCGCTATTCGCCTCTAATGCGTCGAAATAGGGCTGGAATTCTTTGTATCCAATAGCTTGCAGAATACCAACAGAGTTCTGCGCTTCTTCATCATCTTCGCTGTCCGGATTCATTCGCGGTGGATTCTCCTTCACATGGACACGCAGCCCACGGATCTCTTCTACTAATCCGGAGCTCAACATCGTTTCCACACGCTTCGCAAGGCGTTCGCTAAGCACCGGTTTGCTAGCGTGCACCCAGAGCGCACAAGCATCGAAATATTTCTCAATGTTCCTCTGCCCCTGCTCCTGTTGGGCCAGTAGCTCACTATGAGGGACACCGGTTTGTTCGAATACTTGTAGACTGCGCTGCACCTTACGCATGTTGTTGACATGCAGCCGGGCGGCCATCACCGGGTCTACGGCTTGTAACCGGACATACAGTTCTTCTGGCGTCTGCTGTTCTTGTTGCTCTTTGTGGCCGGTGGCCGGAGACTTGACCGGCACATCGTCCAGAAGTTGAGACTTCCATAGGATAGACTGCGTGTAGTACATGGTGCCACCCACGACGATGGGTACTTTACCCCTGGCCAGTATGTCGTCGATGGTTTGCAAAGCCAAGCGCTTAAAGTCGAGCACGTCGCAGCGGGAGCTTGGGTCTACCACGTCGAAGAGATGGTGGGGCACTCCCTGCTTCTCCTGCTCGGTGATCTTGGCCGTGGCCACGTCCAACCCTCGGTACATCTGCATGGCGTCTGAGTTGACAATCTCGCCGCCTACTGCCTTGGCCAAGTCCACAGACAGCTTGGTCTTACCTGCGCCCGTCGTGCCGATCACCACCAGCACCTTACGCAGCGCTGTCATGCTTTTAAATTGATTGGCGTCTCGAACACTTGACTAAAGTATGGTGAGTGTTTTTTTCGAATTCAGGCTTGTCAATTGAACTCGACTGAAGTTGCTACTATGGTACTTCAGTTATTCGATATCTTTATCTGTTCACCGGGGACGAGCATGCGTATGCTGCTTTCGTTGCTATGAATTACAACTTCGTCCGTCAGGTGTGCTCCAAAGCCCAGATTGAGCTGTCTTCCGTTCTCCATGATCTCGAGGTCTCGAGCTTTTTGCTAGCTGAAGTACTATATTTTTTGACTGACACCGCATTACGGCGAAAATTTAAACACAATGTTTTACATTGTAACTGTGCATCCTGGTCATCTACAGGTACTTTCACGATGTCCGCTTACTGGCCTTGGAGATCAAAAACTTTGTGATACTATCGATCTTCTTCTGCTCTGCTTCTGTTATTTGCAGCGGCTTCTTGTCCACCACGGCAATTTCATCCGTCTCCACTTTTGTCACTGGAGCTCTAATTCCGATGGCCACCATACTCTTGAGCTTAAAGATCCTGCCGAACGTCTTGGATGACAAATGGAGCACGCAAATAGGCACCTGGTGCAGTCTGCAGAGTAGCGGCAGGTGGCCGAACGCCAGCGACTCAGGATTGTTCGCGAAGACCACCACTTTGACTTCACGTCTGGCCAATGCTCGGGCCACTTGGTTCACGCCTCGCACTGTACGGCTAAGAGTGGTCGGTACTTCAGCCACCTCCTTCTGAAGTCTATCCAGCACAATATCACGATCCTCCTTGGCCAGTTCCTCAAATTGCGGCGTCGTCCATGGCCGAGCAATCTCCACTGAGCTCCGGGTCTTCCGCTTCTGCTTCTTTGCTCCAAGCCGCTTGAACTGCGTCGCCACGGGCGCCTTCGCTTTCGCTTTTGCCATGATTACACAAAAAAATGCTGGTCATAAAGCGTCAATAGAACGGCGCTCTGTTATTGGTCAAATATCGGTTGTTTTAAACAATCCATACTGGATGTTCAGTTTCCGACCTCACTGCGGAAAAGGGAAGAGGCATTTTGTACGTGCAGCATGGGGAGGTTCTTGGGGGCGTCACCCACAGCGAGCAGTGAACGTGGACGCAGGTACGAGATGCTTCCAGGCGACAACGAAGAAGACGAGACAACACAGCAGCCGACGGCTGTACCCGCATCTCCCTCTACAGCCGAGGACACGCGCGTGACATCGCCGCTCAACACGGCGAGCCGATCTGCGCTAATGCGAAGTGACAGCGATGTCAGCGTGGAGGAAACACAGCACCCGACGTTGCAGCGTCAGCACCAGGAGATGGACCAGGATGAAGACACGTCGAAGGAGGAGAAGGAAACTCCCGAGACCAAAGACGAGGACAACAAGGAGGACGCCGGCCAGCAGCCTGAAGAGGACGCAGATCCCGAAGCCATCAACGTCCGCATCCTGGACTTAAACGGAAAGTTCTTTAACATCCCATGTCGCCTGGACTGGACCGTGGCCCAGATGAAACAAAAGGTGTTGGAGAGTACAGAGGTGGCTGTGGCATCCCAGAGACTCATCTACCGTGGCCGAGTGCTAGAGGATGAGTCCACGCTCGATAGCTATAAGGTCGAGGATGGACACACTATTCACCTCTTTGTAAGGGCCGCGCCCACACCCGACCCCGAGATCTTAAATGCTGAGCTCAATGCCAATGGGAGCTCCAGTTCCGCCAGAGATGATGGCATCACGGTCGTAAACATCAACAGTGACATTGTATCGTCGGCCGTGTTCCCGTCCGACTCGGCCAGACGTGTAGACCCGTTGATGCTCGACTCTCCTTTGGGTAATTGTGCACGTCGCGTGAAACTTTGGAGTTCGTTCCTGTTGATTATCTACACTATGAAGGTCATGGGCCAGTTTGCATTGCTCGCCAATGACCAGCAACAACGGGCCGCTCAACGTGAACAGGAAGCCGCGGGGGCCAGCGAGACGGACCAGCCAATGAACCGATACGACGAGTACCCGCAGTACTACACGCCCGACCCTCTGATTGGTGGCCTCGAGCTCATGGTGCATTGCTTCGGCGTGTACGTGGGTTGCGTGGGCTTCAAGGCTGCACACGATACGGACATTCGCCCCATTCGTTTCTACTGCCGTGGTATTGTGTGGCTTGCCATCTTGACTGTAGCAGAGCAGATTTACACAACGGTGCAGATCTCGGAGACGGACTTTCCAACGGAGCGAGTGCAGTACCCCTACGGCGGACAGGGCCCAACGAAAGACGATATCGTGTCGGCCAATATATTCCAGACGATCATGCTTGTGGTAATGTGGATTATTGCTATTCGCCATTCATATCTGCATCAGCGGGAGGTTTCCATCTACAACCAATCGTTCGCTGCGGCCGCCATGAATGCTGCACCTCCTGTTCACCTGCCTGAGGTGGTGTAAACAGTTAGTACAAGATCGGGTCCAAGTGAACGAGAATATATATTTTTGAAAGTGTGTAGAGAGATTGTTATGATGGCAACTATCTCACAGTAATGTTGTGTTTGCATGGTTTAGGACGGGTGGACAATTTTAATCTTGAGCTGACTATTCCCAGTGTCCCTGAAGCAGTTTTGTTTTCTCCCATGTTTGCGTTTGGCAAAAATAGTGAGCCACCTGCAACCACCCTTGCAGTTTTTCATCCCGAGCGAAGCCTGCCAGATCAACTTGAAGCATACTACTACAGTAGGAGACTATCCGCAAAGGAGCTTTTCACTTTTGTAGGCATTGGATTGAGGCAAGATGTCGGCCGCAGACTTCGACGACATTTTCGGCGACGACCCGAAGATGGATGCGACTGGGGCACCCACGCTAACGAACGTTAATCTAGACGACGACGACTTGTTGGGCGGAGAGCCAAGTGGTAAAGTTACTAAACCTTCTCAGCCTTCTCACGGATCGAACTGGGAGCAGATTGGTAGTCACGAACAGGATGAGTTTTTGTCTTGGCTCGATGACGGCGGGTCTTCCCAGCCGGCAACTACAGCAAGTACTTTAATTCCAGACGCACCACCGTTATCATCGAACTTTGTCCCCCCTCCTGCACCTGTGCCAGTAGCACCTACCTCTGCCACCACGTTTGATAGCGTCTCACTCGACGACAACGACGACTTCGACCGGATGCTAGAGGGTACGAGCACAATCACTCATGCCCCTCCTCCGATATCTAGGTTTGATACGCCAAGCAGTGTCTCTCTTGATGATGACGATGATCTCGACCGAATGCTTGACGCACAGCCAAGCTCTTTTGAGTCTGGTCCAATTTCAGTGGAAATGGCTAACAACACTGCACCAGACTCTGGTGACGATCTCGATCGGATGTTGCAGAGCACAACCTCGCAAGTATACGTGACTTCAGATACCTCAAACTCTGTTTCATTTGATGATGACGATGACTTGGAGCAGCTCGTCAAAAGCGCTGGAGCAAGCACATTCGTTTCGGCTGGCAATATTTCGCTTGATGACGATGACGACGACGATCTCGAGAGAATTGTCCAGAAAGCCAACAAGCAGGCCAATGCAAGTAGCTCGCGTGAGAACAGTAGCTCCTCGTTGCAGATCAAGAGTCAAGTCCACGCACCGCACAAGATCCAAATCGGTACGTTCTGATTGCCCTCGGTTTTGTCGCTATTGTGCTCACGTTTGTTGCATGATGCCAGATGTGCTGACTGCGCGACAAACTTTCCTCGAGACTGGAGAGCTTCCAGCAAGCGCTCGGCTTGCACTATGGCAACGTGCTGTCCAGGTGCGGCTTGTATCGAATGGTTTTCGTGAGATGACTACTTAGTTCTCACGACTTGTTATCTTTGTTTCAGCCCGGAACCGAAGATTCGGCTTCGATGTATGCGGTCCAGACAACCTCACGCTCGCTACCAAGCCAAGCCTTGCTTCGTAAGGAGGTGGAAGCCCTGTGTTCACGTATTTTTTCGAGTGCAGCGCACGCGCGTATTCTTCGTGAAGTCGGTGACAATATGCGTGGCACGCACTTGCTTTTTATCGACAGTGCTGAAACACTCGTCACTTATCTGTGCAGCCAACTCAACATTGACTACTACTCGGGAATCGTACTTACCTTCGCGCCGTTGCTGCTTGCGAGTGGCAGTGAACCTCTTCACCCGGAAACAGTGGAGACACTCGCAGCTACATGTCGTCGATTTCTTCCACACGTTAGCCAGAAGGTCCCCCTTCGCTCATCAACGACAGGCCGACGTCCGCTACTCAAGCGTATGTTGCTCTACCACGCCCCACGACTTGCTTCCCATTTGAACCAGCACTTCCCGACGTGGAATCAAGCGCCTCCTGAGGAATGTGATGGAACGAAAGACAGTGGTGCTATACCAGACTCGTGGCTTGGCTCTTTCTTCGAAGGTGAGGGAGTGGTAAGTGATGCTGCCAACTTCGACTTCTTGCTTAAGGTTTGGGACTGCAGTTTAGTGCTGGAAGCTTTTTCTTCACAGGCGAATGCTCCACTTACGACGGGATGTTTCATCACACTTTATGCCATTGTGACGGCTGAGAAAGCGTTGATGCGCATGCAAGGAGAGCAACTACGCCACTGCATGGCAACGACCCTCTTGGATACGCTACTCCGTGGTGAAGCGACCAAAGAGAACGTCTTCGTTCGAGGGATTCGTCACTTGATAAATTCCACGCCACCATGCATTTGCGCTAAGCTTCGCAGTGCCGGCACACCACCACCAGCAGTGATCGAGGATGACGTAAAGCCTACTGAGGCTCAAACGTCAGGAACTACCAGCAACAATTTCGGGATGAACAACTTGCTGTCAGCATCGACACAAGGTCTGAAGGATGTGTCGAACATGATGATTGACATGCCGGTGAAGTTGATGATCGACATGCCCGTCAAGTTGCTCACGATGGTTCCGCTGAATCCCATGGCAGCTTTGTCGTCGCCGACATCGACTTCGCTGACGGATTCTCCAGAAGCCCAGCAGCTCTTCTATCTGCACGTGCAGGCCATGGACGTAGCTTCTGTCTCTGTGACCCTGGAGGTTAGTGAAGTTATCCCATCTGTGTTCGGAGGTATTCAGGGTCACGAAACTGGATCACTTCGCTATTTTATCGTGGACTGCCGTGGAAAGGAAGATATGCGACGTGGTCAAGTTCCCACTGCTTTCCATTTTGATCCCAATGCGGTCTCCGACCCTGCTGTGCTTGATCAAGTGCTCGCAACAATCGGTCCGTTAAAAGGCGCTGGAGTCCACATTTGTGTTATGGGGCAAGGATATGCGCACATTGCAGAGGAGCTACGTCAGTTCCAGCAAAAACAAGGTGTGGCATCAGCTTCCCCGTTTTGCTTAAGCGAAGAATTTCTCGAGACGTACGCGAACGACCAAACGCGCGTGCAATCCACGATTGAGTTCTTGCTGAAGCACGAGTTCCCACGCGTGAGTGTCCTGGATGGAGGGTACTCTGCTGCTCACGGCCATCTCTTCCGCTCTCACAGCTTGACTGTAGACGACCTGGCAGACCACGACACACCAAACTGCCAGCTTTGTCAACATGACCGTAGCATGGAGGCTGCCAATCCTCCTGCCACTGCCGGCGCTATAACTGCGAGAATTGCTGAAGAAAAGGAGTGTGTGCATGACTCTGGCTCGGGGTTTGCTGCGAGTTTACGGACTGGAAGCTCAAGAACAAGTGAAGCGTCCTCAAGTTTTGCTTTGGATGACGCTGGTTTCACGGATATCAACCTCTCTTCTCCTGCCAACACCAAGAGCCCTCCATGCGGTTCTTACTACTCGAGTTTTACAGGTGCCTTTAAGACTGGCAGCAAGACACTCCTGAGTCCGACGGTGGACGGCACGAAATGGCTTCTCAAGAAATCTGCTGCAACCACCGCTGAGTTTGCCAACGCTGCAGCCAGCATGGGAAACATGGGCAATAAGACCCGCACAGGAAGCATGAAAGACACGGCGGCTACGGCGAAGAGCTCGGGTGATTCTCCTACAAAGGAGATGAAGCCAGCAATGCCGAACCTCAGTAAATGGCGCACCTCACTGGTCGCAATCGGTTCGGAGAGTCTGGATATGCTCAAGAAAGTCGAGTCTGCGATGGAACACGCCGTCGAGCAAGCTGCAGTGGCTACTACGACAACCACAGCCAAGGTCCGAGTTCCGTTCCCTGCAACCTTTTCGCCCACCCCGAAGGAAGCAGGAGCTGTGACGTCACCGTCGACAGGTAAGTCGCCCGCAGGTAGCACAAGCTCTTCTGGTACGCCTCCCGCGCCACGAGCTGTCCTTTCAGCTGACCCCGCTCACAGCAAGTTTTTCCACGAGTCTACGGACGAAATGTTCACGATCGATGACGACGACGACGATGAAGATCAGGAAGGACACTTCGTTCAAGGTGTAGACGCTGGCGGTAGTCGTACATCTGCAACTTCGAGTTTCGCGAAGGATTCTCCTGTCGGCGCTAGTGTTGCAGGACCTATTCACGAAGTTATCAAGGGCCACGTTTGTGAACTCAAGAAGGGGATGACGGTGAGTCGTACACAAATGTTGTCATGCGTGAGTAGCCCATTCTTCGCGTGCTACAAGAAGAAAACACCTATTGGAAATGCAGGTGCTGCTTCGCGTTCTAGCATGAACCCACGTCGCGTGGTTGTGATGGAGAATAACCTTGTGGTTCTGAGGTCTGCTACGCGCAACGAGGACGACTCGTTCATCGTGAAATCTTGCCACCCGCTGTCGCACATCACACGGATGACCTGCCTCAAGAAGAACGCACTTATGGTAAGCATCTACTACAAGTGGAAGGCAGACGACGGACAGATCGTGGAGAAGCGCAACTCGTACGAAGTTCAGCAGCGTGACGACTTCATCAAGGCTGTCAAAACTACGATGGAAAAGATGTAGGCACCAACTGATTAGCGAGAAACTGTCATAGCCCATTTTCCTTCAAATAGGTTTCTTAAAATACACACTGTATCGGCATGCGACGTTGCACGTATTCAAGCGTCCTCAATCTTCACTTGTGCTTTTATCTCCAAGGATTTTCCTGCAATGTCAGACAAGAAGCGTGAATCACTTGCATCCAAGATCGATGAGGTAGCTCGCAACCAGATTTGGCGCGAGCAGCTCAAGACCGAGTATGAGATGGAAAGTGCACTGACACCGTTCCAGCTCAACCCGAAGACACGTACGTGTTGCTCTTTGACTAATTCAATTCGCTTTCTTCGTCCTCACAGTTTGCTTGATTGCCTCAGTAAGCTCGATCACTCTAAAGCCAACCCAGACTCACCCAGAAGACTTTGGTAAAGTACAAGATGACCAGGGAACACGAGATCTCGCTGCAAAGCTGCGTGAAGTGACCAAGAGACCCACAGAAAAACAAGCCCTACCGATGACAGAAGCTCAGCGTGTCGGGTGGCTTCATGACATGGCAAGCAAAGGGATCCGAGCAGACATGCATCAACGAATGTTCAAGGGTCGTGGCAGGTACATGCACAAGCTCTTACCTTCCGGTATCCGGCGTGATTCTTACCTTGTTTCTTGCCTGTTTCAAGCTGCGACGTCACCAAATTCGCCGATTCTTACTGCACTATGGCAGGCTGCAGCCCTTTTGCCGACAAATCCACTCGCTGATCCAGGAACCACAGGGATAGAAGAGGAATAAACATGTTATAGCCAACATATTAAGAAAGGCTACGCCCAAAAAACATATTAAAGCCCTCCTTCCTCCGTCATCTCCATCATCGACGAGAACCCAATTTCTCAACCCTTGCGCGTGCACTTCCCGTCTTCAGGTACTGGAACCTTTATCGTAGACAAGAGAACATAGACGGCAACCGGAGAGCTGTCTACCTACACGTCTGTTGGCGGGGGAGGTGCTGTAATTGATCCTCGTCGCTCTGTTCGATGAGGGATAGCCTCACCAGACGCACTAACAATACTCGACATTGACGACTGCTTCGTGATGGGTGGAAGCATGCTTAATGTCCGGTGATGAAAGCGGCTCCATCCCCGCAACTTCTGCGTTTTCGTCCAGCATCATCAACTGGTTGCGGAGCTCCTCGATGTGAGATAGCACCACCCGTCGATGACCCTTTTTCACATCCATATCGATAAGGTCATCCTCGTCAATAGTTGCCACGCCACGTAGCGTATCAAACCCATCTTTCTCAAAATTCTGAGCGTATTCTTCCATTTTGAAAAACTTGAGCCAGTTGTAAACGGTCTCAATATCTGAACAGCACCATCAAAACAATTAGATGCACAGCCAAATAAACTAGCAGTCCCGTCAACACGACATACTTCTGCTTCGCGGAGCTACGTTTTCCTCTTCATCACCCGCAGGCCGTCCATTGTCATTCTCTATCAATGACGCTGGTGCCTCGTCATTCGTCGAATAATCGTCGTTGCCTTCTTCCCAGGCTTGGAGATAGTTAGCGAGAGAGCTGTGGCCGGCTTCAAATGCACAGCGCGATGGACTCTTGTTCGTCTACAGGACAGGAGCAAATAATGCGGAAAAAGACAGGTCAGGTCATTCACTTCAACTCCGCGACAGCAGATCGCTGGATAAAGAAATCGAAGCGCCTACCAGTGTTAACGAGAGAAATTCTGACGAGTCTTGGGACTTGCGGATAAGCCAAAACGCGCACTCCTTGTTGCCTCCAAGCGCTGCACTATGCAAGGCATTGCGGCCAAACTGTAACGTACATAGTACAGTTACTACATCATTCCATAGTGTACTAGATTGGACAAACCTTGTCAACGTCCGTCCACAGAGTGAAGTGTTCGATCAGGAGCTTCAAAGTTGACAAATGACCGAACTCTGCAGCCCAATGCATGGCATTTTTACCGTTCTGTTGGCAAAGTTACCACAAAAAGTTTAACCGATGGTCCACAGCAGATATTATTCATACACCCCGGTACCTTGTCGCGCATAAACCGCAGCGGGTACGACCCGTTGATATCGGCAATAATTCGCGCGATTTCTTCGTCGTCTCCTTCTTCCGCCGCATGCACAAATTTCTGCAAAAAGCTCTTCACGTTAGCGATCTCTTAACAATAAATCGACAGTAAACGAGTCATACCTGTGACGTTTCGTACCAGCTCTTCAGAAACTGCACGCACTTCTGCTTGTGCTTGTCCTTGGCAATTTGATACGCCGTCTTGTTGTCCTAAACGTACAAAATCTGTCAACGCGAGATGGTAAATTCCATTTAAGCAGCAGCTTTACGCACATAGCTGGTAATGTGAATGTCGATGCCTTTCATACACAGATACTGGATCACCTCCTTGCGTCCCTTTGACGCTGCCCAGTGCAGACACGTGCCTCCATACTGTACGCATAACACACGCGTCAGCCTCTAATTTCTCTCTCACTAAATTCGGAGCATACCTCGTCGACCGCATTAATCTCAATGGGACTGGGGCATTCCTCCAACAGATACGCGACCACGTCCAGGTGGCCGTTGATGGCGGCAGAGCAGTGCGCGAGGCGACCAAACTTATCAGGCGCATCCAGTGGCACTCCGCTCTCCACTAAGAACTGCACCACCTCCAGATGTCCGTAGAAAGCCGCATAGTGCAGTGCTGTCTGGTCGTCGTGGTCTGTGGCGCTCCAGTTTACGCTGCCGTGCGTGCCCATCCATTGCACCACGTCGAGTTGTCCAGACGCCGCTGCACCATGTAGCGCAGAGCAGCCGTGCTGCAAAGACGTGGTAATAGCAATGACACAGTCAGTTATGTATGATGTGGTGCAAACGACCATCACTCTGACTCGCCTGGTTGCGGTAGTTGACGTCGGCATGCAGTGCTTTAATGAGGTGCTCGACCTCCAGCAGCTTCCCGCGGTTGGCCTTGCAGATAAGAACGTCACCAAGAGTATAACTCTCTACGACAGGCGGGGCGCTGGATCCCAGCGGCAGCTGTAGCACGCGGTTCATCAACTCAAGAGCAGATTGGCGTCACGCGTGCGGGTTTCTCGGAGCTGCTGAGCGGTGATATGAAAGAGAGTGGCAAACAGGCGGTGACATGTGTGCGCCACACCATTCATCCACATGAGCAAATGACAAAACAGGGTATTTATACAAGAGAAAGGAGTACTATACAATTATGAAATAGTGTGAATGACACGATAAGAGTACTCCGAAGGTAGCTTTCGGAGGTCATGATGGGGCTGTCATCGCAAGTGACCTTACCGTCTTTCCATTTTGACCAATAAGTGACAAGTGGTATTATAAAGATAGCAGTTGAAGAGCCGTAACATCCACGGCACTAACTCGCCAACTGCTACCCGCCAACTAGATATAAAGCATGGGTGCTGGTGCCTCGACGGACAACAACGGCGAGGTGTCTACGCAGTAGCTATACTAAAAGTGTGTATGCATTGTAGCTAAGTTTGTTGAATTTGTGTCTAGATCGTGGTAGGGGATGTCGTAACCTTCCAGGTCGAAGATCATCCCAAACGCGTCGTTGGAGTGAGTATCAGCGTTAAATCAGCAATTCAATAGGGATTATACTGACGCGAATGTGCTGTAGATTGTAACAGACGTGCAGGAAGATTGCTGCAGCATCCAGGTGTCCAATGTGGAGGTGCTGGACGGCATCTCGCGCAGTGACGTTAAGCGTATCGCCAAGTGGGACGAGATCGAGGTGGGTGATCGAGTTAAAGTCAAGGAGCAGGGCTCTCGTCTGTACTACGAGGCCGAAGTGATCGCACGGAATGATAACGGCACCTACAAGGTGCATTTCGCAGAAGTGGACGAGGATGAGGACAACGTCACGGCCGACAGACTGCTTAAGCTCATGTCTGGTCGCTTGGAGGACAAAGAGTGGATGATGTATAAGGAGACGGGGTTAGAGTAGCTAGCTACACAAACTACCGAGTTTTCGTCTGCAAAAGCAGCCCATTCTGGCGCGAGAGATAACAATTCTGTACCATACCACCATTTCAAAAGTCTCTTAAGAGACACTGGGTATACCCGTGTTTAGCTAAATTGTCTTTGCTAGCTGTAACAAGGAGAGAAAGCCCCCCTTGGGAATGTCCACCGGGCTTCCTACGTTTTCAACTATCCACGCCTGTGAAAACGTGTCGGCCGCACGATTAGAGCGAAGGTAATTAATGAAAAAAAAACACAAGCAACGTACCTCAATCCTGCTTTCTATGGCCTCCAAACTATCACTACGCGAAAGTGCGATGGGCCCGATAACACTTACAGACAGGGGCTCAGTTCCGCTTGGTGCATCTTCCGGGATACGTAAAACGAAAGGATTCCGAAGTAGAAGCCGAACCATGGCTTCACTTTCGTTTAGAGGTAATTGCGCGAACAAAGCTTGTCGACGAAGTCCGTGAAAGATAAGATCTAGAGCCGGCGGAATCCCGAGCGTCAATAAAAATGCCAAGCCGAGTCACCAGCTTCCAATGTAAAACGTACCATCTAACAACTCCGTCGCGAGACCACGCAAACAAATGACATTGTCGGCACCATCGTAAATACCCTTTGAGAGCCAAATAACAAGATTTCGGAGCATTGGATCATAAAATACTCCCTTGTTCTGCAGTGTAGCTGTTGCCTGATCGATCGCCTGGGATACCAGAGGACGCGAAAACTGCCACGCGAACAGCTTCCTGCGCATAATCTGGTCGTGTATCTGCTGCTCATCTTTCTTCTTCTTTACGAGCTCTTTCCTGCGGTTTGCTTCCTTAGCCTTCTCCTCCAACTCACGCTCCTCTTGTCTTGCGTCACTTTTTTCGGCCTTCAGCACTTCATGCTGACAGTGTAAAATCTGCATCTCCTGCTCTTCCTTCACTTCCAACAATGCTTGCGCGAGTGTTTTGTTCACCAATACATTCAAAAGCGGCTTCACCTCGACATCAAAGTTAAACAGTCCATCGGATTCTTCAATCTGTTCAAGGCAGCCATTAGTGAAAAATTAGCGAAACAGATAAATCCATGCTCAACCCGATAAAATACTCGCCTGCGTAAATGTGTCGATACCGATCTTCGGTCGTATGAATATGTCGTTCGTTTTTGCATTGCGTGCATTCACCGTCCGCGATAAGAACTCGTCCGTCTGGCTGAAGGACTCGCGCTCTGATGTTGGCTGCGTTTGTTCAATCAGGTTCGAAGCCAGTGATATCGAAGTGACTACCACGGCGTAATGTGAATTGTCTACAAGTCACTACACGAATATTATATCAGCAAAACTATCGTGATCCACTTACATCCGTTTGACGGTCCAGCCATCGTCTTAAAGGCGTTCACATGGTTCCTATTGTTGTTACTCCTCCTTTTATTTGCTGTGTTTCTCCGCTTCTTCGCCTTCTCCCGACCCTCACTTGATCTCGACGTGTTGACCTACGCAATCACAATTAGTGGCGATGGAACTGTTGATTGTACAAGCTTCAGCTCGTACTGGAGCAAAGACACTGCCGCGCGGGATCCTGGGGTCGTGCATAATATTTGTCGGGACAGCTTTATTACCGCCATCGCGCGTTTTGCCTCGATTTGTCTGCACGGGTCGCGGCTTAGACGAGTACGAGTACGACAGGTCTTGCTCCATTCTCGCGAAGCAATGTGTCAAGTCAAAAGGTCGCAACTCGTGGAAGTTGAAGTGGCTTACACTAAGGGTACCGTGGCTTCCTATTGTTAAGTACGATTGGTCGACGAGAAGAAACGTTTTATTTTCACTGGCATTTTTCGACTTGATTGTTGCTGCTTCGCCATGGCGATTTTTTACTGCGTGGTGGCCAACCAACACTGTCCTCTGGCCGAGCACAGCAACGGTGGCGACAAGAGCATGAACGAGTTTGCACAGAAGTTGCTGAAGAAGCTTAATTTGGCCGAGGACGCAGTGGAGGCCATGGACTTTGATGGCAAGACGTACAGCTACCGTGTGGACAACGAAGTGGCCTACGTCTGTGTCACTAACGCTGCGTTCGGCAAAAGGTGCGTTCGCTATTGGCTGGGCATAAACGGATGTGGTATTGATGTTTGTGGCAGTTCGGCGGCTCTGTTTCTTAAGCACATTAACCAGCTTTTCGACAACCAGTTTGGCATACGAGGCAAGGCCACGAAGCTCAAATTGGACATGAATCGGGACTTTGCGCCGACGCTGAAGAAGCAAATGGTTTTACAAGAGATATTTTAATTGGGCGATAGAATACTGACTGTGAATGTGCTGGAGTAGGAAACATTCTCGTCAGATAAAGGGGCGGAGAAGCTGCAAGCGCTTAAGAAGGACCTGGACAATGTAAAATTCAACGTTCAGGACAATATCAGTACGACGTTGAGTGTAGAGGTGTGCATATCGAAGACAGCGCTGACGGAGTTGTTTTCGATGCGATGGACAGATAAAGTGCTGGAACGAGGCGATAAAATTGAGTTGCTTGTGGACAGAACGGACCAGCTGAAGTGCGTAGACGATAGCCTACTGTGCAGTAAGCTCTATGAGGTTACGAATACTAACTCGATTTTTTTTTTTTGCCGTGTAGCTCCCAATCTGCAGCATTTGCCAAGTCGAGCTCGAACCTCCACCGCCACTTATGGTGGGAAAACGTGAAGATGAACATTGCCATCGGAGCATTAATTCTGGTGCGTGTGCTTGCTACACGAATGCGATGTGGTGGGATTACACTATGTGCTCACGTATTCCTTTTGTGTTATCTGCAGCTTTTCCTTCTGCTCATATTCTTGTTCATCAGAGGCAAAGTATCTGGGAGTAGTGACAATTAGGTTGATAAAAAAAATAGACGTGATCAAGGAGCAAGCGAAAGCAAACGCCAGAATGAGACAGTGGACAGAGATACTATGTAGTATAACATTATTACTTTGAAGTATTTCCCAAGAATTACTGAGGCAGCCTCGGCAGCTCAACCAGGTTATGACAGATTGAAACTCCGTGCTTATTGTGCCTTACGATTTCTTCGTGGCGTCGATGTGATCGACGAAGACCGAACCAGTTTCGCAGCACATCCGGTAGCTACTACAAGGACCGCACTGCACCCGTAATAAAGCTGATCACTGGTGAAGTAGCTCGCACCTGCAGTTCCGAGGACCACCAAAATGTTCGTTGGCAGTCGAAACAGTGATAATGTTGTGCACAAGTCGGCTTTCGGGAAATATTTACTTCGCAACGTTGCGCAGCATGGGGAAAGCAGTCCGACACACACCTTGTCAGACAAGATAGCGTGAGTACCGCTGAACCAATTAGTCTAGGCCGCTTCATTTGCTCACCTCGAATACCAAAAATCCGCCTAAGATGTACTGATAGTTTTCCGAAACCTTTGTAACAACAAAACAAGAAGACTGTGAGCAAATTCAAACGAGCAATTCCACCATGACGACATCATCAAAGCGAACCGTAGGAATGAGGAGAGAAATCGAAGAAATTGTAGCAGTAACCAGGAGCAACAGTTCCTCACGAACACACGAGTTGTCTACTAGATTGAACAGCTTGCCACCGATAGCTATGCACAGCATAAAACTCGAAAACACCAGACCACTTGGCAGTTCACCGCTCGGCACGACAGCCTCCAGTGTTGGATACCACAAAAATACTACAGTATGAAAAATTAGCCCAGGATGTTCTAGCATTATGTGGCAATATGACACTTACCAAACACATACATCGCTCCTTCAAAAAGCGAATAGCAACAGCCCAATGCGTACGAATCCGCAAGCATACCGGAGTCAGCTGTTACTCTGCTGTCTTCCGAATTGTCTAGCTTTCGGATCTCCTCGCGACTATCTTTGGTTGGTGATCCATAGTTCTCAGACCAAGAGAAAACAAATGCAGCAGCGATTGCCGTCACAATAACCACAGCACGAAATGGCCCGATATCTCCAAAAACATCGGCAGTAATCTGAGCAATAAGCCCAGCAATTACAGCGACAACACCATTAATCTCAGACCCATGAGCGAATGTCTTTCCCAGCAGACTATTCGCAAAGCCTAAACGACAGATAATATATTAACACGAGATGCCAAGAAGAGTAAGTCAACAGCAATTGAAAAAGGAGTTTACCCCGTCGCCGATGCTCCGTGACCATCCAACTCTCAAAGGCCGAGAAAAGCAGCGACGTCGAGATCCCACCCATTACTCTCCCAGCCAGTAGAACTGCCATAATCGGTATATGCTCTAAAATGTTGATAACGATCTAATGCAGTAACATCAGCAACAGACACCAAAAAGTCAATCTGCACCTCTCTAATTACAATTCCAGCACCGCACCGACCTCCAAAGCACAATACACCAAGCACGCCTTGCGTCGTCCGTACTTGTCAACCAGCGGCCCAACCAAATTGCCAAACACCACCGAGGATAGGAACCCTGTTAGGAATAGTGCCCCGACGTTCATGTCGTAGCTCTGTCCAACAGCAAAGACGACGACAAGTATCAGCTGAGCCACTTCAGTATCGCGTAGTGCAGTTTTAACGCTGCACCTGGTACAAACTATACATGTGCGTGCCCTGCAACCAGTCGGCGAACATGACGAGACCGTAGACGACAAGATACTGCCGCTGGAAGTTCGCAAAAGCCTCATCGTTCGTGGTATAGATTTGTTTGCCACTCGTATATCTAGATGTCTGCAGGACGAACAGCTTCTCTATCGTGTGCAGAGACAGAAGACATACGAGTAGCCCCAGGCAACAGGAAGACGCCCACGAGGGCCACTGGAATGCACCGGTGAGCCACGTCGTCGGCATACTCGACGCACTTTGTGCAGTATTTATAGTATACATGTATATAATGTATACTTTCGGTTGCGGCCAGCCAATTCCAAACGGGATGGAGGTGCTTAAGACGACGGCGATCAGCGAGAAGGCGGCGGCCAAGCTGCTCAAGAAGTTCGTTGATAGCAAAGAGGAGGAAGAGAACACGGATCTGATGGTGCGGTCACTGCGGCGCAGTATACAAATGCGACGAAGAAATGGAGCTGTCTTAACGTTGGTGATGTTGCTGTGCAGATGAACGAGGAAGTCAAGTTCCAGTTATCTCAGGTTCTGGCGCATTTGGAGGGCAAGAAGCCGCAGATCCAGCAGCAGCAGGAAGAATACCAGTATGGACAGTACTAGGCCTCGATATGTAATACAAGGACGCGTTGACGATAGAGACTGAAATGCAGTTTATAAGAGAACTGCCCAATTGCTTGAGTTATTCTGGCGTTGTCCTAGGGTTCGCATTTGAAAGTCGAAGTAGTTAATAGCCCTCAGCATGCTGCTGATATTGAGCTTGGATGGATGCTGGCTGGATATGCAGCTACAGTATCGATCTCGATCGCCTTCTGCTGCGTGCCTCGACCAACGTCTGCGTCCGATCATTTCAGGGCACAACACTAGGTACTGACGGGCTGGACTAGCTAAAGCTGAGTGTATCCTCCTGTGACAGGTAGGTCGCAAACCATTAATAGATGCTGGAGTGCTTGAAGTGTTGGCAGGCTACCACGGACCGTGGTCCACGACCACTAGGTTCTCATGGTACGGGTCCTGTACCATGAGAACCTAAGTAACGGGGGTAGATGCCGCCGGCATCATGTCGGACGCCTTTGCTGGTCACTGTATACCGGGTTCCTAGCCGGAAAGGCGTTGCAAAGCTTTTGTCGTTTATCACTTGGGAAATGAGAAGATCGTTTGCTCAGTTGGAGCCTTTTGATCTTCTCATTTTCTTCATAGATCTTTCTTATCCGTGCTCTCTCGGAGTGGGGTGTGATATCATAAGCCCAGCATCGTCTACCAGATGCGACCACACCTTCGTTGAGCTGGATGACCATGACACCCGTTTGCAATGCGTCCAAGCGTTACCGGTGCCCATAGCGACTCACTATTAGCGAGCTGCCCCGCAACTCTAACATTTCCGCAAAGGGACAGCGATCGCATTGTCGAACGAAGAGGTTCTTCAAGAAACCTGAATGTTTGCCGCTGCACGGAAAAGCGGCCAAGCTGCCAAAATGCCATCAACGTGGGTATTAGTAATTGTGCGGTTCGTGCCTCCACGTGCAAATGCCACGGCCCCAGCGATCACTGTACCGGTATTATTAAAAAAAAATAACTGTGACAGTATGAATCTACAGTCTGTACAATAACGTCTGACAAAGTGCAACAGTTATCACCCGGGATCGGCGTCTATGGAGTTCCACCAAGCATACAGCCTGGCACAATGCAACACAGACAGCTCACTGAGCCACAAAGGCCTTCACATACGGGTCACTAGCCCAGTTCTTGTGCCTTACGGTGCGGGCGATGGTTTTCCGGTCGTTCCGGTCATGAGCACAGGATGCGAGAAGTGCAACCTACGTTGGAAGGACAGATTCCAGCTGGCAGCTTCCTGTCCGCCTTGTGTTGCTGGCAAACTTCCTTCGTGTTGCATCAAAGCACGAGAAAATTAAAACGCCAACTTCCATGTGTGACACAGGGAAGAGGCAGCATGGCCTCCTGCCCACAGAACACCACGAACATTGCACGAACAGCAACGGTTACCTCCAAGTTGAGAGTCTCTACAGCCAACTGGGTCACAAATTGTGACCCAGTTGGCACTATCAAATAAAAAGTATAATAATAGTATTAGTACAGGTCAAATACAGTACATGTAGCTCTAAGCTACTATTAATAGTTCAACTTGCATTCCAACTTGGAATTTCCATGTCCGTGTCACAATCAGAAGGGTTACGGTACGGTATGCACTGCGTCGCAGAAACGGAGCTGCAAATCGACAACCGACCCCTTCTGTCACTCGCGCATTTCCTCGGCTAGCAGCAGAGCTCTTTGAAGCGGTTTCTTACGAACAGTGCGACTTGCGTCACCGATGCTGGAAACACGCACCAGCAACGAGCTGGATCTGGCCTACATGCCGTACCACGAAGGCCTGGTGAACCACAATGCGCCACCCGTACGCGGCAGTCTCTCAGTGCGAGTATCTAACCAGCAACAGCATTCGCAGCAGTCACCGTATTACGGCGACAGCGACGACGACGACGTGTCAGACGACCCGGCTTGGATGGCAGCTCCGCGTGGTAGTCTGCAACCGGCATTCCCGTCCAACCTCATGAAGAAGGCGTCCAACGTTTCCATCACGGACACGCAGGACTCCAGCCCTAAGTCTCCAGACACCGACCCCATCTCCAGTGCCGGCGAGGAGGATGAGCAGGACAAACAGCGCGATGACAAGAAAGATGACGACGAGGACGAGGATGACGACGACTACTTTCCCCCCACGATGCCTAAGGTGAAGTCTCCGCAGCCATCTTCGCGTCGCAAAAGCCCACCGCACAGCAGCGGACGCCGTAGCTTGAACAACAGCGTGGATGACAAGTTAACCACAGACCTGAAGCTCCGCAAGTGCAAGAGTATGCCCATGAATCAGTCGCCTGCAAACCCCGCGGATAACAACAAGATGGTCAATTTGGGAGTGCCTCGAAATTCACGCGGCAATTCAGAGATCGATCGCTTGTCGGTGGAGAAGAAAGCCACGGACGCGCCAACCGTACCCGAAGTTGCGTCTCATCCGGTCGGTGGGAGTAACAATGGCCACCGCGATAGCATGATGCGCTACCGTCCGAGTGATCTCAAGCCTCAGGACCTCAAGACAGCCATGATGTCCCGCGATAGCTTAGCCCCGGAAAACTTCGAGAGCAGCCGCAGTGTCGACATGTACGCTAGCAGTCGCAGCAGCAACATGGGGATCGACAGCATCCGCAGCAACGATCAGTTCGGTAGCAGCCGAAGCAGCAACGTGTTCGACAGCAGTCGCGGTGTAGACCCGTTCGCTAGCACTCGCAGTACGGATCTAGTGAGCGGACGCGGCTCCGTCATGCACTTTGGTCCGCGCGTGACGGAAGAGGGTCTTTCGGACTATCTTCGCGCTGTTAAGACCGGCAATATCCAGCTGCTGCGCACGTGTTTGCTGGACAGGAACACGGACTTCACGGAGCGTGACCCGGTGCACGGCCAGTCGGCGATGCACATTGCTGTGCGCTTCGGCCAGCTGCACGCCGTGCAGTTGCTGTGCGGTAAAAAGACACGCGGTCTGCTGATTGATGCCGTGGACAACCGACAGAACACTCCGTTGCATCTGGCGTCGGCCAAGTCGCGCCGTATCACCAAGTACCTGCTGGAGCACGGCGCCGACGCCTCACGTGTGAACAACAGGAACCAGACACCGCTGGCTGTGCACATCGTCACGACTAAGCGCGATGATCCGCTTATTGCTGAGATGTTGCTGCAACACAAGACAGACCCGAACGGTGCGCTCGGCAACAGTACGCTGCTTCACAAGGCTCTGGATCTCAAATTATATGAGGTCGCCTACCGATTGGTGCGGCATGGAGGTCGTTTAGACGCGAAGGATGCGCAGGGCCACATGGTCTTTGAAAAGGTCGACCGCAAGGTCCTGCGTCAACTCTGCGGTAAGATCTCGTACCCGCCCGTGTGGGTCCCGAACATGGAGCGCAAGGGCTGCATGATCTGTCTGCGAAACTTCAGTCGTCTCGGCGTTGGCGTGCGCCGTCACCACTGCCGTCACTGCGGTCGCCTCATCTGCGGCCGCTGCTCGCATGTCTCGGTAGAGAGTGAGGCGTTCCCGTCCACTTTTATAGGCCACATCGACCGCAATGCGTCCGACGAGCGGTCCAACCTGAAGCGTGTGTGCAAGACATGCAGTAGTGTGTTTGATGAGCGTGCTAAACTGGGCAAGGAGAGCTCGCCTGGCGGGAGCCACAAGTGGTCCGACGCGTTCATGGACCGAGTTGTGGGCTGCTCTTGGGACGAGATTGAACGTAAGGATAGTAGCAATAACCTCGGGTCTTCGCGACGCGGCTCCCTCGCAGCGTAGGGACAAACTCTCAGCCAACAGGCTCGCGCGTCATGAAGTCTTCGTCACTGGTAATGGAGACGGCACATCACGCGCTTGATGGAATTTCCATCAAGCGCTTTCCATTGGAAACGGTGACACCCTGTCAGAGTCAGCGCCGAGTTCGAACGAAATGTATCAGTAACATGTCATGTGCTTTTGCGTTCAATTGTTGTGCGTTCAGAAAGTGTCATCCAAGACTTGTACTTAGTAGTACTAAGCTAGTACTTAGCACTTACTACTGTACCGGTAGTATTAAAAGTATGTACTCAGGCATTTTTCTAGCGCATTCTGTGCCTCCTCTATAATAGACGGTTATTGGCGCTAACGTAATCCGTACTTACTCGAAGCAGCTACGGTAGCTGCACTGTGTTGCTGGCCCTGGTCATCATTCAGAAAGCGACGTAATTGGAGCTCGTTCATCATGCGCTGTTGTCAAATGGTCATGGGCCCTGCGGGCACCGGCAAGGTACGACGAAAGTCCGATGCTCTTCTCCGTTGATTTTCCACTCGGTTGCTGTAATTTGAGCGAATTCTGACCCAAGGGTGCTGGTTTGTTTGCTGCTTTTCGATTGCAGTCCACGTACTGCAATAACATGCACGAGTTCTGCGCTGCGTCTGGACGTATGACGTATGTGGTGAACCTGGATCCAGCCGCTGACCACTTCGATTATCCCGTGGCCTTCGGTATGCCGCTTGTCCTATTAAATTTGCGTCAGTCCCGGTGGAGTAACGATTTCTGCTGTGAGATGCACCAGACATCCGCGATTTGATCAGCGTGGAAGACGTGATGGAGGAATTGGGCTACGGTCCGAATGGTGGCCTCATTTACTGCATGGAGTGAGTATTGGACTGCTGCATTTTGGTCAGAATTGAGCGTGGACTGACCGATGGAGTGTCGACAAAAGGTATCTTGTGCAGAACCTCGACTGGCTGCAAGACCTCCTGGGAGAGTACAGTGACGAAGACTATTTCATCTTCGACTGCCCAGGTTAGTTAGTGGGTTGTGCTGGATTAATACCAGGGTGTGCTAGTGCTGAAGTGGCAGTACTTGCTGGGTTTACGCAGGCCAGATCGAGCTGTACTCGCACCTTCCAGTGATGAAGCAGCTTTGCGATTCCCTGAAAGACTGGGGATTCAACATTTGTTGTGTTTACTTGGTTTGTTGCTTTGACCTCGGGTTTTTCTGCGTATGCCTTACCTACACTCGGTGTGCTCAGATCGACTCCTTATTTATCGTTGACCCGACCAAGTTCATCTCGGGCGTGCTCTGCTCACTCTCGGCCATGGTTCAACTTGAACTGCCTCACATCAATGTCCTCACCAAGTGCGATCTTGTCGATGAGAAGGAGATGTCAAAGTACGTGCGGATTCTGTGAACTCGGTGAGGTTTCAGATGTTAATACCGAATGTTTATTGCAGATACTTGGACCCATCGGAGGGCTATCTCCTCGAAAACCTCGCGAACTCCACTGATCCCAAGTGGCGTCCGCTGAGCACAGCGATCTGCAACGTGGTACGTGAACCTGGTGCACCCCTGTATGCTCATGCAAAGGGCGACTCGCGCACGTTTAATTTGTAATTTGGGTTACTTCTGTGCACAGATCAACGACTTTAGTATGGTCGCTTTCGTTCCTATGAACATAAACCGCGAGGAGAGCATTGAAACCGTGCTCATGCACGTGGACCACGCCATCAACTACGGGGACGACTTGGAGCCGCAGGTATAACGATGCACTGTGTAACAAACCATTTCATCTCTACAGTTTTACTCACCTGTGTCTTCTGTTTTCTCTATGCGATGGCAGGAACCAAAGAGCAACGAAGTTGACGAGTAGATGTGGCGATTCGAATACAACAAGCACATTTTCTGGAATCTTGTCTATGGTTTCGTGTGACGCCATCGCGTTTAATTTGAACATATTAATCACGGGACGTTGCGGGAAAGCACTATGCTGACGGGCTCTTAGAAGATGACTTCATTGCCAAGGGTGCTGATGATATGATGAGCACTTTATCAATCTAATCGACAACACTTTGAATTCTAAGATTTGTTTTAATTCCTGTTGATCGCTACAGCATCGTAGAGTCTTCCCGTAGTAATTTAAACTTGAAGAATTAATCCTTCAGACAGAGGAAGTTTAAAACAATTATCGGATAGTATTTAAGTACCGGTATTTAAAAATAGAAAATTATTAAACAGAACAATTTTATTGTTTAATTATTTTACATAATTTTTTTATCTAAAAGCTTAGTTGGACAGCGCTCTAATATCATCGGAATGACAAGTTGTTCATCTGGCTCGAGAATCGACATGGCGTCCGTTATCACAGTCAGGCACTGTATTATGTCGTAGGCGACAGGCAAGGCAAAACAGCAACCACCACCGACCACTAACGTTACTGCTGGCCCAGAAGTTCTGGAAGACGTTAAAATAATGCCTAAAAAGTTATTACGCATAACGTCTACTTCGAACTAGTAACGTTCGTTCATTGAAACGTGGAGGCGAGGGTCAATGCTCCATGGCATCTCTGGTTACAGCCCAGGGCAGTTGGAAGTGATTGCAACGGATCCGGGCGTCATTTCCGAGCGGACTCGGACTTCGAGTCCGCTCCCACTCTTGTTTTTCGCCAGTCCGAGCTCGGTCTACTTGTTCAACTCAAATATCCCGAGATGTCGCTCCGGAAATTGTGTCGATCCACTTTGCTGGTCGTCATTGTCGTCACGACCCTATGGGCTTCAAGCGCTTCTGCCGACCTTGAAGCTGCTGCCGATAACAACTCGACTGTCAACAATACTACTCGCTATTTGAAAGAAGCCGCCAGCGACTACCGTATTGCAATGCTGAATGCTGTAAACAGGGAGCGTGCAGCTCGTGGACTACCAAAGTTTTGCATGAACAGGAAACTGCAAAATGCTGCTCAGGTCCATGCGTCAGACATGGCTAAGCGGAGCTTCCTCAGTCACACCGGCTCGGACGGATCAAGCATGTCGTCTCGAGTCCGAGGTGCGGGTTACCGATGGGCTTCCATCGCAGAAAACGTCGCTGCCGGCCAGGCAACAGTGAGCAGCGTTCTCGCGTCGTGGATGAGGTCTAAGCCACACCGAACCAACATATTGAGCACAAAGCACAAAATGTTTGGCTGCGGTTACGCTGCCACTTCCAGCAGCAAGTACAAGCACTACTGGACGCAAGATTTTGCGTCGGGCAATGTCGAAATTTGCGGTTGAAGGACTAACAACTTTAAGTAGAAGAGATAGACATTGCGTTAAATTTTAAAGCTTGCCACGAGTTTTTCTTACTCTTGAGTAATAAAAATTATCAAAGACTTTGAATTTCGACGGTATCACACAATTATCGTACCTGTACAGTACTAAATTCCAAACCAATTTTCCATTTCCAAAATCAAGGACTTGTAAAATCCCGACATTAATATTGCTGATCTTGAATGGAGACCCAACCGTAATTATTATTAGATTAATTAAATTTACCTTTTTCGTGAATGGGCCGTTGATGCCGAGTGATGCGGCCGGCTACGTTGATAAAAACCAACATCCATGCCCATTGCCCGATTTTCAGACGCTACTCTTGGCGAAACACCACTGCATCAGATGCAAACGACAGTTTTTCTAAAGTACCTTTGCGGATACTGTATATTGCAGTGAGTTCTATCGCTAAAGCTTTTTGCAGAACTTGTTCGGCCTGGCGAAAGGAGCTTGCTGGTCGATGAGCTCACCCAGACGCTTAATGGTAGCCTCGTGGAACTGTGTTGTGGACAGAAATATTAAAAAGGGCCTTGAGAAGAGGGGAACGAAAGGGACGTACCTCCACAAAGGTTACGAAATGGGCGCCTTCGTCCAGCAGCTTGCCGAAGTGGATCTCCATCTCGCGTTCCATAGCCTCGTCGTACTTGAGGTACCTACGATTGATAGCGAGGTTAGTGCGCCTTTGACTGCTACGAAGGGACTGGCGTGCGATCTCTCACAATATTCCCATCGCATCGTCCAAGGAGATCTGGTGCCACATACACGACTTATCAGACTGCTAATGAGTGACATGCTGCATCGTCGAGGCGTACCCTCCCGCAGCACTCCTTGTCGAACATAAGAAAACACGTGAGGAAGAATATTTCGGACGGCTCGAGGCCCGAGCGATCGTTGCGCGACCTCACGTAGCTGTTGACGAACTCTTCGAAGCAGATAGCACCGTCCAGGTTGTCGTTCACCTGCCAAATCACCTCTTCCAGACGACCCTTTTCCTGTCCTGAGAGTTGGTATCCGAGCTGTTCGTAGACCGTCAACAGACCCTTCGTGTCGATCGGGTACTTGAAGCTGACGAGTTCATGTCCGAGATTCTCTTCATCCTGTAGCGTGGCGAGGTACTTGAGCTTCTCTTTCATGTAATGCTCTCGTTTCGTGTCCTGTTCCAATTGCGCGTATCGTCCTCGTGGAGCTTGTCGCTGTCAGCATCATATACGTCGTACATGTATCATAAATGGAGCACTAGTATTGACTTACTGGCCTCACTAAGTGACGCCTCTATACAACGCCCTGTACCCTGTACCTCTGGACACTTGACCCCCTGCTCCCTTTCCGACAGTTTCTGAGTAAATCACCACAACTCGATCATGGTCAGCGAGGTCTTGTCACTGTGTGCCACGCCGATCAACCACCTCGAGCTTGTGCTCCAGTCGTCGAAGAGGAGTGTCGAACGCTAGCAGCCGAAACACCCGCCGTAACTGGACTTGCTCTTCCACGCTCGTGTCAGCCCCGCTCCCTGTAGCGTGCATCGCACCAGTCTATTATTATATAGCTAGCGGAGTGAATGGAGTGTGTAAATTGGTCTTCCATATCCTTTTCGCGGTTCATTTTTGCGCTTCTCACTTGTACGCTTTCATAATAACTCAAAACGGTAAGCGAAGCGTTGGTCGTTTTTAGTTACGAGCAGCTCTCTTTACTGCCGGTGGCAAAATTCTGCGTCCAGTGGTGTTTGTAGGTTGTGCCCGACTTGTAGGCGTACCCGCAACCGAACATGGTATACTTGGTGCCCAGGATATTGGCACGATGTCCGCTGGACGCCATCCACGCTGTCATCACCGCATCCACCGTCGTCTGTCCGGCCGCGACGTTCTCGGCACAGGCACTCCACTTGTAGCCTGCAGTCGTGATCCGCTGCGACATCGTCGATCCGTCCGAACCAGTGTGACTCATGTAGTTGTTGGCGGCCATGTCGTTCGAGTGGCGTTGGGCTGCAGTCTGCAGCTTCTTGTTCATGCACAACTTGGATAACCCCTTAGCTGTTCGCTGCTTGTTGACAGCCTTAAGCAGCAGCGTCTGGAAACCAGTCGACGAGTACGTCTGTAGCTCTCGAGTAACTGTGGAGTTAGTGATCTCTGTAGCAACAGCAGAGCCGACAGTCGTCGTTGGAAGTGCAGATGCCAACGTCGAGTAGTCGAGCAACGTGAAGGCCAAGAACACCAGAAGGACGATGGAGTCACGGGGAACAGTTGGCATGGTGCTACTTGCAGAGTCACACGGGAGTACTCGGGTATTGGTGGTGAGATTCAGAATGAGCTGATAAAGTGGTCACGGGATTGAGGCAGGTTGCCTTAAACGTATACTTCGAAGTGCATGACTGCGAGCTTTTAGAGGTGGCGGTGCCCATAGCATCCGTAGAAATCTCATCGTGTTCCGTTCATCAATCGCGCTAGCTGCGTCAGATGGGGGGTACAATGTCAGTTATGCTGACACACGGTTCGCTAACGACGAAAGATCGCGGATGACCTGAGCTTCAGCCTACAGTACTGCAGACTCTGCAGGGCAGGCAGAAAGGTAGAGACTGTATGAGGCATTTCGACTGACGACCAAGCTTCTCCAGTTCCCAGAATCATTTTGCGTGACGACATCGAAGCTGAAGCTGTTTTCGATTAAAGAGAGTTATGTACATTGTCTCGGCAAAATACCACTATAGTACAATGTCTATCGGCTTTGCTGCTTCACCCGCAAGCTTCGGTACTGCCTGATGCAAAGACTTGCGTCCAGTAGTACTTGTATCTGCTGTTGGAGGTGCCAGCGTATTCGCAGCCCAACATTGTATTTCTGGCACTCAAGATGTTGGCTCTGTGCCCGGCGGAGTTCATCCAAGAAGTCATGACCCTGCCCACCGTTAGTTGGCCGGCCGCAATGTTCTCGGCGACACTAGTCCAGCGATATCCTGCATCCTGGACTCGAGTCGACAAAGTAGACCCGTCCGAGCCTGTGTGACTGACGAAGTCACGCAGGGCCATGTCTTTCGAGTGGGCCTGGGCAGCCACTTGTAGCTTATTGTTCATGCAGAGCCTCGGTAGTCCGACGGCCACTCGTTCCTTGTTCACAGCATCCAGCATTGTCGTGCGCCAGTCGGTGACGGTTTGCAGGTGGCGCGCGGTGGTATTGCTGGTTGAGTTAACATCGGCCGATGCAGTTGAAGCGCACAGGGTCGTGACGATAGCGACTGTCGGAACGTGCTACTCTGTGAGCACAGTGCGGCACACGGTCTACATATGACGCGTCATCAAGTGGTAAGACCGCAGGTGCAACGGTAACTTGAGTCATCTTGGCAATTTCAAGGTCTACTTCAAGGTAGGACACGACAGCGTGCTGGACTGGACACGATACCCAAGGACTGCAGGCAGACTAGGTGTAAGCAGGCTTTGCGTAAGTTCTAATCTCACTCACTTTCTAATTCTCCTTCTTCGCCTCACCCGTCTCCTTCCAACCAACTCGACAGGTTATGAGTGCCAACACCACGACCGCGTTCACGACCAAGCTTCGCAAGTTCGACGGAACGGGCTACCGAGTCTGGGCGCGGCAACTCCAACTTTACCTGGAGGTGAAGGACGTATGGAGCGCGGTGCTGAAGCCCGCACCGACGTTGCTCCAGCTCGAGAACGAAGAGTCCGGCCAAGCCGATCGGCCGTTACGGCAGCAAGAGCGACCGCTGCACCAACTGGAGATGCAGCAGAAGCTGGCCATGACCATCATTCTGGCAGCGCTGACGGATGATCAAGCTGCGTTGGTGGCTGATCTTCAGCACCCGAAGGCCATGCTGGGGGCGCTGCAGAAGACGCATCGTCACGTGTGTGACACAACCGTTGGGGCTCTCAAGCGAGAGTACATGTCGCTTTATGTCGACGTTGGTGGCGACATGCTGGAGCACGTCCGCCAGACGCGCCTGATGCTTGCTGAGCTGGAGTGCTACAAGGTAGTTCTGACGGACGCGGAAAAGAAGAGCAACTTCCTGCTGAGCCTTGGACCTGACTGGAATGGCTACATTGGATCGCTGGAATCGTGTGTTTCGATGGAGGAATTGCTGATCAAGGCGGCTGCCGAAGCCAGGCGCCGCACGACGCAGACGCAACGCGGAAAGCGTGGTGGAACGCAGGCTGTGCGAGGTGGTAATGCATTTGCTGCTGCTACGCACGGAAAGCCAGGCGCGAAGAAGGGCAAGTGCTTCAACTGCGGGAAGTACGGTCACTTCAAGAACGAGTGCAAGGCCAAGCAAATTGGTGGTGCCTTCGGCCACGCTGCTACGTCTGGACAAGACGACGACGAAGGTGAGGAAAGCGGTTTTTCCTTCCAAGTCAGCTCTAGTGCAGAGTCGGTGGGAGCTGACTGGATCATTGACTCAGGAGCTTCGAGTCACATGACGGGATCGCGTGGTCTGCTCAATGGCCTGAACAAGATGGACAATGACATCGTGGTTACGACTGCGAGTGGCATGAAGCTGAGCGCTACGCATCGCGGAACGGCTCACCTACCTCTCGTCTCTAACGGCACCTGCACACTGGACAACGTGCTGTACGTCCCAGGCCTCAAGCGCAATCTTGTGAGCTTGAGCAAGGTCGGAGCAGCTGGCCTTACGGCAACCTTCAATCGTGAGCATTGTGTCATCACCAGCGGTCACGATAAGCTACTTGCTACACGTCGCACCAGTGGGCTGTATGTTGTATCGGCCCTCAGCACAGGCAATTGTGCTGAGGTGGAATACGCGTCTGGAGACCAATTGGACGACTTAGCTACCTGGCACGCCAGATTGGGCCACTTGAATGCTCGGGATTTAAAGGCGTTGCTGAAAGCCGGTGATGTGACAACCCGAAGCTCGCAGCTGCTCCCTTGTGGGTCCTGTGCAGCTGGGAAACTGGCCAGTGTGTCATTTCCGGAAAAGAAGCCGCGAAAGCTCAAGCGCGGGCAGATGGTGATCGCTATCGATTATGTGGGGCCAATGGAAACCACGTCACGGGACGGTTACACAGGCATGGTGAGCATGATGATCGAGCCATACCATCTCGCCTCAGTTTTCCCTGTCAAGGACAAGAGCTCGGTCACCCAGCTGAGCGCGCTACGCGAGTGCATCGCCAACCTCAAGGTGGTGATCCCGAGTGCAAGAGTGGCGGTGTTGAAAAGCGACAATGCGGCAGAATACGTGGGAGGAGAAATCGCTGACTTCTGCAATGAAAACATGATTGCACAGGAGTTCAGCACGCCATACACACCACAACAGAACGGCAAGGTTGAGCGCAGTAACCGAGTCGTCGTTGAAATGGCGCGAGCGATGATGCAGGCTGCCGGTTTGGGGAAACGCTTCTGGAGTGACGCGGTGCTGACGGCTGCATACATTCGGAACCGCTGCCCAACAAAGGTACTTGGTGGCAAGACTCCGCTCGAAGCGGTGACTGGCGGCGCCCCAGTGCTGAGCAGGCTTCGAGTATTTGGCTGTGATGCTGAAGTCCTACTGCCGAAGTCACAGCGTCACAAGCTCGACGCAAAGACCATCAAGGCGATTTTCATCGGGTACGAGAAGAGCGGCGCCTACCGGTTTTGGGTACCCAGTGGTCACGGAGGCAGTGGGAGAGCTATTGTCTCCATGACTGCAGTATTCTTTGAGTCAAGCGTACCGAGAAACACGACGGTGACGCTAAATGGAGAACTACCAGCGCAGGTGTATGACGAGCCAGTGGATGGGGTCGCACCTTCTCGCTATCTCGAAGCGATCCAAGAAGACATCGAGATGGAGGACTCTGATGGCAGTCAACTGGTTAGTGGCGCGGATGGCAGTCAACCTTTGAGTGACTTGCCGGAGCGCCATCTCATTGATCCTCGCGCGGAAAAACAGCCAACTCGTCGCAGTACGCGCATCAAGAAGAAATCCGTGCGTAGGCTGGACTACGAGCAGTCGCACAACGCGGAGGAGACAGCATTGGTCAGCGAGCTAAGCGACCCGCTTACGTTGCAGGAAGCCATGGCTCGGCCCGACGCAGAACAGTGGCGTCAAGCAATCAACAGTGAGCTGGACAGCCTGCGTCGCAATGGCACTTACGAGGAAGTGTTCGCTCCAGCGAATGTGCGTCCAGTGCAGACCAAATGGGTATTCCGACGCAAGACACTGCCTGATGGATCACTTGACAAGTACAAGGCCAGGCTGGTTGCAAAGGGATTTACGCAGCAGTATGGCGTGGACTACATGGAAACCTTCAGCCCAGTTGTACGTCACGACTCGATCCGAGCCATTCTTGCTCTGGCTGTTCAACTGGACTGGGATCATCTTCCGCTCGATGTGCAAACGGCGTTCCTGAACAGCAATCTTGCTGAAACCATCTTCGTCACTCCACCCACCGAGGGCAACGACAAAGCGGTATGGAAGCTTCGCAAAGCCCTGTATGGGCTTAAACAGGCATCACGCGCTTGGTATGAGACCGTGACCAAGTTCCTGTGCGAGACTGGATTCGTGCAATGCCAGTCGGACTCCTGTGTCTTGGTGAAGCGGACTACTGACAGCATTGTGGTTGTGCTACTTTATGTAGACGACATGCTAATTTTCAGCAACTTGGCATCGGAGCTTGCTGCATTTCAAGCCAGCATCACCAGTCGGTTCGCGATTAACAAGTGCGATGCTTCAAGCAGCTTCGTGAGCATGGAGCTAGGCTGGAACAAGGACGGTGATGTGCTGACGATCGCACAGCAGAAGTACGCCGCCACCGTTGTGAAGCGGCTCGCCAGCCATGGTGACAGGTCGCAACCCCGGACACCAATGGACAGCAACTTCCAACGCCAAGTAGCCGACGACACCGAAGTCATTGATGAGTCGATCCGTCCTGAAGTCGGTTCACTGCTGTACGCATCAACGGTTAGTCGACCTGATCTCGCAACAGCAGTTCGCCTGATCGCACAGGAGACCGAGCAGCCGACCCGCACTGTACAAGATGCAGTTAGGCGTGTACTTGGCTACATCGCGCGGACGGCCGACATGGGGATTGTTTACCGTCGATCTTCTCAGCGTAAGCTGCAGCTGGAAGTGTATTGTGATGCTGCATTTGCTTGCGAGCGCGAGCGCAAGTCGGCGACGGGATTCGTTATATTCCTCAACGGGTGCTGCATTGCATGGGGGTCGAAGAAGCAGCCGATTGTTACGCTGTCGACCACTGAATCAGAGTATGTTGCTCTAGCGCACGGAGCCAAAGAGTGTATCGGACTCAAGCAGCTGCTGTTCGAGTTGGGATTTGACGTGGGCAAGGTGATAGTCCACGAGGACAACCAGGCAGCTCAGCATGTGGCTGAAGGCAAGGGCGTCTCGCAACGATCGCGTCACATTGACCTCCGCTATCACTGGATTCGCGAGCAAGTGCAGCGCGAAACAATCAAGATCGTGTACTGTTCGACCGCGGTCATGGTTGCGGATATGTTCACCAAGCCGCTGCCACAAGCAAAGTTCAGCTTGTTCGTCACGCGACTTGGCATGTGCCGAGTAAGAGTGTCGGAACGTGCTACTCTGTGAGCACAGTGCGGCACACGGTCTACATATCACGCGTCATCAAGTGGTAAGACCGCAGGTGCAACGGTAATTTGAGTCATCTTGGCAATTTCAAGGTCTACTTCAAGGTAGGACACGACAGCGTGCTGGACTGGACACGATACCCAAGGACTGCAGGCAGACTAGGTGTAAGCAGGCTTTGCGTAAGTTCTAATCTCACTCACTTTCTAATTCTCCTTCTTCGCCTCACCCGTCTCCTTCCAACCAACTCGACAGCGACAAACAACAAAGTGGATCGTAATAACTGCAGGAGCGGCATCTTAAGGGGTGGGGGGAGAGAGAGAATGGAGCAAGGAGGGAGTCGAGCTCGGACTGGCGAAAAAGCAGAGTGAGGTCTCAATGTCCTTGGAGAAAAAGCGACCGGATCCGCTGCAACCTCTTCGGAGTGCAACCTCTTGAAGATGCAACCAGTTATTCTGTGAAACCTTGCCTGTCGCTTTCAGTTTTCTGAATATCGTCTAGTCAGGTAGGTGGTGGTGGCTGCTGCCTGTCGCCTTCGCCTAAAAGACTGTACAGGGATATTGTAGATAACGGTCAAGTGGGTGGAGCAGGTTGATTCCTCGGAAATAAAGGCCGTGAAGAAGCAAAAGGTTACGTACAGTTAGGAATTGGAGACGATGAAAAGCAATATAGAGCTCACATGTCAAGAAACTCCGTCCAAAACCCATGCTAATGAGGTTTTCAAGCTCAGTAACTCCTTTTCAAATTTATGGAGTTTTTCCTTACTCGAAACCATTATAACACCGAAGTCGAGCACGAGAAACTGTTTTTAAAGTATTCATCTTAATAATCATCAAAAACACCGAGCAAAAACTAATAGCAGTGAAATACTACTACAGTAGAATTACAATTTTTTTTATTTTTAGAAATATAATACGAAGTACTTCGTAATATTTAACATTGCTGTTGGGACAGGCAAGCAATAAATGGATGGCCCAAAGTGCAGACGATAGAGACGACTATTGATTCATGGACACCGAGAAAAGGCGAGCTGTTACAGCATGTTCAGCCAAGACAAGAGGGTTCAAGCGAAAGCAACAAGAATCGCTATTGGGCCAACTTGCTGAAATTATTATGGGACCAGCTGAAGATATTACGACCCTGTGATATTGATAAATTAAATAAAGCATCCGAAGCTTGCGCTAGCTTATTACCAGCTGCGGATGCCAACCCCGCTTCAATAATGAGCGGCTTCTCGCATTGGGCTTCCTAGCAATATCCACGCAACACTTATGTACTGTACATTAATTATTTTGTATTAAGGGGGGGGGGGCACACCGCCAATGTAAAAAAATTGGTTAGGCTGTCCAGCCAGCTAAAGCTGCCCTCCCAGTACAACTGAGGGGATACGGGGATAACGTTGGTATAACGTTTACTTCAAATATCAGAGAGGATTACATCGATGCAGACAAAGCCGTTCGATACATATGAAATATTTTGAGCTTCTTCACGGCCTTTATTTCCGAGGAATCAACCTGCTCCACCCAATTGACCGTTATCTACAATATCCCTGTACAGTCTTTTAGGCGAAGGCGACAGGCAGCAGCCACCACCACCTACCTGACTAGACGATATTCAGAAAACTGAAAGCGACAGGCAAGGTTTCACAGAATAACTGGTTGCATCTTCAAGAGGTTGCACTCCGAAGAGGTTGCAGCGGATCCGGTCGCTTTTTCTCCAAGGACATTGAGACCTCACTCTGCTTTTTCGCCAGTCCGAGCTCGACCCCCTCCTTGCTCCATTCTCTCTCTCCCCCCACCCCTTAAGATGCCGCTCCTGCAGTTATTACGATCCACTTTGTTGTTTGTCGCTATCGTCACGACCCTGTGCGCTTCAACTGCATCGGCCGATGTTAACTCAACCAGCAATACCACCGCGCGCCACCTGCAAACCGTCACCGACTGGCGCACGACAATGCTGGATGCTGTGAACAAGGAACGAGTGGCCGTCGGACTACCGAGGCTCTGCATGAACAATAAGCTACAAGTGGCTGCCCAGGCCCACTCGAAAGACATGGCCCTGCGTGACTTCGTCAGTCACACAGGCTCGGACGGGTCTACTTTGTCGACTCGAGTCCAGGATGCAGGATATCGCTGGACTAGTGTCGCCGAGAACATTGCGGCCGGCCAACTAACGGTGGGCAGGGTCATGACTTCTTGGATGAACTCCGCCGGGCACAGAGCCAACATCTTGAGTGCCAGAAATACAATGTTGGGCTGCGAATACGCTGGCACCTCCAACAGCAGATACAAGTACTACTGGACGCAAGTCTTTGCATCAGGCAGTACCGAAGCTTGCGGGTGAAGCAGCAAAGCCGATAGACATTGTACTATAGTGGTATTTTGCCGAGACAATGTACATAACTCTCTTTAATCGAAAACAGCTTCAGCTTCGATGTCGTCACGCAAAATGATTCTGGGAACTGGAGAAGCTTGGTCGTCAGTCGAAATGCCTCATACAGTCTCTACCTTTCTGCCTGCCCTGCAGAGTCTGCAGTACTGTAGGCTGAAGCTCAGGTCATCCGCGATCTTTCGTCGTTAGCGAACCGTGTGTCAGCATAACTGACATTGTACCCCCCATCTGACGCAGCTAGCGCGATTGATGAACGGAACACGATGAGATTTCTACGGATGCTATGGGCACCGCCACCTCTAAAAGCTCGCAGTCATGCACTTCGAAGTATACGTTTAAGGCAACCTGCCTCAATCCCGTGACCACTTTATCAGCTCATTCTGAATTTCACCACCAATACCCGAGTACTCCCGTGTGACTCTGCAAGTAGCACCATGCCAACTGTTCCCCGTGACTCCATCGTCCTTCTGGTGTTCTTGGCCTTCACGTTGCTCGACTACTCGACGTTGGCATCTGCACTTCCAACGACGACTGTCGGCTCTGCTGTTGCTACAGAGATCACTAACTCCACAGTTACTCGAGAGCTACAGACGTACTCGTCGACTGGTTTCCAGACGCTGCTGCTTAAGGCTGTCAACAAGCAGCGAACAGCTAAGGGGTTATCCAAGTTGTGCATGAACAAGAAGCTGCAGACTGCAGCCCAACGCCACTCGAACGACATGGCCGCCAGCAACTACATGAGTCACACTGGTTCGGACGGATCGACGATGTCGCAGCGGATCACGACTGCAGGCTTCAAGTGGAGTGCCTGTGCCGAGAACGTCGCGGCCGGACAGACGACGGTGGATGCGGTGATGACAGCGTGGATGGCGTCCAGCGGACATCGTGCCAATATCCTGGGCACCAAGTATACCATGTTCGGTGTTGGAGCGTCAACGTCGTTGACATCGACGAACAGATCTAGTGTCATCAGGGAGAATCTGGTACGTACTACTCGTTGGCCCACTGTGTCAAGTGGACACAGGATGAACACGGGCGACAGAGTGGCTCCAGCACTAGCGACATCAATGGGAGCGACGTGGGTATTTCGACGTGAGCGATGAGAAGGCTTGGGCAGGCGGCTCGGTCAAAGGGGACTCCGTCTGCATGTAGTGTCAGTTAGTTTTGCATTTTAAAGACCCACCAGCTCAATCACTTTCCAAAACACCACGACGAGTACAAGCGCCTTTCCGCCTCTCCGCAACCCTCCTTCCTCCAAGTGTCAACTTTCGACAGGTTATGACGTCCGCAACTACGGCCACGGCGTTCGCGACGAAGCTGAAGCAGTTCAACGGTACTGGGTTCCCAGCGTGGGGCGCCCAGGTGAAGCTGGTCCTCGAGATCAAGGGACTCTGGGCTGACGTCGAGAAGGATGCGCCACCGGCTGACAGGCTTGCAGCGGAGGCTGAAGCGCTGAAGGTGTACGATGCGGCTGTCGCCGCTGGAACGTCCGGGACGGTGGCTCCGAGAACACCACTACATGAACAAGTCATGCGGCTGAAGATGGCGTCATCGATCATCCTGTCGGCGCTGACGGAGAAACTGGCGGCGGAGGTGTATCTGTTTGATCACCCGCTGGCCATGCTGCGCCACCTGCGGCTGACCTACAACGTGAAGTGTAGTGCCAGCGTCGGTGCTGCGAAACGAGAGTACATGAGTCTGTACCTCGCTGATGGTGACTCCATGACGGAGCACATCAAGACCACCAAGAGGGTGATTGGGGACCTCCAAGAGCAGCGTGTGTACTTGGCGGACGAAGAGAAGCGCCAGAACTTCATGCAGAGTCTGGGACCTGCGTGGAACGGTTTTGTCGGCGTTCTCGAGATGTGCCAGACATTCGAGGCGATGGTGACGCGGTGCCAAGCTGAGGCAATTCGTCGAGACCAGCAGAAGAATCGTCGCTCGACGAATGGCAGTGGTAAGTCGAATGCATCGAATGGAGCCTTCTCTGCTGAACAAGTGGCTGGCAAGAAGGGGAAGAATAAACGTGACATGACCAAGGTCAAGTGTTACAGCTGTCAAGATATGGGGCACTTCGCGCGAGACTGCTCGAAGGAGCGAGTGTCACCGAAGGGCAAGGGGCGGCGAGGCCGCTAGTGTGGCGTTCTCGGTCCACGATGTGACCGACGAGTGCAAGCGAGAGTGGATCGTGGACAGCGGGGCCACGAGCCACATGACAGGACATGCTGACAACTTGGTGGGGGCGCGTGAGCTGGCAGAGCCTCGTGTGCTCACAGTTGCGTCCGGTGACAGCTTGGTGGCAACCGCCATGGGGCAAGCACCACTGTACAAGAACGGGAAAGAGGTATGCGTCCTCCAAGATGTTCTATTTGTGAAAAGACTAGCCCGCAACCTCGTGTCTGTTGGGGCGGCATCGCGTCGCGGGATGACGGTGGAGTTTAAGGGAGTTGGTTGCGCTATTCGCGCGTCGAATGGAGTGACCATACAAGCATCGAGAGCACACAACCAAATGTACGTGCTGGATGCTGCCAGCAAGCCCGTCGAAGATGTCGCAATGATGACGAGCGAAGCGCCTCATGTGGAGACGTGGCATCGCCGCTTTGGACACTTAAATGTGCAAAGTGTTCAACAGCTACTGGGAGAGCTGGGGGTACCATGGAAAGGTGCTGTGAAGCAAGCGTGCCCAACGTGCGTGAGTGGCAAGCTGTCACAGAAGCCATTTGCCGCAAAGGACAAGCGCGTCCTCAAGAAAAACCAGATCCTGCTCGCAATCGACTACGTGGGGCCAATGCAGGTGACGTCTCGTGAAGGTTTTACTGGTATGGCGAACGTTGTTGTGGAGCCATTTCATCTAGATATGGTGTATCCACTTCGTGTGAAGAGCTCTCAAGCTCAACTGGATGCTATCGAGGACTGCATCGCGAAGATGAAGGCGTATGCTCCGACGTATCGTGTGGCGTTCGTCAAGTCAGACAACGCTGCAGAGTACACAGGTGGTGTGTTTGCTGCCTATTGTGAGAAGAACGACATTGTACAGGAGTTCTCGACTCCGTACAGTCCACAGCAGAATGGGAAGGTCGAGCGTGGCAATCGCGTAATTGTCGAGATGGCTCGGTCCATGATGCTTGGAGCCAACTTGCCAACTGTGTACTGGGCTGACGCAGTCGTGTGCGCTGGGTATGTGCGGAATCGCTGTCCAACGAAGGTGCTTGATGGGAAGACCCCGATGGAGGCCTTGTTTGGGAAAGCTCCTGACATCAGCAACTTGAGAGTCTTTGGATGTAAGGCGCAAGCACTGGTTCCGAAGGAGCACCGTAAGAAGCTGGACTCCAAGACACGCAACGGCATCTTCATCGGGTATGCTACAGGTGGTGCGTACTTGGTGTACATTCCGCACCATGGGACTGGTGAAGCAATCACGGCGCGCACCGTTGTATTCTACGAAGACCAGTTCCTTCCTGTCGACGATGGAGACGAGATCACGATAAGCTCGCAGCTCGATCTCTTGCAGTTGGATGCGGTTAACAGCACGCTTTTATCACGTCTCGAGACAGTAGAAGAAGAAAAGCAAGATGTGTCCATGGCCACACCCGGTGAGGAGGACGTGGCAATGGTGCCGACACCGAGCGCAGTAAGCAGCAATTTGGAAACACCGGATCAACCAACGAGTGGGAGTTCTCAACCAGTGGGAGCCGTTCGTATGCAAGCCCGGCTTCGAGGTGATCCACGTCTAGAGAAGGCAAAGAATCCTGTTCGCAAGTCCAGCAGGATCCCGAGGCCAAGTCAGCGCAAGCTGGACTACGACGAGTCGCACTTGTCCATGGAGGAGGTCTGCGCGATGGTTGAAGAGCGTGTTTTTCCTGCAGCAGTTGATGGTAGGAGTGTTCGAGACGGCTACATCTACAGCAACCTAACACCTAGTGACATTACGAATTGGGCTCTGGGTGTTGAGCCGCTCAACATTGAAGAAGTCGACGCGTCTGATGATCGAAGCGAGTGGGAGCGTGCAATGGACGACGAGATCCAGAGTCTTCTGGACAATGGGACGTTCGAAGAAGTACCATTGCCTCCAGGTCGCACTGCTGTGAAGTCAAAATGGGTGTTCAAAAAGAAAACTCTTGCGGATGGCAGCTTGGACAAGTACAAAGCACGTGTCGTCGCTAAGGGGTACAGCCAGCGGTTCGGAGTGGACTACACTGAGACGTTCAGCCCGGTCGTGCGCCACAGCACTCTTCGTCTTGTGCTGGTCATTGTGGTGACGAGACGCATGAAGCGCATGCAGTTGGATGTGAAGGCCGCGTTCCTCAACTCAGCCTTGGACGAAGAGATCTACCTGGAACCAGCTGAAGGCTACAAGAATGCTGATGAACACGTATGGCGTCTGCGCAAGGCACTCTACGGGCTAAAGCAAGCGTCAAGATCCTGGTACGAGAACCTGCGTCTCTTTCTGGAGAGTCAAGGCTTCTATCAAGGAGAAGCCGACTACTGCCTGTTCTCAAAGGGCAGCGCGGATGACGACAATCTGATGATAATACTCGTTTACGTTGACGACATGTTGGTGTTCGCAACGCACGATGAGGACCTGGCCTCGTTCAAGGCTGCTATGGAAACGACATACGACGTGAACGACTTCGAGGATGCCAGCTACTTCCTTGGATTGGAGCTGCAGTGGTCACCAAGTGGTGACGAAGTGACTATCGGGCAGCAGAAGTATGCGAAGTCGATCCTCGAGCGGTTCAACATGGATAAAACGATGCCAGCACGCACTCCGATGGAGGAACGTTTTCGTGATCAACTCTTCAAGGCGCAGGAGGTGATCAACTTTCGTCCCCGTCCTGCCATCGGAGCGCTGCTTTATCTGACGGTAAACACGAGACCGGATATGGCTACTGCGGTGCGGATTCTTGCTCAAGAGATCGAGACTCCGACCGACTGCCTCAAGCACGGTGTGGAGCACGTCTTTCGGTACCTGCGCAACACTCAAGATTTTGGGCTGGTATACAAGAGCAGTGCTGTAAAAGGACTCGTTGTATACTGCGACGCTGCATTCGCAGTGGAGCGCAATGCTAAGTCGGCGACGGGGTACGCTATCTTCTACGACGGCTGCCTGATCGAGTGGGGATCGAAGAAGCAGTCGATGGTGACGCTGTCCTCCACCGAGGCTGAGTACATTGCGATGGGGAGCGGTGTCCAGGAGTGTATTGGGATCAACTTGGTCTTAAAGGATTTGGGACTGGAAGTTGACCAGATCACTGTGTTCGAAGACAACCAAGGGGCCCAACACCTGGCGGAGAGCAAGGCCGTGACGCAACGCTCGCGCCACATCGACACGAAGTATCACTGGCTTCGTGAGAAGGTGAAGGAGGACCACATTCGTATCGAGTACTGCCCCACTGCGGAGATGATCGCCGACCACTTCACCAAGGCTCTGGGAGCAACCAAGTTCCAGTACTTTCGTGACCGTCTCGCCGTTCGTCGAGTGGGAGTGTTGGAGCGTCAACGTCGTTGACATCGACGAACAGATCTAGTGTCATCAGGGAGAATCTGGTACGTACTACTCGTTGGCCCACTGTGTCAAGTGGACACAGGATGAACACGGGCGACAGAGTGGCTCCAGCACTAGCGACATCAATGGGAGCGACGTGGGTATTTCGACGTGAGCGATGAGAAGGCTTGGGCAGGCGGCTCGGTCAAAGGGGACTCCGTCTGCATGTAGTGTCAGTTAGTTTTGCATTTTAAAGACCCACCAGCTCAATCACTTTCCAAAACACCACGACGAGTACAAGCGCCTTTCCGCCTCTCCGCAACCCTCCTTCCTCCAAGTGTCAACTTTCGACATTCGGTTGCGGGTACGCCTACAAGCCGGGCACAACCTACAAACACCACTGGACGCAGAATTTTGCCACCGGCAGTAAAGAGAGCTGCTCTTAACTAAAAACAACCAACGCTTCGCTTCTTGCGTCGTACCGTATTGAGTTATTATGAAAGCGTACAAGTGAGAAGCGCAAAAATGAACCGCGAAAAGGATATGGAAGACCAATTTACACGCTCAATTAACTCCGCTAGCTATATAATAATAGACTGGTACGATGCACGCTACAGGGAGCGGGGCTGACACGAGCGTGGAAGAGCAAGTCCAATTACGGCGAGTGTTTCGGCTGCTAGCGTTCGACACTCCTCTTCGACGACTGGAGCACAAGCTCGAGGTGGTTGATCGACGTGGCACACAGTGACAAGACCTCGCTGACCATGATCGAGTTGTGGTGATTTACTCAGAAACTGTCGGAAAGGGAGCAGGGGGTCAAGTATCCAGAGGTACAGGGTACAGGGCGTTGTATAGAGGCCTCACTTAGTGAGACCAGTAGGTCACTACTGGTATTCCTTTATGATACATGTACGACGTATATGATGCTGACAGCGACAAGCTCCACGAGGACGATACGCGCAATTGGAACAGGACTCGAAACGAGAGCATTACATGAAAGAGAAGCTCAAGTACCTCGCCACGCTACAGGATGAAGAGAATCTCGGACATGAACTCGTCAGCTCCAAGTACCCGATCGACACGAAGGGTCTGTTGACGGTCTACGAACAGCTCGGATACCAACTCTCAGGACAGGAAAAGGGTCGTCTGGAAGAGGTGATTTGGCAGGTGAACGACAACCTGGACGGTGCTATCTGCTTCGAAGAGTTCGTCAACAGCTACGTGAGGTCGCGCAACGATCGCTCGGGCCTCGAGCCGTCCGAAATATTCTTCCTCACGTGTTTCCTCATGTTCGACAAGGAGTGCTGCGGGAGGGTACGCCTCGACGATGCAGCATGTCACTCATTAGCAGTCTGATAAGTCGTGTATGTGGCACCAGATCTCCTTAGACGATGCGATGGGAATATTGTGAGAGATCGCATGCCAGTCCCTGCGTAGCAGTCAAAGGCGCACTAACCTCGCTATCAATCGTAGGTACCTCAAGTACGACGAGGCTATGGAACGCGAGATGGAGATCCACTTCGGCAAGCTGCTGGATGAAGGCGCCCATTTCGTAACCTTTGTGGAGGTACGTCCCTTTCGTTCCCCTCTTCTCAAGGCCCTTTTTAATATTTCTGTCCACAACACAGTTCCACGAAGCTACCATTAAGCGTCTGGGTGAGCTCATCGACCAGCAAGCTCCTTTCGCCAGGCCGAACAAGTTCTGCAAAAAGCTTTGGCGATAGAACTCACTGCAATATACAGTATCCGCAAAGGTACTTTAGAAAAATGCGCAACAGCTGTCGTTTGCATCTGATGCAGTGTACTGTGTCACGACGGCCTGAGTTACGAGTCCATAATATGTAGAAGATAAATTTATGCGTGTCAAGGCCATTTCAGATTTATCGGTCAAGTGGCAAGGGTATCAATGCGCTGGAGCTGTGTAGGACTGTTGCTAGTCGCTAATCTGGCAGGGAATGCCGTGGAGGCCGAGCTGTCACCTCTATCGCCGAACATCTTTGACGAGTGGCGTGCAGGCTACCGTGCGAGGGCCGTCCTGCGAGAGGAGCCATTGGAAGACCAGATCGCTCGCTATACACGACAAGGCCGCTTCCCCAAGGGTGGACGCTCGCTGCAGGAGAAAATCGACGAGGTCAACGGATTTCTGGATCGGGAGCTGATGATCGAGGAGCAACGAGGTGTTGGCGTCAGTGGAGCCATCGTGTACCAAGACAAGGTGCTGTTTAGCAAGGGATACGGTCTGAGCAAGGTAAGATATTTCAAGGTCTGTTTGATTTTGCTGATTCGATTCAAGTTGGTCATGCAAATTAATTGTGCTTTCTAGGCGGATGACCCCAGTAGCAAGGTGACCAGCTCAACATTGTTTCAGATCGGATCTGTCTCGAAGACCTTCATCAGCTTGGGTATCGCTATCCTGGTAAGTCGCTACTTGATGAATGCCTGAAAAGTATATAGAGCTGTCTTATGACGGCAACCACTGCAGGTTGAAGAGGGGAAGATGTCGTGGGATGACCCGGTGAAGAAACTTTTCGCGTCATTCCGCCTTTATGACAAGTATGCTGAGGAATACGCTACCGAGGGGATTTATGTGCCATGAATTCTGGCCTAAACGATCTTCCAAGCATCGGCCGCTTCTTTGGACTCTATCCAACGGACGAGGATTTAATGCCCGGGCTTGCTTTCATTGAGCCAGCACATACACTTCGTGGTGGCCATGACTACGCAAACGCGAACTTTGCCGTTCTCGGACAGGTTATCAAGAGCGTGACTGGGAAGTCGTGGGATGTTTTCCTGAAGGAAAGAATTTGGGAGCCGTTAGGAATGACTCGCACGTTTCCATCAGCTTTCGACGCTCAAGGTGACAACGACACTAGTTATGGTCACTTTCTATGTGGTGGAGACCTCTTTGGGCCTTACGATCTCGTCAATGACCCAGAAGCTCAGCTCGCTGGTCACGGTAAAGGCCAGAAAATTGCAGCGGGGTCCACACTATCGAGTTCGGACGATCTGGCCACGTTGCTTCGACTAATTCTGAACAAAGGAACGGTGGACGGAGTTACAATTTTGAAGGATCCTGCTTCGGTGGCGAAGATGATCACTGGCAAATACGCCGTTAACCCCTCAGTTACCAGAAGATCCGTGTTGGAACCGCCTATTTTACGTCGTAAGTTACGACTTTATTTTAGTATATTTATTTGTATGGATGTGTCTTTTCCACACTGGATTCCCGCTATAAACTGTCAGAGGATATTCTGAGCTACGTCGTATGAGTTACGACATTCTGACAACAGAGAAAAAGCTACATTTACATAAACTAAGTGCTGTCCAAACGCATTCAAACGATTGCCGATTGCTGAGCTGGCTGATCCTCTTCATTGTCGGCCTCGCCGTCTTGTTGACAGAGCAGCTCACGCCGAGTTACCAGCCTTGGCTGATCGTCGCAAGACGACTCGCTTGCCGAGCGATGCTGGGATGGAAGCCCCACTGTCAAAGTCTTCGTGCCAAATCTGATAGCATGTTTTGCGCACGCCTCTGTAGCTATGGCGCGACTTGGGGCAGAGGAAGCACTTTGCGTCTGCGTGTGAGCAATCCTCACAATAATAGGTCGTTTGAAAGGATTTTTTTCGATCGCCTCGTAGAAGAGCGCATACTTTGCAAGAGCGTTGCCGGCGCTTTTGGGTGCCTGAAACGGTGACCCAGTCGTCGAACTGGATGTGTTTGTGACCGTCTAGTCGGCGGCGCTTGCGAGAGCGAGCCATAGGAGAAGGTGTAGGAGCAGTAGCTTCAATGAAGTCGTCGGCTTTGAGTTGCATCAATTGCTTATGAAGTAGAAGATACCATTCATCACGATCTGTTGGTACCAGCCTCTTGATCCGGCATGTTTCCTTGTGTGTGAGATACGCATTGACGAGTGCCATGTCCATGAAACCCATGAACAGTGACTTGTAATACTTCCTGAAACGGAAAGCCGTTTGGATTGAATAGGACTGCAGGCGAAGTTGATCATGTACATCAACTCCGCCCATCCAGCGTTGGTAATCAGTAACTAACTTTGGGCATTTGACGCAAGACGGCCCGACCATCTTGACGTTGCGACGAATAGAGTACTCTGCCATGACCGGACCCGTGGCCAGGTAGTGGACCGGCTTTCGGTCCCACCAGTGGCAAGCTATCATGGTCGGTATAGCAGTGGAGCGAGAGAACGCAAAAGTACCACGCTCAATCGCTCGAGGACGTGTTTTACGCTTCTCAATAACTTGCTTGTCGAACCCCAGTCTGTTGATCATGATCGTTCCCACCACGTAGATACCCATCGATAGAAGCTGAATAGCCAGTGGGATAGACGAGTAAAATCGATCGATCACTGCCAATCGAAACCCTTGTGATCGATCTTTCAGAACGGCTTTCATGTTTCGAATAACTGCAGCAGCCCCCGTCTTGTCGTCGACTGCTTGCTGATCACCATCCTCGGTCTCACGCTTTCCGACGTACACCTCGAATCTATAGTAGTAAGTTACGACGTAATAAAATATCGTATTACAATTCAAGCCGTAAGTTACGACATAATTATTAAACGAAACAAACTTACCGGTGGCAGTATGCACTCACAGAATCGCAAGCCATAAACAACTTGGTTCCGTATCGATGGGGCTTGTCGGGCATAAACATCCGCGTGGTGTTGCGCTTGGACGTGGCTGGTAGTACGCCTTCGTCTGCGCCTTTCTCCTCCACACTGGCGCAACCATCATCGTTGTCGTCCGAATTGCTCGACTCGGCGCCCGATAGGAGCCGCTGGAACGGCCCCACGACCATCTCTCGATCGGACTGCTCTAACTGATCCTCCGCTTCCGACTGGGGGTCACTGTCCGTGCCAAACATCGCCGATAAGGAGTTGGCCGACAGCGCGATGGATGTGTCTATCTGTGACGCCGTCACTGTAACGTCCACCGGCACGACCTCATCACTGCCCACCTCCCTCTCACTGTCGCCACTCTCTTCAGCAATAAGCCCAGTCTCGATTGCATAAGCCACCACAGCATCCTCCCCTAGACAAGTGATATAAATTAGACAAATGAAGCACATAACCATATACGAACTTCGCACCAGTGAGCGACTTCCCGTCCGGCGACGTGTACGTCCACTCCTTCGCAAGTCCACCGGAAGGTCTCTTCGACGTCCATCTCACTGCGCGTAGCTGCCGCCAGAGATGCTTGAAGTCGATGGCACGCACGTCCATCGTGCTGGCAACCGCTGATTGCTTCGTCCGCGTACTTGATCGAACTCTCGCCATGGTGGCAAGTTCTTGAATGAGACACCAGTGGCTCGAGTCGGCGCCCTCGGCCACTCATCATTCTGTTCGGTGCAGCACATCTACCCTTCCCCCACCCTTTCTTTTACATTTGCCGAATCGACCTCTTTCAGCATATATAATTTGCCTCCAAGATTTGACTTGGTTAAAGTATCGTGTCCTCTTTTTTCGAGCCATTTTCTGTTTGAAGGCTCGAATTACGTCGTAAGTTACGACTTTCGCCCTACTCAAAGTCGTAACTTACGACGTTGGTAACAGAGGGGTTAACAAAGAGTTTATGGAACAATTCCTGATCGAAGGACACCAATTTTACCCGGACGGGAACACGCTCGCTTCAGGATATGGTTTCGATTATGTTGGAGTTGGGCAATGGGGTCACGCGTATGTCGACAAAAGTGGCGATACTGCAGTGCACGTGACTCGAACTGGCATTGCTCCCGATGCGCAACTCGGTGTGATGTTTATGAGCAACACTCAGACGCCGGAAGGGCATCTCTCGTATCCGCTTGATCACATCCGTTCGTATGTCATGGGAATATTCTTGGATGTACCGAAGGACATTTTGGACTTTGCGTATCGTGAGTGCGCAACAACGATAAACTGGTACCAGTCATGAAAGGTGTACCAGCTTGTGGACTGCGCTTCTGGAAGAACCCTCCGTATCGCTCTCTCAGTTCTATGGCGAGGTCAAAAATGCTGGGAAAGTATACAGCTCAGAATTCTACTGTTTTTTTTGGTTCGCTTGAATTACGTCAAGAAGGAGACGATCTCATCATGGAGTATGGACTCCTATCTGCTCCGTTGAAATATTACATGGACGAAGGCAACGAGCGCATGTTTGTGTGGGACTACAAAGCTTCGCCGCAATTAATCAAGATGACGAAGAAGAAAGACAGGTTTGAGCTCAAATGTGTCATCGTGTTTCGCCAAGAGTAACTTCGCGACCTAGCAGAATCGTGGGAAATGTGCTCCTACTCGTAAAATTTGTGTAATGCTAAGGGTTTTTTTAAATCGACCACAAGGATACATGAACATTGTGAGCCTTCCAAAACAGAGAAAAATCGACACAGTCGAGCTATCAAAAACACGGCGTATTTTAAATTTACAACACCTTACGTGTGAGTTTCTCAATCAGGTAATCTTATTTCTGCTCAAGCAAGTCGAGGCGAGCGGAAACTTGCTTGATATCCGTTTTTTCCGTGTTCGTATCAACATAGCAGCCGCACTTCGCATCTGGTGACTTTGGTGCGCTGCTAGCTATCGATGTTTTGCGTAGACTTGGTCTTGCAGCCCAATCGGTTTCCTCCGAGCTAGGACAACAGTCTCGATTGATATGTCGGTTCATGAGGTGTTGTATGGTGGCCTCCTTGAATGTTGCATCAGGGAATAATGTCTTGATGAGACTCGGTGTGAGTGTCGTCTGTGGTGACCAATCCAACGGCATTGCACCGAGTCGACCCGTCAGGGCTTCTTGCAGCACACGAGCCCGAATCCTTCCCCAAAAGACCACGGAATACCGTCGACTCGGTTTGCAACACAAGAAGAAGGCCAATACGTGACGTACCGGAGCTAACCAGTGTCGAATCACATGATCGAGCGTAGAATATATATTTGGTCTCTGACGAGTTTGGTCACGCCATAATTTTGCACTTTGGTCACGAGACCAAACCGGTTGGTCTCGTTAACGCGCGTGTTCAAATATGCCCTTGGTCACGTACGACAGCAACAAGAAAACCCAAACGCGACCAAAGGCTTTTTGCTCATTTACACAGCTGTAGTGTTAAAGACATAGCCCGCAACGAGCCTCGCGAAACCACGACTATCATCGCGAAACCAACGAGTTGTTACATTTTGGTACATCTATACTTGAAGAGCTTTAAGAATAATCCAGCAAGGGCCTCGCGAAACCAACGAGCTGTTATTAATGAAGGGGCACCATAAATCTACACACTTCAAGTGTTTAAGTCATAATCCCTGAAGAGCCTCGCTGAACCAACGAGCAGTTTTTTACGGGGTGCGCATGCTTTCAACTCGGTGTGAGTCTCATTTTCAGAATTGCATCCTATAACCGACACTACACATGAGACGCTCGTCACCATCACCTCGGCATCAAAAGCGATGTCAAAGTCCCCGATACTCACCAACCTCTCGTCCCAATACGCGCTCGACAAGCTCTCAATATCCTCATGAAGAGCTTGTTGTAAGCTTGGACGACCCTCTAGCCTCAACCCATTTGGCAGCGTCCGTACAGCTAATGCCACCATCACCGCTCCTGTCCATTGCTCCTACTTCTCGTACAGAGAGGCTACCCCCACAGCCCGCGCAACTGGGTCAATCGAACGTGGCCACACCGCATCAAACTACAGAGATCATAACAAGCTCCAATGATCGGCCTCCACGTCATGCTCGAGGTGGAGATCTGCATGTGCGCTCAGATCAGCGGCCCCGAGAAGGAAAATCAAAAAATTACCATCAAAGCTTCGAATACACACGCGCAAAAGTATCAGCAGTCAAAATAACGTATAGATGTAGCTTCTATAGGAAGCCCAAACTATGTCCTGGTCTCCTGTTTTACTATGCTGACACAATGACGTACGACTTTGACAACATGGTACCCCATACATGTCGGAGCAGAAAGGTATCTGGGGCTGCGAGTGACGAATCTGTCTGTATCGACATGGAAGAAGAGATGAAAACATTTGTCGATAATTTAGCCGAACAAGATGTTCCAGCTAACAAGATATGGACTCTGGCTTACGAAAAGTTTTACGAAAACTCGATTGGAGTTGTCCGTGGTCTCTCACGAAAACAAGTGATCGCACGTGTGGGAAAGTCAAAATCGGGAACAAATATTTTTACCTTGTTGGAGAGTCCCGAAAGAGTAAAAGTATTCGGTACCAACATGGGTTTCCTTCAATTTCACTACGTTTGGCACGATGACATTAGAGCAAAGCAAAATAAGTCTGGCATTGAGCGATTGATCGGTTGGGCGCATCCCGAACTTCGAAATCTCCTTCGAATTGACGGTGCCCATTTATTTGTCGATGGCACGTTCCGGTGCACACCCAAAGGATATCACCAGTTTGTGACCCTCATGATGTATGATCAGTATACGGAGCTATACGTACCTGTATTTTTTACGCTGGCAACAAATAAAACGGAAAAGCTGTACAATAAAATGTTCAAGTGCATCGAGTTTTCGTTGGGGAAAAAAACAAATCCAGCGAACGTGGTTTGTGACTTTGAAGCAGCCTTGATTTTTGCAATACGTGATAATTTTCCGTCAACACGCATTGTTGGCTGCTTGTTCCATTTCAAGCAGGCGTGTAGCAGGAAACTAAAGGAGTACAGTATGCCGAAAGATGAATCTGCAATTGCGATGTCTTTTGGAGTATTTGACATGCTCACCGTAGTTGACCCAGACAAGATTTCGGTACAGGGGGTTGCGTGGGTTAAACGCGAGATTAAAAAGCGTTGCGATCGGAAAAGTATTACGTATTCTCGGGAAAAGTGGAATAAGTTTTGGGCATACTTTGCCAAAACATGGTTAGAAACCTACCCTCCCGATCTTTGGAATATATATGGCGTTCAACGTCAAATCGTGAATCGGACTAACAATCCTCTAGAGAGGTTTCACCGGGAGCTGGATGCGAGGATAAAGACTCATCCGTCACTTAATAATTTCGTCCGCGTCATTGAACAATTTGCAAGGGAGTATGTTGTACTGCGCAAAAGTATTATATCTGGTGATGCTACCGCTCCTGTGCGACCTCCAATGCGATTCCCAAAAGCGGCGGCTTTGCCCAACGTCAGCGATATCGAGGCATCACCCAGCGAGGATGAGGACGATGCATCTCTCGGTAGTGATGGCAGCGACGCGGCCCCCAACTTGTCTGATAAAAAACTCGGTATTGTGTACGACAACTCATTTGATTATGAGGAAGAAGAGAAAGCAGACGGATCTTAAAAACATGAATTATATATGATTTTACACATGTCGATTTGAGCACGGGTTGTCACACGCTTCAATATATAATGATCGAGCCGATACGTAGAATCATTATGTCCCGTTGATAAAGATCTACGATGTCGGGTGACTTGATTTATACTTTTCCATGACAGTATTAGGCACATACTTGTTATCAAGATGTTAGTCGAGCCGCCAGCGATGTCTGCCGGCAGAACTAGTGAAAGCACCAACGATACTAATCGCTACCGGCACAGTTGTACTTGCTATCAGCATACTTACCGGGTTAGTTGCACTTATTCAAACAGTAAATAATTTACGATACAAATCTCTGGCGGTTGCGTAGTACTATTAGATCTCAATTGCATAAGTCTGAGGGGGCCTGCACTAACGGAGGTAGCAGTCGCAGAGCTGACAAGAACACCAAGTGTTATCCATCGCCGAGGTCAAGTTTGATTAGACCACGTGACCAAACGATTATTTTTGAGCGGGACCAAAATCGTCAGAGACCAAGGAGGATGATTACCATGATCGAGCACTCGACGAAACAGCCAGCACTTGCTTTTATCCTTCTTGTCTTTTTTCTTCTTGTACGCGTCAACCACAATCGCCAAGACGATGTTCAGGAGCACAAAGGTCATCAAAGACATGTAGCTCCAGTAGTACGCGACAGAATAGTCAATCTGGTCGATAGTCCTGACATCGAAATTGTTAAAAAGCATGTTGACGCAGGTCTTGGTTGACTGAAGCAACGACGAGAATTCGTCGACGCTGTTCCCGAATAAAACTGTTCCAGTCGAAGCGAATGCCACAAAGATGACTGCAAAAATGACCGAGAAGGTTCGGAAAGACCGCACTGCACTAGCGATCGTACGTGTAAGAATACTCAACCCGACGTGATCCCTAAAGGTATTTAGACCGCGTAGTCCCAGCACGAATACTGCAGCCGTAACGAGTAGGCGAATCAATACCGTAAGACTTGCGATATGCTCGAAAGATTCGGTAACCGAGGAGAGCGTTGCCTTGACGTCATCTCCGCTTTGACCAGCCTCTCGTAATGCTAAAAGTTTAGTTCGGAAGACAGAGTTGGTCATAGAAGCCTGTGCAATGAAAACGGTGATGTAATACGCGTACACAATAGGCCCCCTCAGTGCGTCGATGGCAAACCAACCGTCTGGAAATGCCCAAAAGTTAATCGCCATCCCTGCATGTCTAAGCAGCTCATTAAGATGCCGACTTAATGATTCTCGATCCATAGTTCTATGACGCGCCACCACGGAAAGCAAAGCTGATATTAACGTCCAGGGGAAGAGCCACAGCAGTACAAGAACGTCCAGTGCAATTGTAGTTGCGTCCGGGAACTGATCAAGCAACGTTGACGTTGTCGAAGAGCTGGGCTCGATGTATCCACCAGGGTTGAAATCAAGCTGGAGCTTCGTGATCGCGTAAGCTGGCAACTCACCGTTTATCGTTATGATCGTGATCAACAATTGCTGCGTAGCCAACGTAAGCCAATCTCCATTCGCCTTTTGCTTCCGCGGAATTAGTATCAAATGTAATGAGTAACTCTTCGGTCCTTGTAGTTGATTCGTCGTAGCAATTCGGGTATAAATTTTCAAGAAAATCGGGTACACTGCATGCGTCCGGCTCCATGCTCGTCAATTTGAAGGTAACTCCACCAAGGACTTTATTTAGCGAGCCAATGCGACCCCATTCATCTTCTGGAAGTGTTTTTCCATTGTAGTCTTTCGTGACGAAAACGTGCGGAACAAAAGAATCGTTGAACCAGTCGAAAGTGTCGGACACGGTCTCGATGTCTCTGAACTTAACTGGAACTCTTTCCGATCGTCCGGATCCTGGAGACATAGCATTGTTTTGGTTGTACCGTATTTGAGATCTCCTACTTCAGACCCAATATTTTTGAAGTTGTATTGTTGCAAAATACACAAGATCTGTACACGTACCGACGCATCTCTATCACGTTTTATTTAAACAAAACAATTTAGTTATCAAGTTCTTCTTCGGGAGCTACGAAGTTTTCTATGCCGTGACGCGTATCCACAGCATGGCGCACTACGGGCACTTCTTCCAGCAGCCGTCGTAGCAGCTCCCAATCAGGTTCACTGTCGGAAAGCTCCGTTCCAGCCTCTAAGTTTTCAGTAGGCTCAATGGATACCATTTTTGCTTTCTCAAATCCGCTTCTAACCGTTTTGCGAGACAACGCATTCCACGAATTCTTCGTCCAACCTATTAATTGCTGCCGTGTAGGTGCTTTTATCTTAAACGGAAGCGTCGAAGTTGAAGCGCGTAGTTGTTTCAACATGTTCTCCACCCAATTTTTCCGCATTTTGTCTTTTAATGGCTTGTTCCACGAAATATCAGCCGGCTGGCACGCAAACGTGTTGGTGGAAAGTATGTTTTTTGTACTCTGAATTAGGAGATCTAGTGTTCCATTCTCGATATGTGATTGGTTGGAGGGCAGTCTGAATTAGGAGATCACTCTGAAGTAGGAGATCTCAAATACGGTACATGTTGGTAGTTTGGAATGTGCAGAAACATCGCAGCGACGAAGATGCCGAAGGAGATTACGGCGACCGTGATCTCCTTCATATCTGACGCATGCTTTTCGTCGTGCCAAAGCTTATCGAGAGCGGTTCGGATGGGAATTTCAAGACCTCTACAAGCCTTGGGACTGTCAAAATGATCTGCTTGATACTCGACGTCAAATCGAGCGCTGTCGTACGGGTCGGGTGAAAGCACTAGCTGCATATTTGCCGCGTGTGCCGTCGCCAATAAATCCGCTCGTTCGGATGTAAAACTGCGGTGAATATCACAGCTACGCACTATGAGGAACTTCGAAGTATGGGAGAGAGTAAATTTAGACGGGATAAGAATAACGAAGAGATGTATACACTCGTGCACAAATAAATTGGTACACAGCAATTTAAAGTGTGAATTGATCAGCTCTTTTTCCAATACATGTAATACATGTTGAGCATCATTATTATTTTACTTTTTCACCGCATGATACGCAAATTTAATTTCATCAATGCTCGCCTCGTCTCTGCGTGGTAGAGACCAGCTTCCAATATTTCGTGATCGACGCCTTCAACCACTGGGGGCGTAACAGGCTGCTCGAGTGCTGGTAAACGCTTTATCTGCTCAAACTTCGATTATGCTTAACAAGTTCACAGAGCGAGTTTCAGGTCTCCTCCACGTACCGGCACAGAATTCCGATTGAGGCGACATGTTGTCGGACAACTGAACATTGGTAATCTCACTGAAAATGAAAGAAACCTATCCGGATACTCGAAAAAAATCCTGTCTGTTTCGTTTTGTCAATAACATAATTTATATTTTTTGATATTGTATTGACAGACAGGATTTTTTTCGAGCCAAAGTTTCCTCCTTGTCATCACTTTATCGACGCTGCAGCGATGCCAATACATGTACATAGTCGGTGGTCGAGAGAAATTGTGTTTATCAAACCTTATAGCTACATGTATTATAGTAATTATTCTTTGATTAAAAACGCGTTAAATGTGGAAAATTTGAAAGCAATTATTCTTTTGGATCCTGAATACGGATGCAGCTACATGTATTTCATACCACCATTAATACCCGAGAGCTCACTAGGGCAGGAGTGTTTATTTGACCCCGAAAGGACCCACTCATTGCTGAGACCACACCGGAAACAACAGCGATCGACGATTCCATTCGGACATTCGTCGTTCCAATGGGCAGTCCCCCTATGCTACCTAACGCTCACCAAGCTTTGCAGGTCTACTATGGATTTTACAGCGTACTATAGAATGGAGCGTTCGTACATTTACTCTAGGACAGACTTCTTAACGTACTTTCCCGATTCGGAACTCAAGGCTGGCCCATTCTTCATTTTGTCGCCTTTCACCGACTCCTCTATCTGAAGACATGTCAAACTTTGCACTCATCCTCGTTCTGGTTGCGACGCTGCTCGGCTACTCGACAGCAGTTGGAGTCAAGTTGGTCGCTAATGTTTCTATCCCGACGCCGATTATTGGTGATGCCATCTTTGAGGACCTCGAGACACCTGCCCCGATCATCGGTCAGGGCATTTTTGAGGACCTCGAAAACATCACCCACGGCGTCAACCACCGATACCTGCAGGCAGCATACCCGCCCAACGGATTCCAGACTGAGCTACTCAATGCTGTGAACCGGGAACGTACTGCCAAAGGAATATCTCCGCTGTGCATGAACACAAAGCTGCAGAACGCCGCCCAGGGCCACTCGAATGACATGGCTGCCAAGGATTACATGAGCCACACCGGCTCCGATGGTTCTAAGATGTCGCAGCGGATCCAGCGTGCAGGCTACAACCGCACCGCCTCCGGTGAAAACGTCGCTGCTGGACACACGACGGTGCAGGAAGTGATGACGGCGTGGATGAACTCTCCTCGCCACCGTGACAATATTTTGCGCAAAAAGTTCACCATGTTCGGCTGTGGTTACGCGTACAGCGAGAGCTCCACGTACAAGCATTACTGGACGCAGAACTTCGGTCGTAGCAACACGGAAAAGTGCTCGTAAACTGGAACACGTGAGAGGTAGTAGAGACACGAATGAAAAGGAGAACGGGTAGACAACAGACCCGTACATTGACAGTGAATACACACGAAACCCCAGCTTTATTCACTACTGAACAGCATTGACATCCTACATTTCAATATTTCGAGAAGCTACAGTAGCTGCCACACAGACGACAAATGATCTTCATCCTCGAAGCAGCGGGAGTAGCGATTTCCTTGTCGTCACGTTCCTCCAAGTCCAATAAATAAAATGGGGATGTGCCACTGGACAAGTCGATTTCAGACGCTGACACCCCACAGCCCATACACTTCCACACGTCCATGGCCGAAATGCAGCAGAATGAGAGGAAGCATCTCTCCAGAGTATGGCCAGACCCGCAGACAATCTCAAGTTCTCCGAATGGAACACTCTTCTCGCAAATGAAGCACGTTTCTCGTGATGGCGGCGTATACACTGCACCGGCCACAGCAGGCTCTTCAGCTGGCTGGTCCTCAGTACTTGCGTTCGCCTTTGTCTTCACGTGTGCGATCCATGTGGCAACGTGAACCGGCGAATCTAGTTGGTCGTAGATGTGCGTAACAAGTGCTTCACTACGTTGGGCTAAGGGGTCTTGAACACTGAGGAAATCGGCCATCACCAGTGCGCTGGTCTTCTCAGACGTGGAGCTTTCAAGATAGTCTCGAAGTGACTTTTCTGCCTTCTTAGATGCCGCCACAAGCGCCGTTAAGCAGCGCTCCGCCCAGTATACACTCAAGGTGCGTCGAATCTTTGCCAGCGCTGCATTTTGAGCGGCTATTTGGTGCTCTGCCGGTGTTATTGCACTGCGCAGCAACAGCGACGCCTGTAGATACAGTGGAATGGGAGGCCTGCCGCCGTTTGCTGTGGAGCTCGAAGCCTGTGTGGACTCGTAGTAGCGCTTCTCCAGCTCTTCACAGAGATGTAGATATATCGGCTGACGTGCGAGTACTTCACTGTCGCTTGGCTCGCCGTTTATCTTGTTCAACAAGGCAGGAATTGCCAAGTCTGTGGATCCGTTGAGTGACATGACCGCTGCATTGTCGTTATAGCAGAACCACACCACATCCATGAAGCTACTCACCGACTGACTCTCGTCTAGAATCCTGCACACGACGTCCACAAGCTGGTCTGGGGTTTTCACCCACGGCGACGGAATGTACTCAAGAGAGCTTGATACTCGACTGTAAGAGACGTCGGCCTGTGACTTTCGATTGGGTCGGGACGCAGGAGGGATAATGAACACGCACGCCAACTGGGCAGAGCTGGGCGACATCGCCAGCCCAAACACAGGGTATTTACTTGTAGTCGATGTAGAGATCACGGTGTCTTCAGAGTTTCCATCATCTGTCGGAGTGGCGTCACTGGAGTGCAATAACTTACCCGTTGTCTTCTCCCAGACTTTGATCGTTCCATCCACAGCAGCTGAGATGATCGTGTCTCCGAAGTAGTTCGTGTCCAGTCCAGTCACGTTACCATCGTGTGCCTTCCACTTGGCATTGGGCTGCGCTTGTTTCTTCTTCTTGAGGTTCCACACTGAGATCGTCGAGCCAGACGCAACGATCAGACCATTTGTTGGGCTGTTGGAAAACGTCCACCGACTTCCCATACACAGTCCGAAAACTGGTTGAGAATGTGGCGACACAATAACGCGATCCACAGCTAACTCTTGAGGCGAATCATCAGTTGCACTTACTCTCACAGGGACCGTCGCAATCAGTACATTGCCCTCCGACGTACCTAGCGCCAAGCCAAGGTCTCCCCGTGTTGCGTACGCCGTCCCATGTCGATGCATCTGCTGCCACGTGCTCGTGGACACCCACCCATACTTCTCCGTATCAATCCACGCAGCGGGTGCAGACGAAAGAAAAGGCTCGACGTGCTGTCCTGCTACAAAGGAAGGGTACGCGTACGCCCAAATGGTGCTAACTTTGCGTCCAGAGAACGCAATAAGCGACGTCGTACTCTGTTTATCCGCCGTCACCATGAATGGCGACCAAGCCACCGTTAAGGTCGACATCATGGCGCATCGGTGCGTGTATTCTGCCACTGAGTTCATCGCGAGATATCCGTCTGCTGGGTCCATCTTCCTCTTCTTGTTCTTCTTGCCGGATTTATCTCCGCGCGGTGCAGCCATTGCTGTACTTGGAGGCGGTGTATTAAGTCGTTCATCATGTGAGGGTCCCAACCGGAAGCTCTTGCTCTCGAAGAACTTGAAGAGATCCTCGGAAAACACAGCGACCTCATTCCAGTTCATGTGGAAACTCGGTGGGAAGTGTAGACTCAGTCTGGAGGACGCTGTGATCGCTAATAAGGCGCAAGAACTACTTGGACCGGAGCCCCGCGGTCCCCACACAGCAGCGATGAACGCTGCGCCCGTGTTCTTGGACAGTGACAGCTCCTTGGGGTTGTGCTGGTGACGATCGCCCTCGTTGAGTAAAAAGTACGTGGTGCTGGCTCGCGGAAGTCCAGAGTCAAGAGACTCGATGACTGGCGGGATTGCAACTGGAACGTGCTCGTTAACTGGGTGTTCTGGTAGGAACACAAAGTCTTTGGATACAGCCGGGCCCCCAGGCTGGAACATCTCGAGTTCACGACTGCGGAACGTGGCGACAAGAACGCTTGAGTCGGACACGACAGCGAGACGTCCATCTTCGGACCACGATACACCGCCAGGGACTAATGGACTGCCGGGGATTCGCTCGCGGGACTCGACATCCGTCGGCAGCAGCGCTACTGGATCGGTGGTCATTGCCGGCTTAAACAAACTGCGACGTGTGATGAAAGTTGATGTGGCGTACATGATTTATAAATGTAGAAGAGGACTTCAGTGTCCACTCTGGATGCACTCTATTCTAGCTGGTTAAATATGTCGTCTTGCGAGGTGGGAGCTTTCCGTTCTTCGTCGCTGTCGCTTTCCGTGTCGCTGACGAATTGGCTGGATTCGTCTTTGGGGAGTTTAGCGTCCACATCGCTGTCGCTATCGCTGCTGTCTTCCGAAGATAAGATCACTTCCGGAACAGACTTGGTCTTGTAGGGAATTAAATCCTCATCCTTGTCACTATCACTGTTGCTCTCGCTGTCGCTAACAGTGACAGCACTAGGGCTGGCTTTTAACTCGACTTCATCACCACTGCTGCTGTCGCTGACAAGGCTGTCGTTGCCACTCTTAGAAGCTCTCGGGTCGACCTCGTCGTCACTACTACAGTCACTGTCACTGACAGTTTCGTCGATGCCATTTCTAGAGGTTTTGACTTGGAGCTCCTCTTCACTATTGCTGTCACTGCTGCTGTCACTATCACTTGCGTCGGCAGGTAGAGAGCCCTTCAACTCGTGCTCGCTATCGGTTTCCGACTTGACAGTTACGTCGCTATCGCAGTCAAAATCAAAGTTTTTACTGTCACTGGTAGAAGTGACTTCACAGCCTCCAGAAGCTGTCAGTTTGTGGCCGTCGTCATCATCTTCGGGTGCCTTCATCTTGATACTATTACTCGTTTTGGTGAGCTTCTTTTTCCGGCCACGTTTGCCTCTAGTGGGCAAATCTTCGTCACCAGAGTCACCACTTATCTCGATGAGCTTTTCTTGCAATTCCTGGTCACGTTTCGTGTCGATCAGCACAAATTCAGGCTCGACGTCGATCTTGTCCCCAAGACTAAACGGGTAAAGCACTCGAGCGTCTTCCCGTTCTGTCGCTGTCTACATTCGCAACAGAAACCGGAATAAAGTGAGATAAAACACCATTCTATCGCAAAATTAACAACCCCTCTCCATGCCGCTTACCAGCCAATTTCTGCCTCGTTCAACCGATGGACAACAGTCACGGAATCGGCGACTCGAAGCCGGGAACTTGAACGCGGAGTAAAAGTGCTCCATCGCAATTTGATACTGCCATTGCACCTCCTTCCACCCGTTCCTCTTTACCAGCTTGTACCCCATGTCGAACAGCTTGAAGGGGGTTTCGTAAAAATTCTGATTGTAGTCCATCAGCTTCTTACGCACGACCTTGGCCTCTTTATCCAGCTCCTCCATCGACTTCCACGGGGTAGGCGGACGACTAGGAATCATTAATTGCTGCGCCGCATATACTGTAGGGGGTGGGTAGGCCAAAATACCTCGCTGCTGACGAAATGTGTCGTTCACTACACGATTCGATCTCGGGTCGAGGCCTCCGTGCACCTCCAGCTGGTGCTCGTACATGTCCGTGAACGACTCAAATGCTATCTTACATAAGCTACTTGTGCAGCGATAGGGCTGCAGAGTGAAGCTCCAGCGTTTCAGATGCTTGCAGGACCGGCATTCGCACGGTACGCGGAGATTTTTGTTTACGTGGAATTCTTCATCCATCTCCTGTAGCTGCGGCAAATTATCCATCAGATCGGGAAACGACGTCGTGGAGACCGGCAGTCCGTTGTTTGACCGTCGTCGCTTCAGCTTCTGCAGTCGCTTCAGCTCGTCCTTGCCATACGACAAACGTTCCTCGAGCGCTCTGGTCTTTTTGGAGCGCTTGCGTTCCGTAGCAGCGCGACGGATATGCGCGAGTGTTTTAAGGCGTAAAATCGGGGCGGGCGACGCTACAGGGATGTCCATGAGATTTACGATATCTGCCGCATGGTCATCGGAACTGGGCGGTGTAGACATGCTCACGGCATGCGCACCAGCAGTTAATCGCCGTCTGCGACTTGTGACAAAATGTAGGTGGGCTGGAAAAAAGTCCTGCCGACTAAATATGTAGCTTACAAAAAGGTTTGAAACAGTAAAAAAATATGCATTTTTTAAAAAGTGCGGTTTGACTATGATATTTCAAAACGCGATTTTCTAAAAACTTTTTCTTTTGCAAAAAATGTTTTTACGCGTGGTTTGGTAGGACACTTCAGCGAGCTCTTGTGCTTAGGTCGTTTTACTTGCACATCCACAATCTTTTTTTAAACGGAGATTGAGATTCACATGAAAGTCCCACTACCGGTACTTTAAAAAGTATTTATACATGTAGATGTAAGATCTCGAAATACCGCTGTAAAGTGGACCCTAGGATAAGCTCGCTCTGTAGTTTCCGCAGCGCAGTTACAGCGTAGTTGCCTCGAGGACACCAAAGAATACAAGTAACAGCAAAGCAGTAGTTTCCAATACTGAGCAAATACAAGAATGGATTATTTCTCTTATCTCACCTATCATTCGACAGTACGTGTCATACACGAGGAGGGAGACCGTTGGACATGCAGAGCACCTTCAACAGCAAAAAAACCTTTGAGCATACGTATCCCAATGCATGGCATGTAGCTCGTCTTCTCTCATGTCTCCAGGCTTCGACTAAATCTACAGCGCATCTTGCAGCACAGTGCTGCGTGTTACAGCTTCTGTTACTCCCACCGCACTCAGTATTGACATGAATTGCTGTGACGTCTTCAACGTTCAGCGCTTTCCGGAGACTCTGGAACCGGGTTGGGCCCCAACGCTTTTGTGAAGATGTCAGCGATGTTGCATTCGGTCGACATATATTGGACTTGTAGCTTCTACTTCTTCACAAATTCTGCGATTTTGCGACTTTTCTTGGTGTATCTCTTCATCCGCTGGTAGTCCGGCTGCTCCATGAAAATAATACGGACACCAACTAACACACCGTTCAAGAATGCTGTGATGAAGTCCACATGATAGCAATCCAACTTCAACAAGTGAGATAGAATGAGCAGGGGGCGCACAGTCTCGCTGCGCACGACAGGAGAGTACGTTTTGAGATAATCCACTCCATACTTCTGTCAGCATCCTTTTACAGCTAAACAAGCTTTGTATCGATCCACTCGCCCTTCTCATCAAGCTTTGTTCTCAGTACCCATACACAAGTCAGTAAATAAAAAATAAAAAAAAATTGCATGGGTACTTAGGTCTGTCCACCAATCTCCATGTGACATTGATTGTATGCGCTTCAATTTTCAGCTTCATGGCTGTCCACAATTTGTCTCGCTGTGGAGAAGCCAATGCAACTGCTGTATATTCCGGATGGCCGAAAGTTCATGTAAAGAAGTCATAGTAGCCATAATGTAGTCGCGCAGGCGTCGATTTGATTCACGCTTCCGTTTTGATCGACGCAGTCCACGTGGACGCTTTGAGTTACGTCTCGGTTGCGGCCCTGTAGGAGAAGTATCGGCCGTCACCAGCCCGGCACCCACTCGGAGCTGATCTGCAGTTGGTATTGGCATTGCGTCTTCGTCAGCATCATCCCTTCCAGACTCTTACGTGCTCGACAAATCTGCAGCTCCCACCGAAGTAAGCCTCTCTTGGTGTACATTGTCCTCTTCTCCCACCGAATCCGCCGCGCCACTTCTAGGCTCGCTCTGCTCAGTCGTGCTTTGTTCACTCTGCATTTGCCTATCACTGGCTACACGATTTACTGCATCTCGTACAGCATTCCCAGCTTGCTCTCTCACCGACTACGCTGTCACATACTCCACAGGCAGTGGAACGTAGGTAATTTGCGGATAATAGTACTGCCAATCCTTCAATAACGCGTTGACGTACGTACGCTCGACTGTCACGTCCTAGCGGAATCGAACATCACGGGCTTCTACCATTTTCCCCGTTCGCAGATGCAGTAGTCGATAACCGTGACCACGTTTTGGAAATCCGAGAAACAGTACCGGTTCGGCCTTTGCCGCAGGCTTGTCCATCCGAATCGCCTTCATAACGAACACATATCCTACGCAGCCGCATTCTTTCAGCGGTGTGACATCGGGCTTTTGCCTGAAAGTTTCTCCGTAGGTGTCACCCCATTAAGAGCTTTTGTAGGACTTAGATTGTCAGCCTCCACCACATACTGAAGTACTTCCGGTCGTAACACATCAGGCAAGCAGCGTGCATAACCGCACGCATCTTATTCACGAGCACGCTGCTCAACGTTTCCACCAAAGCGTTCTCTTCGGGCGTGTACGGATGTTTGGGGATGAACTTGATTCCGTTCATCTCGAGAAACAACTTCAACTCATAGTTGATGTATTCTTCTCCACCATCGCTCGTAAATTTCTGAATCATTTGTCCTGAGCTAAAAGCTCTGATATCAGTCGCTTAGTGCTAGACGCAGCTTCGTTGTTTTCATTTTATAGGAAAACACCACTTATATCTTGATCTTTCGTCGTGTATGAGCTGGAAGTAGCGTACCGCACCAGCTCCAGGTAGGTACTTGCCCATGCCACAAACGTCGGATGTCAGACGCTCAAAATTATCAGTGGCTCTTTTATTGGTGACGTCCTTGTACGACATGTGTAACGGGCCAGGTATTTACTCCGTTACTTGCTTACACTATAGTGTTGAGGAAGCTCGCAATAGAACGACTGAGTCTTAGGTTTAAGTAAAAATTAACTCTGACTTTATTTACTACGGACCAAGGCCACAGCCCTGGTCACTCAAATACACGTCATAGTCCAATTGGCTAATAATGGGTCTGGCTCCCCATATATCAGCCAATGGCATGACAGCATTTCAGCACACGCTAGTCGTGTGCTGATGCACCTACTTATGTAAGGAAATCTACCTACTTATGTAATGGAGGGGCCCATTACATTACCCCCCCCTCTTAAAGTTGCACTTACGCAACATAAGCACTGATGAAGAACATTGGAGAAGACGGCTGGAACGGCGGAGACAGCGGCGACATCGGCGACACTCACGACATCAAGCCACTGGCGTATCAACAAGAGACACCACGCTCGGCAGCGAGCGTGCAGAGCGAGAAGCCATCTCAGACAACAGCTCGGAGGCCACCGTCGCTGGCGCTGGTGTCGACACACGTGGGCTTCGAGGCGCCAGGTGAGGTTCTGGTGGAGTGAAGCTTGGATCTTTAAAATTGTCCTGAAGCGCATCAAAATCTCTGCGACGTCGTGTCCGAGCGGGTAATGGAGCATGCTCACGCGCAGTACGCGTGAGTTCGATCCCCAAGGAGACCAAACTCCGCGACAAGTGCACGAGCAAGTGTTTTTGCAAGGAAACGCTGGCACGATGACCACCACAGACGCAAAGACTGAGCGCCGACTGGAGACTTCCTCGTGCTTGGGGATACGCTCATCGTGGAACGTCCACGATGTTCTAGCAGACACGAGGATCACGAAGACAGCGCACGAGGTATTTGAGACCGCGAATACGGGGACGACAACCATTTCACTCAGTTGACTGAGCGACGATGTGCGACTGCACTGCGTACGGAAAAGTATCCTGTAGACCCAGGCGACTACGACGTCGGAATATAGGTGACCTGCGAGCTGGGGTTTCACTCGTCGTCGTGGAACCTCGCGTCACTCACGCACTCACTCACTCACTCGGCTTACTCACCGAGTGGCTCAGCGGTACAGTGCCGAGTTCTCGTGTAGCTGGTCACCGGTTTGATCCCGGCGTCGACTCCAGTTTTCTTCTTAATCATCACGGCGAGCGCCTCCATGTACCCGCGGAGGCTGGTCGCCTTCTGCACCGCGGGTATCAACACCCGGCTCACTCACGCTTCGGAACGTGAGTGTCTTCTCGTATTCGTTCACGATGTCGGGAACGTCTTTCTGCAAGCGACTGCGCGGCTCTTAAGTATCCTCACCTGGGGAGAGTCCCAGCCAGCGCATGCGATAGTGTTGTTCCTTGTCCCGCAGGGCGCGATCCTGTGGAAACTCTTCAGTGTGACCGTCACGGGTACCATGACACTGGCGAAAGTCGTGGTCGACGATTCGCTCAACGATCCAACACTGAGCGCCCGAAGAGTAGATCAAAGGAGGAGGACCATCTCGCTGGAAAGTTGCCGCGTCACTCGAGGACGAATCAGCGTCCGGGATCTCGGGCAGATGGTATTTCTTTAAATGTCCGACGTAGAACGTCGGATGTAGCCGTAGTGTCGAAGGAATGTCCAGTGTGTAAGCGTCACCAATGGTCTTGATCACCGTAAACGGCCCAATAAAGCGCGGCGCGGGTTTGTTCGCGCCGAGGTTGGTAACCTCAGAGTTTCTGATACCTCCTGTCGACAGGAGCACTCGCTCGCCTGTCGTTAACGTGGCCGTGTTCTTGCGGTCAGTATTATCAGCGTTCTCCTTCTGCTTGTCCACTGCGTCCTGCAGTGCGTCTCGAACATAGCGGGTGACCGCTTGGCGCTGTAGTACAAAGTCGGAGACGACTGCGGAGTCGATTGGTCGTGCCGCATGCTTCGGCGGGTAGTTAGCCGGCGCAAGTGGGCTCGATGCGGAACGTGTCACTGCGTTGACCGACGTGGGAACTGGGGATACACTCGAGATATCATTAGCAACCGGTGTGTGTACCGGTTGACTCAGTACCGGTGTTGCCGCCGGAGACATCGGAGCTGGAGTAGACGGCTTGTCGGCAGCTTCTTCCCCACCCAGAGTGGAGACACACGGCGCTGTGGGATGGCCCACGGCGAGAAGAGCAGGGACACGCGGGTGTCGCGCGTTGTTAAGGAAGAGGGGCGTCAGTCCAGTCGACGCGTGTACCACGTTGTTCAGCTCGAATTCGGCCAGAGGCAGAAACGAGCTCCAGCTGGAGAACGACGTCGCGTAGCTTCGAAGGACGTCTTCGAGGACGCGATTTACGCGCTCCGTCTGGCCGTCCGTTTCCGGATGGGCTGCTGTGGACATCAACAGCTTCGAGCCCAGTAGCTCGAAGAGCTTCGACCAGAAGGCCGACGTGAAGCGCGGGTCGCGGTCGGAGACGATGGATTCAGGAAGACCATGATGGCAGAAGACCGCATCGATGAAGTCCACCGCGGTATCTGCCGCGGTGATCGAATCCGACACCGGAATCAGGTGGACCATCTTGCTGAAGCGGTCTACGAACACCGAGACACCTGAGCGTCCTTTAGCGTCGGGTGGGAGTTCGAAGATGAAGTCCATCGACACCGAGCGCCAGGCCTCAATGGCCACCGATAGAGGACGCAGGGGAGCTTGCGAAGACGAGGCGGGTTTCACGCGCTGGCAGATCTTGCAGGTGCGCACCCACTTACGTACCCATTTGTACAGGTGGGGCCAATAAAAATCGCGTGACACAGCGGCAAACGTCTTCTCGCGACCGAGCTGAGCACCCAGCGGGGCATCATGAAACTCATGTATAATGCATGGGCGCAGATCGGGGTCGTTAGGGACAACGACACGTGGGGTATCGAAGTTGTCGATGCTGTACGTCAGCAGCTCGTCCTCGAGACGATATCGGTGGATTTTGTTTCGTACAGAGCGGGAAAGGGCTCCCAGTGTATCGGCGCTGGGAGAGCGGAGATGCTCCAGGATTATGGAGCTCATCGAGTCATGGTCTCAAGCAGCTCGGATCTCGTGGCGAAGTGGCATTACCGGGGAGACGCTCGTTAGGATGACACCTGACGCCTCGCACGTGGCACACTCGTCTTCGTCGTCTTCATCCAGCGAAGCTTGGCGACCCAATACACCGCGTGGGTCGTAGTCGGGACGCCGAGACAAAGCGTCGGCGAGAATGTTGTTCTTGCCGGGTTTGTAATGGATAACGAAGTTGTACTCAGAGAAGAACGAAAGCCAGCGGGCCATCCGCTGGGAGAGATGAGGACTCTTCATCGCTGTCCTCAGCGATGCATGGTCGGTGTACACCGCGAAGGTATCCTCACCCAACAAGTACACTCTGAACTTGATCCGAGCGTAGCGCATCACAAGGAGCTCCTTGTCGTGAACAGGGTAGTTGCGCTCCGCCGGCTTCATTTGCCTGGACTGGTAGCTTACGACACGCTCTCGACCTTCTTCATCGAATTGCATCAGCGCACAGCCGATGGCGAAATCGCTCGCGTCGCAGACGACGTGAAAAGGCTTCGAGTCATCCGGGAGCGCGAGGATTAGGTCCTTGGCGAGACTCTTATTCACCGAGTCGAAGGCTGCTTGATGTGCGGAAGTCCACGACCACGACACATCTTTTTTCAACAACGAAGAGAGCGGCTGGATCAATCCGGCGTAATTCTTCGTGTACTTGTGGAGATAATTTGCGAGACCCAGCCACTGACGCAATTCAGCGGGGTTCTGTGGCGTAGGCCACGCACATATCGACGACACTTTCTCGGGGTCGGCGCGGACGCCGTTCTTGCTCACAAAGCAGCCAAGCACCGGAATCTCCGGCGCGCAGAATATGCACTTCTTAAAGTTGGCACACAGCTTGTTTTCGCGCATCACTTTAAAGAGTTGCCTCAGATGCTTCAAGTGGACTTCAAGCGCGCTGAGGCCTCCCTCAGCGCGACTGTGTACGAAGATGTCGTCGAAGTAGCTCGGTGCGAAATCGCGGAGCGGGTGCAGCACATGGGATACCATGCGATTGAACGTGGCGGGAGCATTCTTCAAGCCTTGTGGCATAACAAGCCACTCCCGGAGCATACCACTGGAAGTGCTTACCGCTGTGAGCGGTATATCGCTCAGCCTCATGAGGATTTGGTAGAACCCATCAGTCAAGTCGATGGCGCTGAAGACCTCACTACCCGACATGGTGCTCGAGCACCATGTCCTTCCGAGGAATCGGCGTCTGGGCAGGGATGGTAGCGTCGTTCAGCTTGTTGAAGGCATGGACGATGCGCCATCCACCCGTGGCTTTCTTCACACAGAAGGTCGGGCCGGAGTGCGGCGATGTGCTCTCACGCTCATGACCCGCCTTGCGGCGGCTCTCGAAGAAGTCATCGATAGCTTGGACCTGATCTCGCGGGAGCGGCCACTGCCGCGTCACACAATACTTCGAGCCGGGTACGAGATCGATCTCGTGGCGAACTCCTCGGTCAGCTGGCAACTCAGCTGGGATCTTATCCGAAATAAAATCTTCATATTCGAGGGCGGACTCGTAGACTGGATTGCCGGATTCGCGTAGTGCTTCCCAAGATTGCGCTGTGAAGCGCTCCTCGCGGGCCGACTTCGGCTCAGCGCTCTTTGGGCGCAAGGGAGCGTCGTCGTCACGGACTGCATTCACTTCAAGCGACGCCGAATCGGCGTCGGTGATCAGGCAGACCTGTTCGATTTCACCGTCCTTGAGGCCGCGGAGGAAGTTCTTCCAGGAGAGACATGGAAGTCGAGTGATCGACCCCGCCTCTCGAGGTGGTTTGCAAGCTCGAGTGTTCGTCGGCGACCGGAGGTACCTTCCACAGACTCAAGCACGCAGACCGACTCCGTCGGTGAGCTGTCACTTGGTACGGGCTCTCGGCGAGGTTTCAGCCGACGCCGCCTCGAGTGCGAACTCGAGGATGATGAGTCGCTCTCGCTGGACGAGATGTCACCCCCCCCTTCTAGCGGAAGCCCCTGCTCGACCACCGGCTCAATTGACGGGAGCCCCTGCTCGACCGCCAGTTGGTCTTCATCCCCGCGTCGCCGCGGGGATTCGTCCGTTAACAGCACTGCGCAAGCCGGGCAGAGAGGGCCATCGCTCACTCTGTGCACAACGTGAGGCCAATCCTTCTGGGCGACCAGGAGGTGCGTGAACACCTCGCTCACATCATAATCACTGCGACGCTTGACCGACCGGGCCAACCAGTCAATCTCTGGTTGATAGCGCGTCAACCACGGCATACCCAGGATGCAGTCAAACGCGTAATTCATCTCAATGACGAGGAAGTCGTCGTTGCTTCGGAAACCGTCATACGTGTATGGAAGTGTAATCTCGCGCCGCGCGACGCGGCTTGATTTCCCATCGGCCAACTTGACAGCGACCTCTCCTCTACCTTTGCGGACAGTGATGTCCGACGGGAGTACCGACAAGCACGACGCGCGGAAGAAGTTGTTGGTCGCTCCTGAATCAAGGAGCGCTCGCAGTGGTCGCCGGGCACCGGCGATTGAAGACTGACAATGATCAATCTTGAATCGCTCGGCGTGGTGGTGGCATGAAAGTGTGCATGCAGCACAGAAGGGCTAAGAGGTTGGGTTGCCACCAGGGGACTCGGACCTCCATTCCAGCCAGTAGGGCGCCCCGCACGTACTGACTCTGACCGTTTTTTGGCTGGTCAAAACTCACGGGCTCGGCATTGAAATGCGCAAGCACTGGAGCTGGCGCGCGGCACTCCGCCGCGCGGTGACCGACTTTCCGGCAGCGGAAGCAGGAGAGAGAACGACTGTTCCGAGCACTGCTCGGACGCGCTACATGACGCTGGCGATTGCTCGTCGCATCGATAGCGTCGATGTCCATGGGCTCGGGCGCAGAATCCCGAGCTGAAGCAGGTAGCGCGTGAGCGTATGACGCCGCGACCACATAGTCCTCGCGTAGGGCGAGGGCAAATGCCTCTTCGAGTGTAGAGGTGTCCGATCTGGTAAGGCAGTAGCGCGCCATGCATTCGCGCATACCGAACACGAACACATGAACCTGAGAGGCCATATCGATGGGCTTAGACACGATACACGACGCGAGGTGTCGTGTCTTCTGGGCGTAATCGCGCATAGTCATCGTGCCTTGCCGAAGGGCGAAGAAGTCTGCCCGAATTCGGGATTCATCTTGCGGCGGCTCGAACGCGAGCCAAAGGTCACTCTGGAGGGTATCCAGAGTGGGGAAGACGTTGGGATCGACAACCAACTTGCCGAGAGCCCATTCCTTGGCTTTCCCAGACAGCCGCGAGAGGAGGAAATGGACCAAGCGGAAGGCGCCTCGATCAACCTCGAGGCGATGGCGATGTCGATCTCTCGAAACCAGCGACTCAGCGGAAGTCGATCTTCTCCGGCACCGGAGTAGGTGGACGTCTCTAGCTTCACGACGTCATTCGTGGAGATACGCGAGGAAGTTGACACTCGCCGATTTGCATCGGCGAGCTCACGTTCCATGAATTTTTGTGCCGCAACGCGCTGCTCGTTGGGTGTCGCTGAGCGCAGCAGCGACGTGACGACGGCTTCTCCGGACACCGCCGCGAGGCGGTGGAGAGCTTCCCACTCGATCCGAGTGAGATAAAGGAAAGCAGCGTGGTCGAGGTCTTGGCTCATGTCGAACTTGGTCGATGGAAGGACTACGAAGTGCTACCAGGTGTAACGGGCCAGGTATTTACTCCGTTACTTGCTTACACTATAGTGTTGAGGAAGCTCGCAATAGAACGACTGAGTCTTAGGTTTAAGGAAAAATTAACTCTGACTTTATTTACGGACCAAGGCCACAGCCCTGGCCACTCAAATACACGTCATAGTCCAATTGGATAATAATGGGTCTGGCTCCCCATATATCAGCCAATGGCATGACAGCATTTCAGCACACGCTAGTCGTGTGCTGATGCACCTACTTATGTAAAGAAATCTACCTACTTGTGTAGTGGAGGGGCCCATTACAACATGCGCTTTGCTTTGCCTTCATGCAGCTATGACAATTCAACTTTGTCTTTAACTGCTCGGCAGGAATGCTCATCCCTTGCACGACGTTGTTCTTCACCATGAACTTGAGTGCGGCCTCGTTCAGGTGAGCTAGACGCTCGTGCAGCTTTATCAGTGGACTGGCATCCGCATTCACAGCTGCCATCACCACTGGACAAGTGACATCGAAGTTGCCAGTGTTGAGCCAGAAGTGCGCTCCATGATAGATAAACTCCAATTGTTTTCAATCACGTGTTAGATTCGCCTTCTTCGGTAGCATCTTCGGAGGGCCCGCTGACAATTCCCAGCCTTTAATCAGCATTAGGCCAAGACTCAGCAAATTTACTGGACCAAAAGACGAATACTCAACTTTATCGATCACCAACTTTGATTCAGAGAGTTCATCGCCTTAATCATCGCAGAGCCACACATAATATCGCGTGTGATTCCTCCGTCCCACACCCGAAACGATGTTTTGGCTTCTTAAAGTTGGTGAACGGCTCCTTCTCTACGCACACAGGACATGATGTTCCCGAGTCCAACATCCAGTCTCCGCTGGGCCCACGCCTTCCGGCCTTCACGGCCATTCCAATAAATAATGGCTCTCCCTCGGAGCTACTACTGCTACTGGTATTTCCAGACCAGTCAGCTTTTGCAATGAACCGAATGTTGCTCATAGCGCCACTAGCCTGTCCGTTACTAGACTCCGACACAATACCAGCAGCCCCGTCCTTCTTATTTTCTTTGTCACTAGACTTGCCTTTCTTTACCTGCGCTTTGCTCTGCTTTGTATTACCAGCAGTCCTTTCTCAAGTGGTCGATCTTTTTACAGTGATAGCAACGAACTGCATGTCGTTTACCAGCTCCAGCTGTGTGTACAGCCCCGCGAGTTTCACCTCCAGGACCTTGGTTTCGGGTCTGACCTGGATTCCGTCCGCTTCATATGTGCATTCATCGCCGAAGCACTCGCAGTTGCTGCTCCAATGTTCACGGCAGTGTCCGCCGCCATCTTATCTGGTCACGAGCCAACAGCGCATTCTTGACTTGCTGCAAGGATGGTGGGGTTCCTTGCCGATATGCAAAGTCAAATTGAGTTACATTCTCACACGATGAGCTGCACAAACGCCCATCAGCAATAGCTGATACATCGACCATGAAGCTGGGGCCCATGTGTTGCAACCGCTGGTGCAGTGCATTCATCTCTTGTATGTAGCCCGCTATCTTCTGAACTGGCGTGTATGCGTGCGTGCACAACGTATGTTTCAAGTACACAGTATACGAGAAGTCACGTTGGGTCTTCTCTGCTATCAGTGTATCCCACATCTCTTTCGCCGTTCCAAATATGCACACTTTCTGCGCATCAGGTCCCTTGACGCCTCTGATGATGGTCTCCATAACCAGCCTATTTCGATCATCGAAATGGCGGTGCAACACCGGATCGGACTCAGGACGTATCGCCTCTCCAGTTACCACTTTGCTCCAGATATAATTTTCGTCTCATCTGGTACACTTCTAAACTGTCATCAAATTTTGGTGGTTTGCTGCTGCCAAGAGGCCGAGCTCTCGGTATCCCAGAAACCACCGGTTGCTGCAAGCCAGGCTGCCCCAGATGCGCTCCAGTCAGCCCTAACTTCATTCCCTGTGCCACTACAGGATGCCCCACAGATGTAACCGCAGATTGTGCCTGTGTCATCGTGCTTAGCACACTTGTAATTACCATAGTTGAGCTTGTATCCGCTCCAGTGCTCGTGCCTCCACTCGTTGACATCATACCGCTTGTATTGCTACTCATCTTGATGCCTACGAGCAAGCTTTGGGCTCATAACCTAGGATAAGCTCGCTCTGTAGTTTCCGCAGCGCTGCTACAGCGTAGTTGCCTCGAGGACACCAAAGAATACAAGTAACAGCAAAGCAGTAGTTTCCAATACTGAGCAAATACAAGAATGGATTATTTCTCTTATCTCACCTATCATTCGACAGTACGTGTCATACACGAGAAGGGAGACCGTTGGACATGCAGAGCACCTTCAACAGCAAAAAACCCTTTGAACATACGTATCCCAATGTATGGCACGTAGCTCGTCTTGTCTCATGTCTCCAGGCTTCGACAAAATTTACAGTGCATCTTGCAGCACATTGATATGTGCTGCAGCTTTTAGACCCCAGCATTGGGGATTCCCCATTGGGGGCACAACAACCACTCTTATTCGGAATACCAGGGCCGCCGATTATGGCATGTTTATTTATGAGGGCCAAGGAGCTGCCATAAATGCTGTAATGAGATAATTGTGAGGAATACAATAAATTGAATAAAAGAAACGTTTCGTAACTTGCATACTATTAAATTTCCGACCTCCGACCTTATCGGACCTGTGCCAATAATTTGGCACATCAAACAAAAAAGGCAACAGACTTTATTTGACAGTTACGGTACTTAACGGTAATTAATGTGTTTGGATGTGCAAGGATGCCAAAGCGCGATTTGAAATTTCAAAAGAGAGCGTGTTGTGTCAAGTTTATAGGCGGCTTAGAATCGTCTGAAATCTGGCTTAGCTGCTTGGGTGGTGCGGTTTCCATGCCATGTGTAGTAGCGGACCGCTTCGTATTGCAGGAAGCACCAGCGAGATGAGTCAACCAAGCTAGCAGGTCCACCAGAGACGACCCTGCCAGCAGCACACTGGCCTCCCAGCGCTTCACTGCTGGCCCCTCGGGATGGACCTCCTTCAACTGCGGATAGTGGAGAAGAAGGTAAGCCGTTGACACATCAAGGACACGTAGACTCACGTTGTACTTGACTTGGTCCAGCTTGAAGAATGTAGTGAACAGGTACGCCTGAACTGCTTCGATTTTCACCCGCGTCTGTGCATCGAAGGCCTTTAGGTCCCTCAAAAGTACCTTAGCATTGGTGCTGTACCCACTGAGAGCCTTACTAACTTTGTGATCTTCGCGACTTGTGTTGAAGACGTAATTAACCCTTTAGCTCCCAGGGATGGTAAAGGTCTGGTGAGACCTGTACGACATCAAATTGAGATCGTTGATTGGTCAATAATACTACCAAATTTCAACGGGTACATCCTCTGACGGTGGTAGAGGTCTCGTCAGACCCCTATGACAGCACATCCCAGCCGAACGTTAAGCAATCAAGTCAGTGATATAAAGCTGTTAAAGGATTCCCCCCTCCCTCCCTTCACATTCGAACGTGACAAGCTTCTAACAGACCATGGCCTCTGAGACCGAGGAATTGATTGGGGACTGGGAAGTAGAGGACAGCGACGAAAATGCCACGACGAACGGGGATCTTGTTGCAACAAGCGACGCAACTACCAGCGCTGCTTCTGCCTAAAGGAATTGTAGCAGCGGCTGCGACCACTGGAGAGATGACAACCACTGCTGCGGCTTCCGACATAGCTGAAAGTTACATGAGCTCCCTTCGAGCACAGAGTTGCCTATATGTGGCGATTGGAGATCAAGTCACTAACGTATACGACGCTAAGGGCGTGTATGGGGTGCTCTCTCTCTTTTTCACTGCTGCATTCAAAGATCGGGTGCGGAAGTGGACGTCTGGCGTGCTACTTGCAGATGGCCACCTCAAGGTCAGTGAATGTGCGTTTAACGCTTACTTAGGTCTTGAAATTGGGATGAGCATCTGCCCTATGAATGAAATAGCAGAATTTAGGTCTGATCGTCGCTTTCTTGGACAGCCCGCTTTTATTGAGACGATGTCAAGAAACCGATTTCAACAAACTCGTGGCGCACTTACGTTTCATCCCCCTACAGTACCTGGATTCGACAAAGAGCGAGATCCTCTATGGAGATGCCGCAATATGATGGATCACTTTCAAAAGCGGTTTGCTGAATTTGCAGTGCCAGTTGGAGTTAGTAGTCTCGACGAAATGACCGTGCGAACAAAGGCACGAACTCGAGCAAAGTCATTTTTGCCATCGAAGCCGACAAATACGGCGTTCGGTTTTATGCTGTCGTCGGTTGGAGTTCGTTATACGTGCATTCGGTTTGGGATAATTCGTCGGGTAACCGCATGCCATCTACTCCTGCCGAACGCTATACTAACTTGTTCCCAACACTGCGTACTCCGCTACGGAATACACTAAATGCTGAAGATGTATCGATCGAGGCTGACTTAGCTACAGCAATGTGGGTTGCGATGGCGGGGCACCAAAGTCAAGCGTTGCGATCACCAATAGGACGTCGACTTATCGTTTTCGATAATGTCTACACTCGTCACACATTTGCCCACGCTTTGCAAAAGTTCACCGACGGGGAAACGCATTTGCTGGGAACTGTTCGGATCAACTTGGTCGATAAGTCGAATAAGCCAGCCGTTGCAGCTGCTGTCCAACGAGTCAATAAAGGAGCACGAGGTGGTTGGGAGTTAGTTGCCGCAGTAGATCCTGAGCCGGGGTGGGAAGAAAAGCAAAAAGCGCACCTGAAAGCCCAGCGCCGCATAGCGAAGGAGAAGCGAACGGCGTACGTGGTGAATCTCGTTCGAGCGGAGAAAGCCGGCTAGATTATATTCAAGGATCGAAAGGTTGTCATTTTTTACAGCAACGACTTGAAAGCAGCACAACCCTAAATGCTTCCTATCCTGAAGCAGTCTTCTGCTGTCATGGCACGTATCCAATTCAGCGCTGGACAGAAGATCGAATGCTACACCGCCAAAACTTCATGGCACCTACACTTGTTGCCGCGTATAATCTGTGCATGAGTGCAGTTGATCGGGTTGATCAATTGCGCAGTACAAACCCAACTCGGCGGCGAGAAAAACGCCTATCGATGAGCGTGTTCACGTGGATGATGGATATTGCTATATTGAATGCGTACGCTTTGATTAAGACAACTAGACCATCAGCTGCAGAAGGATTATCGACTCGGGAATTCAAGCGTCGAATTGCCGTAATTCTTACTAGTAATGAGAAGCAGAACAAGCGAAGACGTGAGGTGGAGGCGAAAAGCGAGCCACCGGACACTTGAAGAGGTTGTCGGCATGGATACCTCCCTGCACATGATAGCTCCCAACTCAACTGAGCACAGCAGTGGAAAACTGGTCTGTAGCCTGCGAAACATAAAAAGAAGGCTCGATACGGGTGCACACAGTGCAAGGTAGGCTTTCACGTGGAGTGTTTTACTGCTTTCCACAACCGCGACGTTTTAAAGCACTCACCTCAACTCCGAGAAATACTAGAGGCACTTTGTAAAGTATCTATAGATGATTCTGTGGTCTTCACACGAAAGAAGAACAACAAAACAATTACGCCAGTTGAGAGACTAAAGCTTCCTGAACCATAACACAATGCACACTTTTCGTACCTGCTTTGGCGAGTCTGGCCAATACTCCTCCAGCTTCTTGGTCACACAATGAGGCACCGGTCCGCGGAAATTTCCTTGCATTTTGTAGAGATAGAGTCTACTCAGTGTCCGCCAGAGAACTCGGTTGCGATGCTTGCACCGTCTCAGCTTCTGTTGTAATCTCCCTGCAGCTAGCCAGAGTTCTTGTTCGAAGAGCTGCCATCCACAAGGTGCTGTGCCGCACCAGCAGCACACGTCTTCCGGTACGGGCTTCATCGGACCCTTCGTAGCACGTACCACACTCGAAAATGCGAGGAAAGAAAAATGTAGAGGGTGTGACGCGTTAAGCTCTGGGCTGTGATTGGCTCGGGCTGCCTTCAAAATTTAAAATCAGGCGAAACGATTGGATATCGTAGAGGTCCTGTTGGCCCGCAAGAAAATACTAGGAGTTAAAGGGTTAAAACCCTTGCTCGTTGTGATCATGTTCCAGGCGCCACGGTCGAAGATCCAGCGATGCGTGAGGCCGTCACACCCATTGCCGTGCTGTGCTCCGCCCCGGCGAAACGAGTGGGAAGAGAGAGTCACTTCAACGCCAGCGATTGCAGCGGTCCTGTCAAGCACTCGATTGACGTGCGAGTAGATGGTCGGTGTCTTTTCAGCAGCAGCACTTGACGACGCGGCGCTAGCCGCAGCTCCAAGTGCAGCATACTCGTCAGGGTAGTCAAGCACCTCCAGAAGCGGCGTGGCTGGAAACAAGATAACGGCAGATTGGACAGGCAGCGTTGCCACGTTGTCAAGCAGATCAACGCGTGGAGACCCCTGCGTCACGAGCGCCAGCGCGATGGCGTACACCGGGCAAGTCACGAAGTCGAGATCAGGAACGGGCGAGAGACCTTACTCCTCGGACGTCTTGGGCCGGATGAAGCGCACAAAGAGGATGCTGGCGGTGTCGATGGTGATGTTCTGCTTCTGCACAAACGACAAGTCGGACGCGCGTCCGAACAAGTACCGCAACAAACACAGTAGCGCTGCGTCTTGATAATCGCTTGAAGTATATGCATTCTTAAGCAAATAAAGCATCAACTTACGTAAATCGTTTCAAGAGCAAGGTGGCGTCTTACTTACGACCTTGTCATCACTTTTCGGACAAAAGTTGTATAGCGTCTTCCCCATACTAAGCAACTTTGCTTCGACAATGTGTCGATGTGTAGGGAAGAGCTCTAAAAGTCACCTTTTGTCTGCCTATAGTACTGCATGGCTGTATTACGGACAAGTTGTTTGCCCTTCATTAAAGGCAAGATAAAAACCAAACATATCTTAGATAGACACAATGCACTTCCCACTATCGTCTTTCTCAATACAGCTCCTATCATATTCAAAATCTACAGACTCAGTCTTAACAAAAGCCTTGAACGCCGCAATGGCGGTTGCTTTTGCGCGTTTTGTGTTTCCAGCCTTGAGCTCTTCTAGTCCCATCCTTGTCGGATGTTTTGCAAATATACAAGTGATACGTTCATCACTTAATTTAGGAATAGATGGCCCACCCCCCTTTAGGCTCAGTCTTATATCGTCCCAAAAGAGGGATGGACCAATCAGCGATCTAGTTTGCATGATATTGGGATGACCTGTAAGGTTGACACCACTTCTCGTCCCACTGGGACGTTGTGTGGCACGGTTTTGGGATACCTAAATCCTGCTCATCTCAAGTCCAATCGTCTATTCCGCAGTTGACAGCAGCAGCACACACCGCCGACACGAGCCACCTTTCCGCAACCGCCGCCATGGCGACGACAGAACCCGTCACCACCATCGTCAAGCGGATTGGAGAACCGCTACATGGGGACAACGACGAGGAAATTAGTTCTATCTTGACGGGATTCACAGCGAAAGAGCTGCGCAGTGCTTGCAGAATCTACCACGTGAAAGTTCGCTCCAAGACTTCTAACCTCGACAACAAAGTCGGCTACGAAAACGTACTTGTAGAGCTAGCTAGATCCCGGCGAGAGTCTACTGTGGTTGCAGCTGCTGTGACTCTCGTGCTTATACCAGCAAGTCGCCTAATATCATGCACGAAACCTCCTGCTAAAAAGCGTAGCGTCAATTGCAAGGAATTATCAGCGGCGAATAACCCCCGTCTCACCGATGCATGCAGCGAAATTAATAGCTCTGGCGCAATAATTTGCTCTAGCCCCTTGAACGCAATAGCAGACATCCGATAACACGCTTGAAACTGAATCTCGGCAAGTAGCAGATTAAGCTCGCGATCCCACTTGATCTTCGCACGCACTGTCTGGGGTGCTCGTAAGGGTCTAGGTAGTACAGACGAAAGCAGCAAAGTTAGGCATATCGTGTCTTCACGCGATGGCATTGCGCCGCTGTTCCAGTCGATGTTCTTATATAATATATGTTGGTCACACCATAAAACATTCCTTCTTGCCTATAACACCGGGTTGGAAGTCCTGCGGATTCTCGCATCCCAGCCTAAGTAAATATAACGGTTAAAATTAGGTAATTGTGCTATTGTGATTGGTCCAAATTAATGTAAATGCTGTAATAGGCTACTTTAGGCGCATACAACACTTAAGTAAGGTCGGATAAGTGATGATATTCATTCATGTCTTCTTCACCTTATCGCTACCCAGATTTGCTGCAAAGATAAAGTGAAGATAACACATTTATAGATATCGCACTTTTTCGCTGCATTATCTCTTCAGTAAAATTATAAATCTGGTGACGAATGGCCAGCTACATTTGTTAGGAATGCACTGTTCGTCTTGACGAACTGGCCAACAATTACCGACGATCCCCACGCTGTCATAACTGCTGTGGTAAACAGTGTGGTATACGGGCGTCAAATGAAATGACAAGATACTTCGAAGAAAGTACAGTGTGAGTCTGTATCGGGGATAGACACGAGATAGCAATTTCAGCCTAAATAAATAATGGCATTTGATAATGGACGAGAATAAATAATGACATGCTCTGGGCAGTCATCAATACATTTATTTATGATATTTACAGTATGATCATTATTGTTATGGCCATGCTAAAATCGGCGGCCCTACTTATTCCTAACGGCCAAAAAGATTCACAATAGCGGCTTCATGAATGCGTTTTGAAAAAGTATCTTCGATACGAGACCTCCAAAATCAGCCTTAGCTCTGGGCCTCAATTTTGCACACTAACAGTAAGCAAAAGGTTCGATATATTGTTTGTCTAAAAGTGATAGTAACATCACTCAGATTCCGTGAGCTTTTGGCCATTCTTATCATCGTTCGCGGCTGCGGCAGCCTCTTCTTGCGTCTCCTTGCGAAGTTCGTCCATTCGAGCAACTATACGACGCTCGACTTCCTCTTCCGAAATCTTCGCACTAGCCGGCAACAAGGACGGGAATACCAACTCGCGTGGGGGGCCCTGACTTTCCACCAGCACTGCTGTCGTTGGATGATACACGGCAGGAGCTTCACCATACTTGGCTTCATAGCGCTGCACGCCCTTGGACAGACGCCACCTGTGGAACTCTTCACGGCCAAAAATTACTGCAGCGCCTACTGCTGCACCAGCAGCAGCACCCTGAAGACCTCGAAGCCGACCACCTGAACGGTGTCCAGTCACACAGCAACAGACCAGTCACGCCAAGCCTCGCAATGGAGCAATAAAGTACATCATTCTAGCTCAAAGACTCACCGACCAAACCAGCGTAGAATCCGCCAGTAATTGTACCAGCTCCGGCACCTGTGATCCAATCTCTTTTGTCACCTCTCTTGTCCGCAATTACCTCCTCAAACGCTGCGTAAAACGCGGTCATTAGCACAAGATACTCATCCATCTGCCGGCATCTTTTTATCACCAATATATGTTGAAGACAGCAAGAAAAAGTTGGATCCCATGGATGCGGCGTAGAAATTTATGCTCTCATTGCGTAAAGCAGCCAGCACCGCTCCAATGGTGGCTCCAGTGGCGCCGGCCATACTGGCACCCACCAGCATGTGCTTGACGGCTCCCTTGGCCTTATCTGCTCGTACAAGCACCTCACAAAATGTAAGCCTCTACACCTCTTCTGCGTTAGAAAGTAGTGACTGTCGCTCTCACCCAGCGTCTCCTGCACCTCCGGACTGCGCTCGAACATGTTGCCAGCACCCCACCCTTCGTGCGTCAAATAGCTCGTCGCAACTGTAACTGGTGTGTCATTATTGTGGCACAGATTTCCTTTCTTCCATTGGCTAAAACTCCGTGGCTTACAAATGCCAAATCTAAAATATTGACACTTTCCTACGTCCAGTCAATTGCCAAGGTCGCACGCCGCATTACAAAAGCGACCCAACCACTTGCGAACTAGCATTCCCCCCAAGACTCCAGCAAGATGCCCCGTCAGCTTTTGGCCACCCGCTTCGTTACCATCCCCGATGATGTCAAGGTCGTCCTTGACGGCCGCAAGGTCACCGTGTCCGGCAAGCGTGGCACGCTGAACCGCGACTTCCGTCACCTGACGCTCGACATGCGTCGTGTCAACAAGGAGCAGCTCCGCGTGGACCTGTGGTTCGGCAACCGTAAGCAGCTTGCCTGCGTGCGCACCGTCTGCTCGCTGATCGAGAACATGATCACGGGTGTGCGTGTCGGCTACCTGTACAAGATGCGTTTCGTGTACGCTCACTTCCCCATCAACGTGACGTTCGAGAACAACGTTGTGGAGATCCGTAACTTCCTGGGTGAGAAGCGCGTGCGTCGCGTTGCTCTGTCCGAGGGCGTCTCGTACGTGCGTACGGGCGACGTTAAGGACCAGATTGAGCTGAGCGGCATTGACCTCCAGAAGGTGTCGCAGGACGCTGCCAACATCACGCAGGCCTGTCTGGTGCGTCGCAAGGATATCCGTAAGTTCCTTGACGGTATCTACGTGTCCGAGAAGACCAACATTGAGATCGAGGAGGACTAAACTTCCTTGGCTTTCAGCTTTGCTACTGGGGTAAGAACCACTGCTAGGAGAGAGTTCGTAACCGGTACTGAATAGAACCGATCGTGCTCCTTTGCCGTCACTGGGTTGATCGCAGCGAGTTTTGCTGCTTTCTTCTGTCCGGGCGGATTTTGTGTTGCGCAATGCGAAGAGGTTGATGCAGTTACTTGCTGCATGAGCTACTGTATAGAGCGTGCAGCAAGATACGCTCCCTTTTGTCTGCGACTATCACGAAATCCTCCAATTTTTCTTTCCTTGTGATGATGATATTTGGCAATTACTACGTAGTACCAGCCAGTGGAGTTTGACCTTCAGTAGGGAGGACTCACGAAGTCGTGATGCTTCTTTTGGCATTTTTCGGTATCTTCAACTCTATTGTGCCTCCATTACATCGCTACCTTAAGCTACGTTCGCTGGGTGGCATATGATCGTTCAAAACAAGTCAAACGGGTTAGCTGGAGAAGCCGATGTCTGTGGGGGAGCTGGAGCGCTGGCGAAGTCGCCAAACCTGCGTTGCAACAATGAGATGGTCAGTACAGGACGAGCAATACCCATACGTTGAAGCAACGGCAGACACTCACGCGTTGGGATCAGCAAATCCGGAAGTATTCTGCGGAGGTTGCGTGAACGACGACGTCGCTCGAACTTGAGGTCTAAAGACACTCAAGAGTTAGTTTCTATGTCTACAAGTTGGATCGCTGAAGCAATAGTAGTATAACTTACTGTGCGTAAGAGAACGATCCCGATGTAGGGGCTGCAGGAGCATTTCCGAACGAGTTACTTGAGCCAGTCCTGTTAGGCGGTGCGAACGGTGCCGATCCGGTCGCTCCTCCTGATCCTGTGCGCGTCGCAGTGGTGTTAGAACTACCGAATCCGAGGTTGCCGAGGTTGAGCGAGGCAAAAGGGTCGTTAATCGAAGCTGTTGATACCGGGGTCTACAAACCAAAATGAGAAACAGTTAGGTAGGAACTCATCATCCACGTAGCACAATATGACGTACCTTTACTGGAATCGGCGCAGGGGGAGCACCCCCTACCGGACGAGAATGAAATTGCCCAGGGTACGGTTGCTGTTGTGCGGGGAATCCCTGCTGCTGGCCGGGCCAATGCTGTTGCTGGTTTTGTGGCGGTTGTCCGTGGTGGAATGGTTGCATTGGCTGCTGCTGCATTTGACCATGAAAGGCGTTCGGAGGCTGTTGATGTTGCGGAAAGCCCCCAGGAAAGCCACCGAATCCTTGATTGGACGCACTGTGAGCAGGCTGCTGCGGAGCTCCTGGAAATGCGGCGGTATTGTTGTTGGTCCCACTTGTAAACCCAAACGGATCGTTTATCACAGCTTGCTGTTGGTTTACGTTGGTGCCACTCGGAAAACCGAAGCCGGGTGTAGGAGCTCCACTGCTAGATACGGGTGTAGCGACACTGCTCGACTGCATACCATCAAACGCTGCAAATGGATTAGCGGCAGACGCAGCTGCAGGTTTCTCTGGTTGACTGGCAAAAGAATCCAGCACAGGATTGGCTGAGTTTGTTCTAGACGAGCTAGTAGAGCCCGAGAAATCCCCAAACGCGTCGAATACGTTGCTGCCTGAGGTAGATGCAGGCGATGGCACGGCAAAAGCGTACGGGTGCGCCGCGCTAGGAGAGCCAAACGCGTCAAACGGCGAAGCGTTCTGCTTGGCTGGCGCTGAAGGAGCTGCAGCTGTCATGTCACTGAAAGGGTCGAGAGAAGCTGCTGAGCTTGCACGGCTACCAGCTCGGCTGGTCGGTGTCGGGGCATCGAAGGCATTAAATGGAGATGAAGCTGCTGGAGCCGGATGACTCGGAGTTCCGGACGCCGGGGCTGGACGGTCGAAACCGAACAAGTCGTCGTCCGCTTTCTTCGGTGGACTGAGACCCATGAGATCATTCGAAGCGGGTGGCGAACTAACACTGGCAGCAGAGAAGTGCGTCCCGGGAGGTGGTGCAATCTTAAACGAATCAAACTTCGGAGCTGGCGGCCGTGGCACGGCCTTCGGTGCTGCCTTCTGCGCTGTACTGCTGGATCCTGAGAAGTCTCCAAAGTCTGCAAGTTCGCCATCCTTCTTCTTCGAAGGAGCTGGGGCATTGAAGTCGCTGAAATCCCCGAAAGAATGCGCTGCTGCTGCGGCGGTTCTACTGCTGCCCTCAAAGTTGGAAAAGTCTGCAAATCCACTGTCCGTTGTTGTTTTGGCTGATTTCGAGCTGGAAGAGAAGAAATCATCGTCGCTATCAGCCTTTTTCTCCTTCTTCTTGTTGCTTTTCTGCGAGGAGAACACGCTCGTAACGTAAGGAGCAGCACTACCCTGACACATCCAGAATTAAACTCACCGACGACGTTCGTTCCCGTTCTTCATCCTTGGAGTGACGCGGAGACTCAAACACCCACCTAAAGCGCCACAAAATGTCAGTCCACTCTTCAATTTTAAGATCCAGCCGAGAGCTAGCGCCCGCCATACTTGCGATCGATGTATGTCAAACGAATAAAGTTCCGTGTGCGCTCGCCATCAGTGCCTCCGTTCGGACGGAAACTCGGGTCGTGCTTGCTTCGCCAATATTTCTGCGCTGCCTCGTTGCCGCCGAGGTTGATCATGTTTTTTACCTCGCTCTCGGTGAACTTGGACATGGAAATGGACTTGACGCGGTGCGCGAACTCGCGGCTGCCGACAGCAGAAATGAGTGGAAGGCACGAATGAATTTAAGTTGCAGAGGCATGTGGACTCACTGGATGCCGCTACAAGCAGTACAGACGAACGTGTTGAAGTCCAGGCAGACGTACTGGGGCATCTACACATGATTTTCAGCATTAGCACGTGTCGTCAAGTTTCGCTCTAGCATCAGTGACTACCATCTCATTGCAGTCGAAGCATCGCTTGTTGGACGGATTGGAGCGCTGAAAGTCACGCAGCTCCTGGATCAGCCGCTCCTCCTGCTGCTTCTCGCTCGGCGAAGCCTTGGCCATCACTACGGAGGTGGCGAGGAAAGAGTACGCGATAAGCAGGGGGTCGGCACTGTAGTGAGTTCCAAAATGAGACGGTGTGTACCACATAGATGTAGTATTTTGTAAGTTCCATTCTGTAATTTTTTGGGTACAGCTACAGTACCTATTACCGGTATTTGGGTTTTATAAGGGGTTGATCAGCAACTTGCTAATAATACAGTATCATGCGCGCGCGCGGAATACACGGCACACCGTAGCGATATACAACTTGTATCAGCATCACTACATGTAGCTTCGCACGCACAATGCGCATGCCATGTTCCATGACGAGATGTGACTATCATCAGTCGTCTGCTAAATCGGTCTTCTGCATCTTGCGGCCTTTGAGCCGTCGCGACTCGCGACCCTCGGATCCAGCTACAATACACAAGTAGATCGCGTCAGCCATGAGCTCGTTCGAGGACGTAGAGCTCATCGCACAGTGGATCCGCGAGCGGATTACGCTGCCTGGGTACCAGCCCAAGGCGTGGACGTCCGCGGACCTGGCGACAGTCAAGGAGTTTGCAGAGGGCACAGGGGTCCCAGCGCTGTTTGTGACCATACAGAACGAGTTACTCGTGGTCATGACGACGGCCCCGCGATATTTCAGCAGCGTCATGTACTTTGTCAAGAATGGACAGACGCTCGTGACACCCGCCAACATCAAGGACGCGCTGCAGTACGGGACGGTCGAGAAGGACGCCATCTCGTCGCTGTTGCATCTCATGAACGGCTATTATCTGCAGAGACTGCAGGCCAACAAATCGTGGCCCGAGAGTGTGCAGAAAGAGTTCACAGGTCAGTTCTTCCGCTTCATGTCGAGTCTCACAGAGACCGTGAGTCGCGGCTGTGGCAAGACTGTGCTCTATCTGCCTCCAGTGAACTCGGACAAGTTCAACCACAAGGACAAAGATCTCGTGCAGCAGTTAGAGTCCACTGTGATCCACTGGACACGGCAGATTAAAGAAGTAATTAACAACCAGGACAACGCACACGACGCAGAAGGCGCAGGTCCGCTCGAGGAGATCAAGTTCTGGGAGCATCGGACGCAGGATCTTTCGGGTATTACCGACCAATTGAATCGCGACGGAGTCAAGGAGATCGTGGAGATTCTACGAGCTGCCAAGTCGTCGTACTTGCAGCCATTCGAGACGCTGTCGCAGATCATTAAACAAGGATCCACCGAGGCGAACGACAACCTTCGCTTCCTGCAGAAACTCAGTCCTGTGTGTGAAGACATCGCACGAGCAGAGCCCGATGAGATCCCGTTGCTATTACCGAAGCTGCTTAACTTCATCCGACTTATATGGATGTACTCGCGTCACTACAACACGGAGGACCGGATCACGAGCTTGCTACGTAAGGTGAGCAACGAGATTATTATCGTCTGCTGTAAGAAGATTTCGCTGCCAGACGTGTTCGATGGCAATGTTGAGGCCAGCATTCACCATCTCGAGCAGAGCATTCAGTGCGGGGTATCGTGGAAGCAGATCTACCGCAAAGCCTCTCATGCTGTTAATACTACGGCGCCATCTCCTGATCGTCGATGGAATTTTGACGAAACAGGTATTTTCGCGCAGATAGACGCGTTTGTGCAGCGCTGCAGAGAGTTGCTGGAAGTGTGTGAAGGTCAAATCCAGTTTGCGCGTAAGGGCAAAGATGGGAAGCGCGAAGATCTTCCTACATTTGGAGGCAATCGTGGCATGGACATTGTGAAGAGTTTACGGGGAATCGAGGCTCAGTTTGAAGGTCACGTCGATCGACTGCGTCAACTGGATTATGATATTCTTGATGTCAAGAACACCAGTTGGCACAGCGACTTCAATTCATTCAAGAATGGAATGAAAGATCTCGAGGCGATGACGCAGAACGTTATTAACGGAGCCTTCGAGAGCGTATCAACAGTCGCTGCTGGTGTCGACATGATTGGCTCTTTCCAAAAGATCGCTCAGCGAGAGGCGATAAAACGCTGCGTGGAGAAGCGTACGATCGACATTTTTGGCATGTTCAAGACGAATATCGCGTCCATTCGAAACCTGTTTGAGAAGAACAAGAACGCGCCGCTATTGTCGCCCACAGAGCCTCAATTTGCAGGTGCAGCGCTTTGGGCACGAAGCCTGCTGCTGCGTGCAACTGACGACCTTGTGCGTCTGCAAGAACTAGTCGACCCTTCCAATGCAGCGGAATGTGACGAATCACAGAACGCCTATGACGGCCTACGCTTGGTGATCAATGAGTACATCCAGCGCAAGTATCACGACTGGATTGAAGATTTGAACACATTGGGCAACTCGAATATTAATTCTCGACTGGAGAACCCGTTGATGACGAAGACGGGGGCGGATACTGACGCCGCGCCTGCTAGCGTGAACTTGAACTCCCACAACAAGGACTCCAACGCACTGCAAAATACGGAGAAGACGCTAATTGGACGGGCCAAGAAAGGGTTTCTTCACTGCAACTTCGACCGTCCGTTGCTCAACTTGTTCGCGGAGGTTCACTATTGGCAGTATTTCAATGGCGAAATCCAAATCCCGTACATGGCGCACGATATCTGCAACCAGAAAGAACAACTGCGAGTGCTGCGTGAACACGTGATGCTGGTAGTTCGCGACTACAATCGCATTTTGCTAGACCTATCGTCGACTGAGCGGCGACTGTTTGAAGATATCATTCGCAAGCTTGATCGCCGCATTCAACCAGGACTTCAAAAGCTCACGTGGGTGTCCAAAGGAATTGTCGAGTGGTATGTTGCAGACTGCCGCAAACACTGTGAAACGACGTACAAGATTGTTCAGGAATTCCAAGAGAACAAGGATATTGTGATGAAGAATTGCAAGATGATCAGCGGCTTGATGCACATCTTCATCGAGCGTAACACTATCTACGACGACGGCGTGTTCGAAGCGAAGCAGGTGATTCATCGAAAGACAATCGAAAAGCAGTTGCGAGAGGCATACCAGACGATTAGCTCTACGATGACTGCGACCTACGAACACTTTGCATCGGGACCTCCCGAAGTTCAGAGAGAGTGGAATCGATTTGTGGAGCGCTCGGATAAAATGCTGGAGGATGCGCTTCGTCAGTCTGTAAAGAAGTCTCTTCAAGAGCTCTCGAAAGCTATCAATGGTGATGCCAAGACTGACCCGCGGCCTCTCTTCCGGATCCACGTTGTTCTCGAAGACAACAAGGTGGAGTTCAAGCCGTTTATGGCTGACCTCACGCAAATGGTAAACACTGTGGCCAAGGAGATTTTCAACGTCATTTCTGTCGTTCCTCGTTTGGTGGCGTCACTCCCTCAACGCCACGGCAACAGCCAGGCCAATGCTGACAACCTGACCGCCAATGGGGCTCCTGCCGGCGGGAAAACTAATTCCAAGGGTGGAGAGGAGGTGCGTGCTCCTGTCACGGCAAGTGGAGAGCCTATCGGTAATCGGGATGAGGCACTTTCAGCTGTGGATCCACCGGAAAAGGTGGAAGCCCCGCCGGTTGTAAACAACTTCTATCAGTCCATTTTCAATGACGAGGAGATTCTCAAAGTACTCGTGCACATCATGAATGGCATGTCGTCTAGTGCAACCGAGTTGCAGAAGTACTTGGGCTACTGGGACAAGTACAAGCTCGTGTGGAACCAAGACAAGCAAGCGTTCATTCGTCGTTATGCGAAGGCAAACCGGCCGCTGCAGCAGTTCCGCGCAGATATTGAGCGTTATCGAGAACAACAAGTCAGTATTCAGAACGAAGATCTTACCAACACCATCAACTTCATCCAGATTGACACCAACTTTCTCAAGGCCAGTCTAGTGGAGCACACGGTGCAGTGGATCGGCAAGCTTACGGGTCTGCTGAACCAGACGGCACACAGCGAGTTGAAAGAGCTTATGAACATGATGAAGGACAACACCCAGAAACTCCAGATCAAGCCACTGAATTTGGATCATCTGAGTGAAAGTATCCATCTCCTACAAGACATCAAGGAAGGTATGCCTGGAGTCGTGGCTCGCTTCGAGCCTTTGCAACACAAGTATGATTTGCTGGCGGAATTCGACGTGCAGACTACAGACGAGGAGCAGCGTGACCTCGCCAACCTGAAATCCAACTGGGAAACGTACGAGGCGATGCTGGTGGACGCCAACACGATGCTGCAAAAGTGCAAAGTGAGCATGAAGCAAAGTCTGCAGGATTCTGTGGCCGATTTGAACAACATCATGTCAGAATTACGCACTGAAGCAGAGGCGACACTGCCGTATTCTGGCGAACAGCAGTCTAAAGCTGCTCATCAGATTCTTGCCGAATTCGAGAAGAAGATGGTGGCAACGCGCTCCCGCCAGAGCGCTCTGAAGAAAGGGCTTGAGATCTTCGGCATCGAAGAGTCCAAGAACGACGGATTTGTTCAAACCGAGAAGGAGCTGGAGCTACTCCAGCAGATCTGGGCTCTTACTGACGAGTGGGAAATTGTGTGGGCTTCGTGGAAGAACAAAGTGTTCTATGAGATCGAAGTGGGGACGATGGAGTCGACTGCTGCTCAGTTCTTCAAGAAGGTGGTCAAGTACGGAAAAGATATGAAGAACTGGGCTGTGTGGAGCTCGATGAAGACCAAGATTGAACAGTTCAGACAGACTCTACCCTTAATCCAAGACCTCAAGAGCCCAGCACTTCGAGCGCGTCATTGGGCGCAACTGAAGGAGGAGATGGGGAAGACGTTCGACACAGAATCTACGAGCTTCACACTAGAGCGCGTGTTCTCTCTTGGATTTCACTTGCATGCTGAGTTCATCAGCACATTGTCGAGTAATGCTGGCAAAGAGCTGTCGATTGAGCAAACGCTTGATGCTATCGAGAAGCGCTGGGCTACGATCGACGTCGACATCACTGAATACAAGAGCGTGTACTATAAAATCCGATCTGCAGACGATTTATTCACGGCTCTCGAGGATGATCAAGTGCAACTATCAACTATGAAGGCTTCGCCGTTCTTCGGGTCGTTCGATACGCGGATTTTGTATTGGGAGAAATCTCTTTCGCATTTATCCGACGTCATTGAGACGCTTCTTGGTGTGCAGCGCTGTTGGATTTATCTGGAGAGCATCTTCATGGCATCCGAGGATATCCGCAAGCAGTTGCCGTTGGAAAGTCAACTATTTGATGAGGTTAACAGTGCGTATTGCAAGGTAACAGAAGGGATGGCCAAGACAAAGAACGCGCTGCAAGCTACACAGGAAGCAGGAGTATTGGAAACGCTAGTGACAATGCAAGAGAAGCTGGACCAGATTCAAAAGTGTCTGGATCAATATTTGGAGACGAAGCGAATGCTCTTCCCGCGGTTCTACTTCCTCTCAAACGATGATCTGCTTGAGATTCTAGGCCACCAGAAGGACCCGGATCAAGTGCAGAAACACATTAAGAAGTGCTTTGAGGCCATCAAGACTTTGAACCTGATCCCACCTGGTGCACGTGGAAATACAACCTTCGAAGCTCTAGGAATGAACTCGCCGTGTGGAGAGCAAGTGATGTTTGCGTCGAACGTGGTGGTCGCTGGCGCAGTGGAAGGGTGGTTACTGCGGATTGAGGCTGCAATGATCAATACGTTGGAGAAGATTTTTGCGCAATGTATCGTTGGTTACAAGGGCAAGAAGGAGAAGTGGATTAAGGATTTTCCTGGCCAACTACTGATCACGTGTGGCCAAACCGCTTGGACAAATGAATGCATCAAGGCACTGAATGAGGTGGCGAAAGGAGAGAAGAAGGCCTTGAGACAACTCAAGAAGAAGTGGGTTTCTTATCTGAACAAGCTCGCAGACATGGTGCGTGGCCAGCTCTCAGCGACCGATCGTCGTAAAGTCGTAGCTGTTATCACAATTGAGATCCACTCGCGAGACGTTATCGATCGCCTGGTCAAGCAGAACTGCAAGAGTGTGAATGATTTCGACTGGCTGATGCAGCTACGCTTCTACTTTAACAAGGATTTAGGCGAATCGGGCATTTGCGAGGTCAAGCAGACGGTCACATCGTTGCAGTACTCGTACGAGTACCAGGGCAACAACGGACGTCTAGTGATCACTCCGCTGACAGACCGATGCGTTCTCACCATGACCACAGCGCTACATCTAAACAGAGGTGGCAACCCGCTGGGTCCTGCCGGAACGGGGAAAACAGAGACGGTGAAGGACTTGGGCAAGAACCTGGCGAAGTACGTGATTGTCTTTAACTGCAGTGATGGGTTGGACTACAAGTCGGTTGGTCGTATGTTTGCTGGTCTCGTCCAGTCTGGCGGCTGGGGGTGCTTCGATGAGTTCAACCGTATCGAGATCGAGGTGCTGTCTGTCGTGGCTCAGCAAGTCTTGACCATCATGCAGGCTCTCACAGCCAGGAGTACGCAGGTGATGTTCCTTGGCTCAATGATGCGGGTCAACTTTAACATGGGCATCTTCATCACGATGAACCCGGGTTATGCTGGACGTACTGAGCTCCCGGACAATCTCAAGGCTCTGATGCGACCATGCGCCATGATGGTGCCTGATCTAGCGCTGATTGCTGAAGTGATGCTCCAAGCTGAAGGATTCCGTGATGCTAAAGTTCTGGCGAAGAAGACGACGACGTTGTATGGACTGATGATCCAGCAATTGAGCAAGCAGGATCACTATGACTTTGGCCTACGTAGCTTGAAGGCTGTGCTGAACATGGCAGGCACTTTGAAGCGCGAGGATCCAAATCTGCAGGAGGAAAACATTTTATTGCGTGCGCTTCGTGACATGAACATGCCCAAGTTTATTCGGGAAGACGCATTGCTTTTCCGCTTGTTACTGGGAGATCTCTTCCCGTCCATTGAACTCCCTGTAACAGATTACGGCAAACTACAGGGTAACATCGAGCAGGCATTGCTAGAGACGAATCTACAAGTGCATCCGGTGATCGTGTTCAAGACGATCCAGCTGTACGAGTCTCAGGTGACTCGCCATTGTAACATGATCGTGGGTCAGACCATGGCAGGAAAAACGACGATCTGGAAAACTCTGATGGCCGCCAAGACATCGCTAGCGAAAGACGGCGTGTTTGGCTATATGCCTGTCCGCGTACAGGTGCTGAATCCCAAGTCTATTTCGTTGAACGAGATTTACGGCGTGTACGATCTCGCAACGTTTGAGTGGATCGACGGTATTTTGTCCGCAATCTTCCGAAACTTGGCAGCGGATGAGAAAGCGGAAGAGAAGTGGATTATGCTCGATGGACCAGTTGATACGCTGTGGATTGAGAGCATGAACAGTGTCATGGATGACAACAAAGTGCTTACGCTGATCAACGGCGATCGAATCAGTATGAGCCCGTCGATGGCTCTCATGTTTGAGGTCCAGGATCTAGCGGTGGCTTCCCCTGCTACTGTAAGTCGTGCCGGTATGGTGTACATGGATGTTGAAGACTTGGGTTGGCGTCCGTTTATCGAGACGTGGCTGGCGACGACCATTAATATTCAAGAAGAACGCGACGTGCTGCAAGTCTTGTTTGATAAGTATATGGAGAAGGTGTTGCGCTTTAAAACTTCCGAGGTGACAGAACTCATCCCAGTGACGACTTTCAACAGCGTAAAGTCGTTTTGTAACCTGTATAACGCACTCGCTACTGCTGATAATGGCGTGGATTTGGCTGCGTGTGGAGATAAATTCGCTGTCACAGTTGAGAAGTGGTTCCTGTTCTGCATGACGTGGAGTGTGATGGCCGCTGCAAACGAGGAAGGACGCAAGAAGTTCGACTTCTTCTTGCGTGATATTGACTCTGTGTATCCTCCTCTCAAAACTGCCTACGACTTCTTTGTGGAGCCGTCGAGTCGTGAATTTAAGCTTTGGGACGAGAAGCTGCCTCCGAACTTTCGCATCGCTCCAAACACACCGTTCCACAAGATCATGGTGCCCACGATCGACACGTTGCGGTATGGTTACTTGCTTCAGACTATGCTCACGGCTGGTATCCACACTCTGCTGGTCGGCGAGACTGGCGTGGGGAAGACAACTATCATTGAGCGAGAAATTGAGGCGCTCAGCGACGCATACAACGTGCTCGTGATGAACTTTTCGTCAGCTACGTCGTCTGCAACAACACAGGATATGATCGAGAACGTCATGGAGAAACGCTCGCTGAATCGGTTTGGCCCCGTGGGCGGCAGGAAGCTGGTTACATTTATCGACGACATGAACATGCCAACGAAGGACTTGTTTGGATCTCAGCCCCCACTGGAACTGCTGCGACAATGGGTCGACTACAGCTGCTGGTATGACCGCAAGAAACAGACACTCAAGTACTTTATCGACATGCAGTTCGTGACCGCGATGGGACCTCCAGGTGGTGGGCGATCGGTCATCAGCTCTCGCTTTCAAAGTCGATTCAATCTCATCAACATGACGATCCCTGAACAAGCTCAGCTGAAGCGTATATTCGAGACCATGCTCGTGCCCAAACTGGCCGAGTTCGATGACGAAATCAAGCCTCTAGGAGTTCCTCTGGTCGCCGCGACTATCCAACTGTATCAGAATGTGCTGGAGCAGTTTTTACCAACTCCAGCGAACTGCCACTACCTCTTCAACTTGCGCGATATGGCTCGAGTGATCCAAGGCCTTCTGCTCTCAGACAAGCACACAGTAGCAAGCCGGGACGGTATGCTGCGGCTGTGGATGCACGAAAGCCTCCGGGTGTTCTCTGACCGTCTTACTAGTAACGAAGATCGACAGTCTTTCAAGAGGAAGCTCGATGACTTGCTTGGCGTTCACTTCCAGACCGACTGGGGCCGATTGCTGTCTTCAGCGCCAGAACAACTCAAGGAAAATGGACCTCTGTTCACGTATATCTTCTCCACTACCCCAGGATCTGATGAAGGCAGCGCACGGTACGCGGAAGTTATGGACATGAAGATGCTGAAGAGTTTTGTGGAAGAACAGCTGGAGAACCACAACGCTGAGCCAGGGTTTGTGCCCATGAATCTCGTCATGTTCAGCGACGCACTCATGCACATTCTACGTATCCATCGCCAGCTAATGACGATGCATGGCAATCTCCTTCTTGTTGGTGTTGGAGGCAGCGGTCGACAGTCATTGACGAAGCTTGCCGCGTTTATGGGCGGCTTCAAGGTGTTCCAGATCGAAGTAGGCAAAAACTACCGCAGCTTCGAGCTCCATGAGGACATCAAGAAGTTGTACACTCAAGTGGGACTGCAGCAACAGAAGACGGTCTTCCTGTTCAGCGACACGCAAATCAAAAGCGAGTCGTTTGTCGAGGATCTCAACAATATCCTGAGTAGTGGTGAGATCCCTGGACTCTTCGAAAAGGACGAACAAGCCGGTATCTTGGATGGTGTTCGACTGCGAGCACGTGCTCAGGGAATACGAGAAACCAAGGAATCTCTCTGGAACTTCTTCATCAGCGAGGTGCGTCGCAATCTCCATGTTGTGCTAGCCTTCAGTCCCATCGGGAAAGGCTTCTGCAATCGCTGTCGTCAGTTCCCGTCCCTTGTGAACAACACCAACATCGACTGGCTCAATGAGTGGCCTCTGGATGCTCTCCAGGAGGTCGGAATGAAGTTTCTCGAAGAGAAGAACGTTGCTCTAGAAGCCCAGCGTCCCAAGATCGCCGCTGTGTTCGCTGTCGTACACAGCAGCGTGATGCTGGCATCTTCCCAAGTACTGGCTCGTATGAAGTGCCACAACTACGTGACACCTACCAACTACTTGTCGCTCGTCACGGGATATGTGGAGCTTCTATCCGAGAAGGCAGCAACGATCCGTGACACACGTGACAAGCTCAAGAACGGTCTGGCGAAGCTGGAAGAATCCCGACTGCAAGTGGAAGAGATGTCTAAACAACTCGAGCAACGTAAGATCGTGGTGGCTCAGAAGAATAAGGACTGCAGTGACTTGCTGGTGGTTATCGTATCCGAGCGTCGTGTGGCTGACGAGCAGCGGAAGCAGGTGGAAGCTGACAGCGAACGCATCGGCAAGGAGGAGACGGAAACCAAGAAGATCGCCGACGACGCTCAAAAAGACTTGGACGAGGCTCTTCCTGCACTACAACGCGCTATGCAAGAAGTGGAAAACCTGGACAAAAAGGCTATTGCAGAGGTGAAAGTGTACACGCAACCGCCCGAAGCGGTGTCCATGGTCATGTGTGCAGTGATGATCCTCTTCGGCTTGCCGCCCACGTGGGCTTCAGCCAAGACCAAGATGAACGATGTGAGCTTCCTGCAGCAGATCAAGACGTTCGACAAGGATTCAATCCGTGACAAGACGGTGACAGCTCTCAAGAAGTACACGTCCAAACCAACGTTTAATTCCGATGTGGTGAGGAAGGTGTCTTCAGCCGCTGGAGCGTTATGCTCATGGGTTCTAGCGATGGAATGCTACTCTGGCGTCTTCCGTGTCGTGGCGCCTAAGAAAGAGGTGCTGCGGAAATCACAACAAGCGCTTGCCATTAAGCAGAAGGATCTGCAACTTGCGAAGGAAAAGCTTCGGGAGGTCACGGAGAAAGTCGAGGCTTTGAAGAACCAGTACGATACCAGCGTGTCGGAGAAAAACGCACTACGTGAAGAGGCTGAGCTGCTGGAATTGAAGCTCTCCCGTGCTGAACAACTGGTCAAAGGACTTGCCGGAGAACGAGAACGCTGGGAAGCCTCCATTGCTGACAAGAACGCAAGTCTTCAGAACGTCGTGGGAGATGCACTTGTTGCCGCTGCTTTCATATCGTACGCTGGCCCTTTTGATACCTTCTACCGTGGTTCGCTCGTGGATACGTGGATGAACCGTGTGACTCAGCAAGCTCTTCCGCTGTCGCCGAAGTTCACGTTCATCGACTTCTTAGCAGACCCGACGGATGTGCGGAGCTGGAATGCTCACGGTCTACCGCGTGACCCGCTCTCTACTGAGAATGGCGTGATCACGACGAGAGGCAAGCGATGGCCACTAATGATTGATCCTCAATGTCAGGCTAACAAGTGGATCAAGGCGATGGAGGGGACGCGTCTTGAAGTTGTGGACCCCATGATGAAGGATCTGTTACGAAAATTGGAGAATGGAATTCGCTTCGGCTCCCCCGTGTTAATGCAGGACATTCTGGAGGAGCTAGACCCTAGTTTGGAGCCGGTACTCACCAAGAGTATTATCAAGGTCGGAAACCGCGAGGTACTTCGATTAGGAGACAAGGAGCTGGACTACAACCGAGAATTCCGCTTCTATCTCACGACGAAGCTGCAAAACCCTCACTACACTCCAGAAGTGTCCACGAAGACGACGATTGTGAACTTTGTCGTAAAGGAGCAGGGACTGGAGGCTCAGTTACTGGGTATTGCGGTTCAGCTCGAAGAACCAGCGCTGGAGGAGCAGAAATCGGATCTCGTCATGCGTGTGGCGGCAGCGAAAAAAAAACTCATCGACCTTGAGAACGAAATCTTGCGTCTTCTATCGGCTGCGAAGGGATCTCTACTAGACGATGAGCAGCTTGTGACGACGCTGAATGCGTCAAAGACAACATCCGAAGAGGTTTCTATGCAGCTGGTTATCAGCGAAGAGACGGAGAAGAAGATTGACGCGGCTCGAATGGGATATGCGCGAGTGGCTCTGCGCTCATCGACGCTTTATTTCGTGCTGAACGACATGACTAGCGTCGACCCCATGTACCAGTTCTCATTGGATGCGTACGTAGCACTCTTCCAGGACTCCATCATCAAGAGTCGAAGTCTCAAGAATCAAGGAGCGCTCAGCGAGGAGCTCACGGAGCGAATTAACGCCATCAACGACTACCACACGTACGCAGTGTATGCCTACGCTTGTCGTGGACTGTTCGAGCGCCACAAGCTCCTGTTCTCGTTGCAGATGTGTGCTCGTGTTCTCCAGAGCGTCAACAAACTCCCTCACGACGAGTACGACTTCTTACTTAAAGGTGGAAACGTTCTGGCCCAAGAAGAAAAGGTGCCTAATGTCGCGAATGAGTTCCTGTCTGATGGCTCGTGGGCGAGTATTGTGGAGCTAAACAAGTTGTCCGCTTTCCACGGCATCATCAGCTCTTTCGAGCAGACGCTGAAAGGATGGAAGGCATGGTATCAGAGCAGCACGCCGGAAATCGAGGCGCTTCCTGGAGACTGGGAGGGCAAGTGCAACGAGTTACAGAGAATGTTACTGCTGCGTTGCGTCCGTCCTGATCGTCTCAGTATCCAGGCTGCTCGGTTCACGGCTACACATCTCGGAGCTCAGTTCGTGGACCCACCTCCGTTCGACCTCAAGGCGATCTACGACACGTCCAACTACAAGACGCCACTCATCTTCGTGCTGTCTCCTGGCGTGGACCCAACCAACTCGCTCATTGCGTTAGCTGAATCTCTGCATAAGACGGTGGAGAACTGCGCTCTTGGACAAGGTCAGGCCAGTGTAGCTGAGGCCATGCTGGCACGCGGATTTGACGCCGGCAACTGGGTCTTCCTCGCGAATTGCCACTTGATGCTCAGCTGGGCGCCGACGTTAGAGAAGCTGATTGACAACTTCTGTGCTGCCGCCCCAACGCCTGCTGGTCCCATTAACCCGCAGTTCCGGTTGTGGCTTACAAGCAGTCCGAACCCGAAATTCCCCATCGCGATCTTGCAGCGTGGCATCAAGATGACGACAGAACCACCGCGTGGCCTGAAGGCCAACTTGATACGCTTGTACAACACCATCTCACCTGAGAAGTTCACACGATGTCGACAGGTGAAGAAGTACAAGCGACTGCTGTTCTGCTTGTGCTGGTTCCACTCGCTGCTGCTCGAGCGTCGGAAATTCAACAATCTGGGCTGGAATATCCCGTACGACTTCAACGAGTCCGACTTTGCGATCAGCGAGGACGTGCTGGCCATTTATCTGGATGAATACGAAGATACGCCGTGGGATGCACTCAAGTATCTTATCGCCCAAGCGAATTACGGTGGCCGCGTGACAGACGACTGGGACCGTCGACTGATGCTCGTGTATATCTCGCAGTTCTTCTCGGAGACCGCGCTCACGGTGGACAACATGCCGCTGTCTGACTCGGAGTATTATTTCGTTCCAGATGATGGCGACTTATCCTCACACACAGAGTACATTCGACAGCTGCCACTGGATGATCCTCCTGCTGCCTTTGGGCAGCATCCCAACGCCCAGATCGCGTCTCAGATCGATGATGGACGAGAACTGTTGGCTACAATTCTCTCAATACAAGCACTAGACGTTGCTGAAGGAGGCAGTGGCAACGACGACACCGTGTTGGGACTCTTACAGACACTGAGAGAGACTGTACCGGATGTGTTCGATCTTGTCAACATCAAGGCAGGTCTTAGTGCGCGGAGTGATCCAGATGCGCTTAAGACTGTTCTGATGCAGGAACTGGAGCGATACAACAAGCTGCTGGCAACTATCAACTCGTCAGCGCGTGCATTGGAGAAAGGAATTCAAGGATCTGTCGTTATCACTCCAGAACTCGAAGCTGTGTACAATGCGGTGCTGATCGGCGCTGTGCCCAAAGCCTGGAGCTTCTGTTACCCGTCACTCAAGCCGTTGGGTCCTTGGACTAAAGACTTGAAACTCCGCTGTGAACAAATGGATCGATGGGCCAACCAAGCGCAGCCTGCTGTCTTCTGGCTCACAGGCTTCACTTACCCGACTGGATTCCTCACGGCACTTCTACAGACTGCAGCTCGTAAGAACGGGCTGGCGATCGACTCGTTAAACTGGGAATTCATCGTTTTGAACCAAGGCGAGAATGCGCTACCCACAGGCCCCAAAGATGGTGCTTATATCAAAGGACTGATACTGGAAGGTGCGCGTTGGGACTTTGATCACGATTGCCTTACCGAACCTCACCCGATGGAGTTGCATTGTGGGATGCCAATCCTACACTTCCGTCCCGTGGAAGCCAAGAAGAAGTCTGCCAAGGGCTTGTACAGCTGTCCGTTATATATGTACCCACTGCGTACAGGAACACGCGAGCGTCCGTCGTTCATGATTGCTGTGGATCTCAAGGTGGGACCTGGCAAGACTCCTGATCTCTGGACGAAGCGTGGCACAGCACTATTGCTCTCACTCAGCACACAAGACAAGGTATGAACTATGATGAGGAGGTAATGCTGTAAACACGAACGTCTTTTCTTTCCATGTCTAGATCGTGAGCCATTCGTGTCCTCCGCCGTCTTCTTGCTCCCCTGCACGCGTAGATCGCATCGTCGACTCGATTTCATTGGCGTCTTTGCGATACTTCCGTGATCGTCGATCATTGGCCCCTAACAAACTCTCTGCGATGTACGTAGCAGACCTTAGCAGCTTCGTAGCAGCGCGCAGTTTATCCTGGATCTCGCTTTGGGGTTCTAGTCGCCCCTCTCTCGACGTTGCTATTCGATGCAGCATTCTTGCCAGTTCCGCGGCACTTTGACACGCCTCGATCGAGAATTCGCCGTATCCATTGACACTAACGTTGAGCATTTCCTCGAGCACAAGTCGCTGGTCGTCCAATGAAGTCGTGCGCCCACTTCGACTAAGTGTGATCCATTGACGGAAGGCATCCAACGCCAGGGCAGTACACTCCCGTTTGGTACTTTCACAGCCTGCGAACTCAGAGGAAAAGGTCGCGAAGAATCGACCTACAAGTTCATACTCGGAGCAAGCTTTATCGAGCTTCAGTTGATCTTGTTGGTACAATTTGGCCAGTTCGAGACGGAGAAACGCTGAAGCGGGGACAGTTCCGCTGCACGCGTTCTCGTAGATGTCGATAGCTGCAATGAAGCAGTGCTGCGCTTCACGAGCCGCTTCTTTCGCTTCGTCAGCACTCGCTCGATCCTCATTGATACTTCGAAGAAGATGGACCTGCGCAAGACTCACGTGTACCGCTGCAGTGGTGACGTGGTCCCGACCAAAGTGACGTTCCTGAAGTTCCCATGCCCTGTTGCAGCTTTCCAGCGCTTCATCCATCAGCGAACGAGCCGAAACTTCACAGTCACCCCCCATACGATTCGCACTGAGTGTTGACGGTGGGGGAGAGAGCGTAAGCTCTCGGATCAACACCGTTCTTGCACGAGCCTCCGCTTCTTTTCTCGACAATAAAGGATGTCCAGTGCCACTCGCAAGCTCGACCTCTTCTAGTGCTCGAGAGCGCAGATGCCGTGAGCCTTCGGTCGACTGAAGCCACGTTTCGGCACGATCGCGACGTGCTTGTTGTCCGAGAACGCGGAGTTGTCGTCCACGTCTCGCTTGCGCTTCAGCGGCTACGAGATAGAATTGCACCAGATCGCTGCAGTCAGCGTCGAGTTTCTCTCGTGCAATTACTGCCGCTTCGACATATCGCACGGCTTCTTCGAGCTGCCCTCGTCGAAGATACACGCGACTTAAGAGCAGTTTGACTCGTCCTAGAAGCGCTGGTGGACTGTCGTCGAATTTCGAGTCATCGTCGTTTAGAGGAAGTTGAAGATTGCTGTGCGCTCCGAGCGTTAGGATCTCTGTCCATGTGAGCGAGTGGTAGCACACTCGATTGAGTACACGTTGTAGCGTAGCACAGAGACCTCGGATATACGACACAGCAGAGGATTTCCGGTTACTCAAGTCCGTATTTGCTGTCTGCAGACGATCGAGAAACGTGTGGAATGGCACGATACCGTCTTCTGCTGTGTCGAGAGATACGAATAAAGCAATCAGCATCTGCGCTACACCAGGAGGCAATCGTGCAGACACAAACGTGAGATGTTGATGCATTTCCTCGCTGATCTCTTCGAGTCGCAGCAGCAGCTTCTGCCAATGAAGAGTTTGATTCGACGCAAACGCCTTCTCCAACATATCGCGTTCGAAAACGGCAGCTAGAAGTTGATTGCGACTACCAGCGTCTCCGTGTTTGCTCAATAGCGTCTGTAAGTCGTCAGCAGATACGCGACCTCGAGCTGTTTCGTCACATTGAGCTTCGTAGCAGAACTCCAGAGCTAGTCGTAGCAAGTTTCCCCTTTCTTTCTGTCTTCCAGTTGCTCCTTTCTCCTTTTGTGACGAGATCTCGATTTCGCGGAGAAGACTAGCAGTACACGAAGCATGCAGCTCGGCCTGCTTCCAGAGATTCATTCTAGCGTAAGTCTCGCCCAATTCAAGTTCAGCATGAGCTTTACTAATACTATGTTGTCCGTGGATCAACTTTACCAGTGCCAAAACTCGCATTCGACCACATAATAATTGTTCGGACAATGTCCGTCCTTGTTCGTCGTAGAACTGATCGATGAATGGGTCGGACGAAGTATCTTCGTCGTCGTCACCTAGATCTTTGAGCTCCTCATTCCCTCTGCTATTTTGTAGCTTCGTCGCGGTTTTTGGCTTCATAGCGAAAGGTTTTGCAAAGGACCCAACGCGACTGTGGCCTGAAGTCTCTAGAACTTTCAGCTCTTGATCGATATCTGCGCATTCTTGAAGTGCGTCTTGTAGTCGTCGAGCTGGCGGCTTGTACCATGAACACGGATCCTCTTGTAGAACTGCAGGAGGGATTCTTTGTGGAGACAAGAAGGGGACGTCGTTGCACGGAATCGTCGAAGTTAAGGCCAGTGACATGCGACCAGCACGAAGGCTGGTTGTACTCGCTGCCATCGTGACTCGAAAGTGCAGCAAATATAGCAGAAACCTGTTACTACAGTAGTTTCTTAATTACTTTTGGTGACCATTTCTAGAATTGTTACTTTTGATTTCCACTTGGGTTTGATTCTACAATTTATATCATCGAATCTTACATTCTTCTACCTAACCAACTAACTAACGTTGAGCTTTGAAGTGAGCATTAACTTTCCACCTTGATCCGATCGGGGGATCCAAAGTAACAGAGATCCACCTCCTGTGCCTGGAATTCCCAAGAATCCATCGCGCCATCGATCCAAGTACAGCGTCTTGCCTCCTAGCACCGTTGTATTGGAGACCCAAGTCACATTGGTGCCCGCTTTAACTTTAACCTTGTCGATCTGATTACCACCCGACATGACGTTCACCTTCACATCTTCTGTGTCTTCGCTATGAAAGACGACAGTGACGGAGCCATCGCCCTTTTTGGTCCAAGTTCCAGCACTGTTATTAAAGGCTTTGCCCACTGTTCGCAGACCCAGCGCATCAGACGCAGAGCCATCGTCCACTTCACCAATAAACTCCGTAGGACCGCAGATACTTTGAAAGAATTCCGAAACTGCGGTAGCGACATTGGACGGATCCCAAACTGCTGCGAGCATCAGAACCTTGTTGCTGATAGTGTAAGAGTATTCTTCTGCAGAGAGATATGTGCCGTTATCGCTCGTTCCGGAACTAATAAGGTCGTCAACAATGCCCCCGAAGGTCTTGCGTAAAGTGTCACGCGTGGTGTATGCTGTGGCCTCGTCGGATTCCTCAATGAATTGCTTCATACAATTATTCGTAGCGAGAGGGATCTCGTGGTGCATGAGGTTTGACTTGCTTAAGATCACTCGGATCTCGTCTTCAGAGACCCTTGGGTTCTGTTTGCGTAGATACGCCACGGTCATCCACACTCGATCCGTAAGGTGCTTCATGTCGTCTCCACAAGTCGAATCGGAGGCCAACGCTGACTGCAGTGAAGTAATGGTCGTTTCGTCAAGACTGTCGAAAGCGTCATCCAGAGAAATGTTCTTCATGAAACTCGTAAATATATGCCAACCGGAGGTGATGGCTTCTCGGTGAGTCACAACCTCTTTCACGAACAGCTCGATAGTATTCGTAACGCGATCCGTAAACTTGAGTTCCGCCGAGACTTTCAACCCGAGACACGACATGATAGTGATCGGTAAGTCGAAGACCACATTATCGGTCTGGTAAAGTATTGTCGTCAGTTCTTCTGTCGTGGTCTGCGGGTCGCTAACGAGAACCGTTCGCGCGTACTTCGATAGGGCCTTGACCAAGTTGGCAATCTCCTTACCGCATCGGAACGCAGTCTGGACTCCTTTTGCCATTTTTGAGAATGCTTCATATGCCCCGAAAGTGGCAACCGAAAGCGCTGCCTGAGCTACTGAAGAGAACTTGGACAGCATTTCAAGCGTGCAGTCATCGTTTTGTCGAATGCATTGCATTCCGCACTCGACGGGATATTCTAGAGGACACTCGGCCCAACACGTGCCGAGCTTGTACTCGAAACCGAGAGGACACACCTTTGCAATATGGGTTTCTCGATAACACGCCGTGTCCACCCCAGCACCGTGTGCTGAGCCAACCCAGTTAGTGAAAATGGACTGCAAGGTGCTGATGTTGGCCGACACGCTCATGTCCATCAGACCCCACGCAAGAGATTCAGATAAGTCGTCTTCGCCTACGTCTACCTCGTCACTTTCGTCGTCATCTTCGTTTTCATCTTCGGATTCGTCATCGTCGCTGTCGAGAGAATCCGTATCAGTTTCGAGGTTCCGCGAAACAACTGCAGGCACTGGAGTCGACGTTGCTGTGATCTCGCTCTCCAGTGTTTGAGCCGATGCAGCAGCGACGGCTATGGATAGTAGCACCGCAACCGAAAGTAACTTAATCATCTCGTTGAAAATTGATCGAGTGACTAGCACAGCGAAAATTGATTAGTGGGTTTCCGGTGTCACGACATACTCGCCGAGGAATGCCGTGCCGCTCGTTGCCATGCATGCTGAATCTCTGTCGAATCTGGCAAAGCCAAATGGAGAGTAAATCATCGCGATCTGAAAGAGGATTTTTCATAAGACAGGGACTATGTGCACATTATTTTGAAAATAATGTGCACACTGTGCAAGTTCATGCACAGTATCTACACAGTCTCGAGATATAAACACTGCAACGATGGGAAAGTCTTATTTGTAATAGCCATATGCAGATCAGTTTTGTGAGCAGAACAACGCCGACTTGAAGCGAAAAAGTGGGTGAAAAGAGAGTGAATGTCTTCCTTTCGAGAGCACGCGTTTTTTCGCTAAGTTCAAGAAGAAACACAATTCGAGCCAAATCTTGGAGTCATATCAAAGAGTTATATATTATATGAATGCTACCAGAGCTCTACCCTGACTATCCTGAGGCATCACTAGTTGCACCTCCAGCAGCAGCAGAATCATGAATCGCGAGGAGATTGTGGCAGAGGTATCTGTAACAAAAGAACTGCATTGCTGGTCTGGTGTTTCCTTCGACACCGTGTGGCCGTTCGTCACCAAGACGTGCCTCCAAAAACAGAAGAATGTAAACGCCGCAGTTGTAGTTGTCGAGTTGGGGAATCCATTCAAACGCTTCAAACCGGAAGCGCTTAGGAGAGGGTAAAGCTGGCAGCCGCGACAGGATCTCCTCCTTTAAGTACACCTTCAATTGATTGACGCGATCAGCCGTTTCTTGAGGATCATAGATAATCGCTTGACCTGTCCGGACATTAACCAAAACAGCACACCAGTGGTTTTGGCCGAAAACAATTGTAGAGAAGAAGTACAGACTCTTTGTTGGTGTCGTTGTCTCCCTCAAAGCAGCCTCCACTTTCCCCCACACATCATTGTTCTTGATCGACTCCACATCATATACCGGAAATCTAACCACGTAGGCTGGTAGTGCAAACACTTGTGCCGTAGCTTCATTCCGTACTGATATAGTCCTTATTGTACGATAAATACAATCACATTCCAACCACTTCCTACCACATAGCGTTGTCAGCGCAGCGTCTTCACTAAGCATACCCACGTCTTTGAGTCGCTTTTTCACCGCTTCCTTAACAAGAAGATCTTTTGTCCAGACCGAACTATCTGGCTTCCATGCATCTAAGTCAAGTGAATCGATCCATTTAATGGCTTCATCCACACCATCCATTTTGTTCAATGCGGTGTGCCAACAACGCATCGACTTTAGCGTCGAAACGTTATACACCGTTCGCCCCACAGAAACAGAGACACCATACTCATGAATTTGCTTTTCATTATCGCTAAACCAACGATTCTGAAACAGCGCGACCTGTGTAATACACGTATCTAGCACTCTTAGCGGCAGCACCGTCATTATGCGCTCCTCTGCTGTTGGGGGCTTGTTTCTCTTCTCCCACACGGTAACCTTGGGCTTCTTCGTCTGCAAAATAGTCAACGCACGTAGGCTAGCAGCGTATTTGCTGTATGGAGCCTTAACCGCAACCGCTTTAAGAAGAAGAGCTACAGAAGGGGTTTCACCGTTAGCAATAGCATTCACACGTTGAGTAGTTCCTCGCATTGCTTCGCGGTTTTCCTTTCTTCTGGCAGCTTGTGTAATCTTCGGGCGCCCTGACTTTCTTACAGTTGTCGAAATTCTCCACAGTGGCATGGTTGAAGCACGCGTCTCCTCCTCTGATTCCTCGCTTTCCTCCTCGCGTTCATTTAACACCTCGTTGCCTTCACGGCGCTCAAAATGAGTCTGCCCAGTCTGACTCTCGTGCACATTTACTGATGGGATTACAGTCTGAGACTGGACACCATTCTGGGAAATAGTGGAAAAGGTGTCTTGAGCGAGCTGAGTTGGATGCAAGTGGTCCGCATCGACGCCTTCCATGAAGGATAGAAGAGCGGCGCCAGTCGGTGATAGTTGCATGTCATGATTGTCGTCAACGCTGATCCCCTCAAAGCTCAGTTCATCAGTGTTAATGGCGCGATCAATCTCAGATTGGTTTCCAGTCTCAGACTGTGCATCATTATTAGCATGTGTACCACGCTCAGGATGTAAGACAGTACTGGCTTGTGAGTCACTGTCGGGCTCTGGTAAATTGGTGATGTACTTCGGGGATGTTCCGATTCGGGCTGTCGAAGTAACGGACAATTGCCAGCCTTCACCGCTTCTAAGACCTGGACCATGGAAGCCGTCAAGGTAGCGTGAGCTGTGGTACCCCACTGACAACCAATTTCAGCAATTTGCTTTCCGATGACTTGCAGCTCTCTAAACGTCTCGTTCTGGCTCTTGGTACGAGTTGTTGAGGGGGTCTTGATGTCGCGAATCTCGAAAGCTTCCTCAACGTCCTCAACAAGTGTCACTTTGCTCTTCAGTTTACGGTAGTTCTTGAGTAACCATCGAGGGTGAATAATACTCTTTGGCAACAAGCGATCGCAGTCGGTTTCTTTCCGATAATAGATGATGTGGCGGCATGGTAACAAATGCGTCATTCGAAAGATGCACGAGCATGTCCACGCTTCAGTACTAATCATGTACTCTTCCAGAATGTCATTGGTTTTGTTTTCATCGTCATACTGCATCATAATGTATGGCCCCACTGGATAGTACTGGTACTTGGTAGAATCGCAAACTCGTACTGCTGCTTGACTAATTCAACTGCATGTCGGGATACCAAATTCAACAGCATATTTAGTTCCTCATCATAGTCCGAGCTCACAGCGATACCAATGCGATTAATGCTCCGCGCCCATGAGCGCTCGTTGACGGTCTGCCAAAATAAAATAGCAACCACTCATTCATCTAGAGTAGTAGAGCGATTAACTAGCGATTTCAGCTTCTGCCAACTTGATTCTAGCCTAATCAAACGAAAAAAATTAACATACGAGTGAGTGATTAATTTGTAGTAACATCAGCTCACGGCTCACCTGTTATTGGTTTGGCTCCCCAAGTGCGGGATGTTGCCGCGATATATCGAGCTCCACCGTTCCTTACAGGTTGTCCAGTTGTCGTCAAAATACGAAAACCACAACTGCTGCTTCTCTTCCAAACGTAACAGCATCTTCATGGCTGCCAACACCTTATCGAAACCAGCCTCCGTTGGAGCGCTCACTAGTAGTTGTATCAGTCTTTTCATTTCATTCTTCGTCCACGACCCAAAGTTGAACCTCTCCTTAGCAACCTCCTCTTGTAGATACTGTACCACATGAAAGTGGCAGAGCAAAACTCGCGCTTTTGGAAACTGTTCTTTTAGTACTGCGAGCTCTGTGAAATCTTTATCAATGATAATGACGGCGACAGAATCAAAAGAGGGGCAGCCTTCTTTAAACTGCTCACACGCAGTGCGCAAGGTTTCTTTCCCCTCGTTTTCAACGAGACAATGCTGTACAGTCACAGAAACGTACACAGTTTCAAACTGGTTACAAATTGTTGCACAAACTAGAATTTGCACCGAACACCAACCTGTACAGGTTGACCCTTGTCAAGAGCGTCGTGAATCATAAAGCTAAATAGCTTGTAGTTTGAGCTATTCGTGTCATGCGTTGCATCGATCAATAGGACTTCTGGAAAGCTCTCGAACATAGTCCGCATATGACTCGACCGGAGTGAAATACACTCCACAACTCCCTAGTAATACATCACAACAATGTTAGTAAGTTATGCCATGATTGACTAATAAAACCCAACATCTACCGCTTGGTTCGTGTACACCCGTGCCAAATTTCCCTTTTCGGACGTAAAGTCCTCAAGGATGCTATTTATGCGTTCTTCCATGGTCGGAAATCGTAGCTTTCCCGCTTGAGCCTAGCCAGAAGGTTGTGTACGTCCTTCATCTCTGGCTGCACCGAAGAATTCTCGACGATGTATTCAAGGATACGTTTCCGGTTAGCTTCTCCACGATGAAGCACGCGCACGCCATCCACGACTTCGTCGTCTGAAACTTGTCTCACTTCGTGGTATGTCTGGTAAGCGACTGGATCAACGTCGTGATTGTGGGTCGTTACTTGTTTGGTGATACAGACTGCCCAGTCACCAGACAGACGAACACAAGCATTAATCTGCAGTATACAAATAATAGCAAGTATTGTGAAAGTGAGCTCTTCATGCAGCATGTCTAGATAATTAAACCTGAGCTTTGCATCCAATGCGCCTTAAATATTGGTTAGGACGCCCGCCGCGACGACTTCTCCCCGTCCTCGGTGACCCCGAATGCGTACACACGTACGTTTTATTGTAGAACTTCAGTTCGGCAGGATTTCATCACAATACGAGTTGAATTCTTTGATTTTGGCGTTGCGTGTACTTGCAGGAGCTGCAAATCGCACAGAATATACCTGCATGCACAAAATGATATGTAAAACAAAATAAGAAAATTTGCACAGTTTGAAGTTGGAAAGAAGTCTAAAACGGGTGCCCAACCTGGTAGGTGCGCTTGCTGTAGGCCTTGATATAAGCTTCCAGTAACTCCCAAGTGTCAAACGATCGCCTATCGAGCGGGGGGACCGAAACCAACTCATCACGTGCTGTTACTCCTCCGCCATCTTCGTCGGAATCTCTCCCGCTGCTTGAGTTGTTGTCCTCGTACGCGTCCTCATCGACTGGATCGACATCCGCTTGACTCCGAGTTGCATCGCGACGTTGGCTGGGCTGCTCCGAATCTGAAGAATCGTCTGAAGACAGTGCGCGGTCCCTGCTTGAGACATATCGCCTCCTCCTCTTCGCCTTTGAGCGAGCACTCCGTGCTTTTCCTCGCTTTCGCCGTGGCGTCTTCTCGTAGGAGGCCTCGCTCTCACTTTCGCTTCCGGTAATAGCGGCGCGGGACCTCTCGTGCGTCCTGCGAGCTTCGCGCTGGGGCATCGCGAAGATTGATGCAGTACAGGCGTTGGCACGGGGGCTCTTTTCGCGACTGAGGGGGAAATTTATCTACCACTCATCCCGCAGAATGATTGTCGCTGCCTCCAGTTGGTGCGTTTAGGTGATGCGTGATAGCTCCCTTTTTATTACTGTGATTTTCTGCCCTTTATTTACTGTGCACGTAGCCACTCTCTTTTTCATAAGGGAGTAACTACAGTCCCTAACCAAAAATGTAGAGACAGGACACGATGAAATTACCTCCACTTGGGCTTCGTATCTTATTTTCCGGTAAAATACGGAAATCTCTACTTTCGTTTCTCTAAAATTGCGCGCGTCTGCTCAACCTTTCATTTCGTAATCCTGCCTCCCCCTTGAGCCCCCCCTCCTCCTCTCACTCCGGAACGCTTCTGCGCGGCGCCGACAGGTACTATCTCTGCTGTGACCCACTGACCCCTGTATTGTGTTTCTAACTTGAATACACACCGGCAGAAATGATGAGCGACTCAGAATCGGAAAAGGAACAAGAAGGTGGGGCTAGCAGGGCCATTTTTGCTGTCGATTCATCCGACAGCGACGAGCAGGAGATCCAGGAAATCGCGCCACGTTTTGCAAAGTGGCACGACACGTGGGACGAGTTTTTCGCGAACCTGAGAGAGTATGAAGCACGTACTGCCCAGCTCTATCGAATTCGATCGTGCATGAAGGCGTCGGCGAGGAACGAAAAGATCAAGAAGAAGAAAAGGTGGAAGGAAAGGGAGTTGATCCCGGACGCGTTTGGCGATTACTATAAGAAGCTGGTATGCACGCATGGATGGGAGAAGAATGCTCGCGGGGAGGGACAGCGGACTGGGCACATCCACCACAGCACAAATTGTATCGTCAACCTTTCCGCGACCGTCACGCTTTGCCCAACAACTGGCACGTGGCGGGTGCATGTGAGCACACACATCAGAACACACAACCACAGACTTCGGCGTGAGGTCTACCAAAACTACCCGGCAACTCGGCGTGTAACAGAACCCGGCATTCTGGACTTCGTCGACGAGCTTGTCAAAGCGGGCTCCAAGCCCAAAAAGATTCTCAAGTATCTTCAGGAAACAACAGGTTTGATTAGCGAAGTGCATATCTTTATCTTGCTGTCAGTGGTTCTAATGACATGAGTTGGACAGGCAAACGAGTGACGCTCCGGGACGTGCACAATTTGGTCCGCAGGTTAAAGGCAAAACGTCGTGGCGCTACCACGGTTGAAGACAGGCTTGAGGCGGTGCTGCGGAAATTTTGCTCTGTTCGGGGGAACACTGTCTCCATCTTCGTTGATGATAGGAAGACAACGTAGACAATTACAATGCAGACACGGCAAATGGGACGATTCTTTGACGCTTTTCCGGAAGTGGTGCTGCTGGATTCGACCCACGGAACCAACGCTGCGAAGTACAAGCTCTTTAGCTTCATGATCGAAGATACTTTTGGCCACGTAAGTACTGCATTCTGTCCCGATTAGTTGGTGATCAATTCGTGACTTTGCCAAATGGTTAGTGATCAGTTGGTGTAGTTGGGGATTCATTAGTGACTATAACAATTGCTATGCTTTGGTTAGTGATTAACACATCTTGCGTCGTGGTTCTTTCATGATAGGGTCAATATGTTCAACATGCATTGGTCGAAAACGAGAGTCATGCGTGCATGAAGGATGCTATCAATGCATTCAAGGAAAATAATCCTTCGTGGGACCAGATTCGCGCTTTCATGGTCGACAAGGACTTCGGAGAGATCACGCTTCTACAAAATGAATTCCCGTTAGCTCGTGTATTGATTTGCCATTTTCATCTGAAGAAATGTCTTCGTGCTGAGATGTCGAGCGCTATCTACGGCGGCCGCCATGGCGTGGATGTGGATCGTGTCGAAGACTCGCTCGACATGATGGTGAAGGATCGAGCTAAAGAGGAGTATGATCGCGGCTTCAGGTACATGTACTACATTTTGGACGGATTCGATGAAGTAGGAGAGCTACCAGAGCTACCTGAGCCGAAGCACCCTCTGCTCCAATATTTCGTTCGAAACTGGCATTCCTGTAAAGAAATGTGGAGCATATACGAGCGTGGTGATGTCGCTCATCTTGGCAATCATACTAACAACCAGTAAGAATGTTGTACATTCGCCGTGATGCTTTTGCTATTAGACTAATCGCTCGCTTGTTGCTATGATGCAGACTTGAGTCAGCATGGGGGGCGCTAAAAGAGATTCTGCGACCAGAGATGGAGCTGGACGAATGCGTGGAAACGCTGTTTTTTCTTCAGTCTACAGCGGAATTGGAGTATGCGTCGCGTTTTAATGTTCTAGGCTCACGACATTATCATGGCGCAGATGAGATGCTGCTTCGGTTGTCAGCATTGGTGAGCCCACACGCGTTTGAGTTGGTTAGAAAGGAATACGAGCTGTTCAAGAGTGGCAGTGTTTCGTACGAAGGTAAGTGGCTGCAACATTCAATCGCCTGTCTGAAGTCGCTCACAAGCGATTGTGAATATACTGTTGATGTTTCGGTAAGTCAGCGTGGTAGCATATTTTTGGTTAGTAGATGTTGTCTCATGATACTTTGTGTTTTGCATGCAGACATATACATGCTCCTGCTTTTTCATGCGAACTATGTTGCTTCCGTGCCATCACGCAATGTTTGTACGGTCATCGATGGACAAAAAGAAGGTGATCCCTGTGAACTATATTCATACACGATGGTTGTTACAGTCCGAAGCAAACCGGCCCGAAGAAGACGAGTCAGGCGGTGATATTTCTTGTGCTGCACTTCGATTACAAACTTCGCATATGAGGTCTGTGGAACATGCAGTTTTGAATGGGTCTACGAAGTGGAAGACTGGCATGGATATTGCTGGCAGTGTCGTGGAGGCGATGTGCTCCCAAGGAACGCCCACTTACCTAAAGATGGCTGAAGCGTTGCGAGAGTTTGGAGAATATGTTAAGCAGGGCTATGTACCGAACATTTCGGGATCTGATCAAAATTCACCTGCGAAGTTGAATTGTCAAGCTGGTGAAAATAGACCAGACTTCACTTATTCGGATGTTTCTAATAGTGAAAATGGGTCGGACTTCAAGAACTCGGACGATTCTAATTGTCCATCAACACGAAGGGCGACACAAGCACCAGAAAACAGCGATCGTGTATTGGAGTTGGATAGTGTTGATGGTTCGGATGCCGGTGAAATTGTTGGAGATGGTAGTATTGAAGCCATTCCGTGTGTCGCCAAGCCAGTCGATGTGGAAGGGGCTGAGTTAATTGCTGACATGAATCGCAACCTCGCCACCAAAGCCGTCGTCAAAGCGAAGAAGAAGCACCACCTGACCAATAAAGGTCCCGTCAAAGCAAAGAAGAAGCGCGACCTCGCCACCAAGGCAGCAGCGAAACCCAAAGAAGATCTCTGTGCGAGGACTAACTCGGATTCGGGTTCGAGGGGCGAGTCTAATACGGACCCCAACCAGTTAGTAAAAGACCCCAGCCAGTTGGAGAAACACAACTCACCTTTGAGCGAGTCTGATTCCAATCCCAATCAGTTAGTGAAAGACCCCAACGAGTTGGTGAAAGATGACAACCAGTTGGTAAAATTTCCCAACCAATTGGTCCTTCGGAAGCGGCGTACAACAGCAACGGATGAAAGCGATGATGCGAGCAGCAGAGATAGCTCCAGCAGTGAAGTACTTACAGGAAAATTTATCGTCAGCAAGGCAGTGAAAAGCAAGGGGAAGGCCAAAGGTGCGTCGAAAACAAGTACGTGAAGCTAAACGACTTCGTATGCGTGAGGCAAGCGCCGAGGCAAACGAACTAGTTCAAGGAAGACTCGTCCCTGTAAAGGACTTATCGCTTGTTCGGAAGACGCTAGAGCACAACGGCAACGTGGCAGATGCTTTACCAGTCCTGAACAGCATCACGCCAGAAGACCCCACCCGGCTTGGAAAGGCGACTTCGATCGTGCTCCTCGCGAGAAAGCAGAAGACTCACCGCAAAGTCACGATTGTCTTCCCGAAGAATATGTTGCTAAGTGTATGGCAGGATTCAAGATCTACCGAAAGTCGTTGCCAAGCGATCATCATGCGGGCAGAATAGGGGTATCTATTTCGAAGATGAGTACTTTTGCGGAGGAAGATCTGAAAGCGATGCTCATGTGGCATGATGAATATCCGAAGCTGGTTGCTGGTCATGATCTTGCAGAATGGATCAGAGTTTCAAAGTTCACTCGAATTTCGCTACCTGGCCCGCTAAACAACTGCACCACCGTTGATTTGAAAGCTTGCGCAGCACGTCTAGAATCGATCAGTGTAACAAAGTTGGTCAGTACACGGTTCGGACAAGTGCAAGTACATGAACTAGCATTTTTTCGGAGATCTGAGTGGCTGGATGACTCGTGCTTCAAAATTGTTATGAGCCATCTTATCGATCAAGACCAAGACAAAAGCGGAAGAAGTCGTATTGGAGGGGTGAATCCATTGTATGCGAGAGTGCATAATGAAGTCATGAAGCAACAAGTTATTGCCAACTCGCCATGTCAGACTACCAACCGGTTAGTTCTCATTCCTATGTATCTGGAATCGCACTGGGCTGGTGCTGTCCTGGATTACGAGAAGAGGAAAGCAACGATGTTTGACCCGGCGCAGACGATGACAAACTACAAGGAAATCAGCAAAATTTTGGACAAGTATTTTGGAGGATACACTGAGACCCTTGATCCGATCCATCAACGCGCCCCACGACAAGAAGATATAAATAGTTGCGGTCCCTTAACTCTCTTGTTCTTTGAGTGTGCTGTGCGGGGTATCCCAGTTCCCAAGGTTTCCAGCGAACAAGTCGAGTATCTACGCTTTCGCTATTTTTTTCTGTCTAGCAAGGGAGTGTTCTGCAGAAACCCTGGGGTAACCATGAACGATTCATAACTGCACAAAATACATTGCCGTTTTACTTTGTTGATCCGGAATCGCGAAACGCTAAGTCATGGCACTCTGAATCTGCGTAACCCGATCCCACGTTGAGACGAAAGCCGCCGACGACAGGCATACTTGACAGGATAAAATAACAATAGATTGCAGAATACCCATAGTTGCGCTTTGTGGCCACGGCTGCTTTGGATTTCATGAGCGATGGCAGACACAAATTTTCGCTAAGTCGCCTCCACACTCAGTCAACATTCGTACAACGTCACACTAAAATCTCTACAATCAGCTCATTCGTAGAGAAATCAGATCGTACTTAATATTTTTATTTCGTACCTAAGGTTTTTAATACGTACTTAGCAGGATTAAATTACGAACCACTAACGAAAAACTAACCGGTTAGTGGTGATTGGTCATCTTGGTTGGTGATCAATGGACCGGCTATGCAAACTGGTTATTGACTCTAACACGAGCCTTTTCATAATACAGTATTAATACATGTGCTCTGGATTTGTCCACCTTGTCTGTAAAAATAAAATAAATTTGTAAGCTGTTTACATACTAAGAGCATCTCCACCGGTGGTGAGTAAAATTAAACGCAAAGTACAACAATCGCTCTACCGGAATGGAGAGCGATTACTGTAGTCGCAGATTTGAGCTTTCGACACCACAACGGTGCCAAAGCCAGTACAGCGCTCCACCGGTGCTGGTGACTAAAACTAAATCGCATCCAACGATTTAGGAGATGGAAACCGACAGCACCGCGCTGAAGCTTTTCCATCAGTTTGACGGCGACGGCGACGATGAAATTGCACGTCTTCTTGCTGCCTACACTACGTGTACTGCTCAAGCGTTTTCGCCTTCGTCTCGGCGCGGTTCGTCGGCTGGTCGCCTTCCAAACGTCGATCGTGGGGAAGCTGAAGCCCACGAGCGCCTCGTTCGGGACTACTTTTCGGACAGCCCCGTGTACAGTGCACGCACATTTCGGCGTCGCTTTAGGATGCGCCGGTCTCTTTATCTTCGCCTCGTCCGTGCAGTGGCAGAGAACGATGACTATTTCCAGCAAAGACCTGATGCAAGGGAAAACTCGGTCTGTCAGCGCTACAAAAGTGCACTGCTGCCATTCGTCAGCTCGCGTATGGCATGCCCGCAGACGCTGTGGATGAGTATATCAAGATCGGTGAAAGTACAGCCATCAAAAGTTTGCTGCGCTTTTGCTCTGCTGTAATTGCTGTGTATGGAGACGAATATTTGCGAGCGCCAACCAGTGAAGGTATATCGCGGCTACTAGAAATGCATGGAGAATGCGGTTTCGTTGGCATGTTGGGGAGCCTTGATTGTATGCACTGGGAATGGAAGAGCTGTCCGACGGCATGGGCAGGACAGTACACTGGGAAAGAGGAGAAGTCTACCATCGTGCTGGAAGCTGTGGTGTCTCGTGATCTGTGGTTCTGGCACGCATTTTTTGGCATGCCTGGATCGCATAATGACATCAGCGTGCTAGACCGTTCCAACCTCTTTTCGGATCTTGCAAACGCAAGACTCATACGACATGGGATACTACCTGGTAGATGGTACGTGATATGCTTGCAAGCATATCGTTTTCCGAACGGCGTCTAGTGGCTAATACTTGACTCAGCGTGGGCTGTACTTGTGCAGACCATTGCTGTCCTTAGAGATAAAAAGGAAAAACACTTCGCTAGATTGCAGGAAGCTGCCAGAAAAGATGTCGAGCGCGGCTTTGGAGTGTTGCAATCGAGGTGGGCAATAATAAAAGGACCAGCACGATTCTGGAGTCCGGACGATTTAACTAAAATCGTAACAGCATGTATCATACTCACCAATATGATCGTTGAAGATGAGCGCTGACAACTTACCAAACGACTACGAAGGATCATCGCAGGTTACTGCATCTTGTGAAAATGGGAATGATTTTGCTGGCTATGTCCTCTCGGACCAAAACAATTCAAAGCACCGAACAGCATTATAAATTGCGCAACGATTTGGTTGAGCACTTGTGGCAGCTAGAAGGTTCCTCTTAAGCTAAACTCTAATCGAAATATTACTGTTGACAAATCTCCTTTTCAAGCTCAGTCAAAATTTGTTCTTGCTTAAAAACGGTAATAAAATTTATAAATTACAAACATGGCTAAAACATGAACGCATAGGCGGGAACCCGGGGTCCCGGTGGGCCCCGGTACTCCCAAAACAACCGGTATCCAACATGGATGTTTGTCATACTGATCATAAATGTACCAATTTCTAACCTCCTGTCGGCTTGATTGGTTTGGAAAAGAGCTGGAGGATCAACGGTTGGCTCGCCTTCATCTGGGGCTTCTTTTTCTATGGACGGCCAGGTGCTCGCTTGGCCGATGTAGGAGCGGATGTGGGGATGCTTCGTCCTCTTGGTGCACTGCGGCATTTATTATGGACTCCGGCACCTAAGGATAGTAGTGAAGGTGTTGCTTGGGTATTGAGAAATACTTAGCGGAGAGGGATTTGATCTTTTTATCAGACAGCACCTGTGTCTCGTGACGTGGAAGCTGTACGCGTTTAGTGGATGCTTCCCAGATAGTTGTAATACCCGGGCCGAATAGCTCAGCCAAAAACGCTTTTCGAATCGAGGTAAGGGTGCTCTGCTTAACCATTGAGAAGGTAGCAGAATCTTCATCAGGTGTGTTGACTGTCTTGCGTGCAGTACATATTCATTCGTCAATTTCAAACAAGTAGTTTGATGTGTAACCTGCAGGAGGATCAGTAAAATATTACGCCGGCAAATGCCCCATCCTGTGTAAAACGGGCGCATAGGGTCGGTGTGGTCTAGAAAAACACCTTCCACACTCTTAACCTTGTTATCTTCACTGACAAGATCAGACGGTGTGTACAAATTGGTTTTGCGCACAGCCCGGCGGCACCAGGAAATCACTCTGTCTGCAATGTTGTGTGAATGTCCAGGAAGTAAAAAAAACACAATACCACTTTCTGGTATGGGAATACCACAGACAGCATAGCAAAAAACACCATGACAACCTTCGACTTATTTTGGCCAACGCAGTTGTCGAGTATGCTGAGGCAAATTTCAGACTGGGGCAAGCCATTTATTGCATTAGTTTGCAGCGTTGATAAGTGGTAAGCAGTCTCAAACTACAGAGGGCATCTGCATTCTTGCCTTGGGCACGTTCATCATAAAAGTAAACATGATTGCGGTTGCTGGTAATGTCAGCGACGACAAAATTCTGGATAATTAAGTTACTATTGAAGTAGTCCGCTGAAGGACGAGAGCTACCATAGTGAGGCGTAGAAATTCCACTTCCATAGTCTTCGGCTTGTATCTGTACACGCGGGTGTTGGTTTAATTGCGGTAGTTCATCCCTAGATACTCGGCCATCACTTAAATCGCTGTCGTCCGCGTCGACAGTGTCAGGAATGATCGTCGTAGGCAAATTTTGGTCCGGGGCATGCAATACAGCAAATCCTTTTACAAACGTCGAAACAAAACGCCTCTGTGCAATAGCTTCATCAAGATGGGTACGTTTCTCCAAAATGACGCTGTTTTTCTCATCCTCTGTTATGTCTGTCTGTTGCAAGATGATGTCCAGACGAACACAGCAATCACACACGTCCTCCTTAGTGCGCGTCAAGCGTTCACCAGGATAAAAAAATGAACGTACTGAGTAACTCCTCTCATAGCTCATGGTACGTATATCTGGGTCAGCTCGCGTTACTTCATCACAATAGCGTTCGTGTAGCAGCTTCCAGGTCACCTTAGGCTCAGTAAAATACTGACGTGGGCGACGATGAGGGCAAGGAAAGCCGTCCTCTAAAATCCATGTCAAACAGTGAGCTTTCAATCCAAACCTCCGGATCAAATGCATGCGACGGTTTCTTAGGTGGTCGACGAGTGTGCAGAACTTCAACTCCAGATTTTATTGTCTTTCGAAGTCGTGCAATTTGGCTGCCGCCAACAGGAATTATTGGCTTTATTTCACGCTCAGATAAGTTTTGTTGCAGGAGGTTCGAAACTACACCTTCAGACTGTTCCCACTCCCTCCCACCGTATTTTGTTTCCCAGGAATCTCAATCCGTTCTTATCTGCGTCACTACATCTTCTCCGAGCTTTTCGATAGCTCGCAGACGCGCGGCTTCACTCCTGCCAGGACCTTTCTGTCGTTTACGGGTCGGAATTGTCGATTGTGCCCCCCCCTCCACGTCTCTGCATACTGGTTCCTACTACTGTTGGAGACGTGCAGGTGGAAATGAGAGCTCGCCACCTCCATGCGTAGGTTTCAATCTGCAGCTCCAAAAATAAAATAAATAATTATGGAAATTGTCGGTATCATTTGCGGGAACTCACATGTATAATACACGGCCATTAAAACATGGACTGTACAATTTCCAATTAAAAACATACCATACAAAGTGGAAACACACAGTACACAGGAGGACGCGTAAAATGTCCACAGTACTATGAGGTCAATCCACAGAGATAGTATTAATCCACAGATCTGTGAGCCCAGTAAATAACACACTATACTAATCCATAGCTGAATTGACAAATCCACTAGAAGATCAATCAATCCACCAAATGTCAGGTAATCAAACAAACTAAATTTTAGCCAACCAGTGGCCAATTACAAACCTCCGGAGATTGGCCGACACGCATCCAATCAAAATCTGCGGTAGGAAACGTCAAGACCAGCCACCGTCTCTACGCGCAGCACTCGTAAGCCCATAGTGAGTAGCTAGACGAAATCCTCTCCCTACCGTACGGACGCTAAAACTACGTAATTATTGTATTTTGTTTGCTTGATTGCTAACAATGTATCTGACACAGCCGCTTTAACAAATGGGAAAGCCACTCCCGTGGGCTATGCTGTATCGGCAGGTGTCGGAGGTGGAAAGCGAGCGTATTGTGGAGAACATGAAGCACGCGAAGAAACACAAAGTCACTGTCAGCAACAGA